>NC_068355.1:192348319-192695819 GCF_020536995.1 Dreissena polymorpha | reverse complement strand
ATATTGAAGTAATTGAACTATGGCCGTATATAGACGTATATATATATACAGTCCAACCTGCCCGAACGACCGCCTGTTAATAGCGACCAACAGTCAATAACGACCACACCGATTTCCTCCCGAATGATTTCACTATATATTGAACCTGCGAATAAAGCTCACCTGTGAACAAAGACCAACGACCACCCTTTTACATTCCCAAATCTCCATTTTGATAGCGTATAACGACCACTGCAATCATAAAAATCAACGATTTCGCAACTTTCAAAAAACAAAATGGCCACCAGGACGCTGCGTAGTCACGTGATACACATCTTACCAGTGCACTCGTCAGTCGCTATGGAGATATTGGCAAGTGACAGTTTATTGCACTCGATAGTGGTTGTTTGTTTATTTAACATGCATTGCTAATTGGTAGTGGCCTGCTTCTTTTATGCATTTGACAGTTTGTCAAATTTGTATTTAAGTGACTCGCGATTAATGTTCAAATTGCCGAAAATATAAAAGACAAATTTGGGGCTTTCATAAACTTATTAAGGAAATTAACGGTTTCATATCATTTACGATGCTTATTAAAGACAAACATTTTGATAATTAAGTAAATCTTTTCTTAAATTTCTCCGTAATAAGACATTCATAGATTATAGAAAAGTAAATTGTCAGTTCAAGTTAACCTTCATGGCTTCCAAGCGCAAGTTCTTGATGTTGGAAGAACGCGTTAAGGTCATTATTTTGTTAGGTAAAGGACACAGTTGAATACGAGTGACTAGTGATCTTGGTGTAGGAAAAACTCAAATTCAGAGCATTTTAAAGCGTAAACATGAGATTATGGACAAATTCGAGGAGAACGTAAACTGTGAAAGTAAACGCCCTAAGCGTGAGTCGGAATTCGCGTCAGTGAATGACTTAGTGCATAAGTGGTTTGTTGACGCAAGTGCAAGGCTCTTGTCTGTGTCTGGACCTATTTTCTATGTTATGTGTATTTTGTACTTTGCTCTTTGTAGAATTACATGTACATGTACGTATGCATGTATGTCAATAGTTATTTATACAGTATATGATAAATTAAATAAATAAAAAAACATTAGGGAATAGAAATAAAACATGTAATAAATATACAAATGTGAAACAAAACTGTGTTTTCAATCCTTAATTTCAATATACATGCATAAGTATTCAAACATTTAAACAATAGAGCACATACACAGATAAGGTACCTGTTAAAAAACTACCAGCATACATGTATTTTGCAAAGTTTCGATCGACCCTGCGAATAAAGTCCACCTGTGAACAAAGACCACAATGACCAAATCCCTTGAGTGGTCTTTATTGACAGGTTGGACTGTATATATATATATATATATTTGATATAAAGTGATAATGCTGGAACAAGGCTTACTTAATTATTTAAATAAATAATTTTATAAAATTTAATAAATATTTAATAAAATATTTATTGCAGGACCTTTGCCCCATCAGCATTCAATTATGGTTGTCAGGGACAGAAAAACATTAATAACTAAAAAAGGAACCATACTGCACTAGATAAAACATTCGCACAAAAGAGAAGGGGGGGGGGGGCGCTACGAAAAAATAACATTGAAGATTGAGGTCATTTTCACTGATGTAAATGTGGAGTGGTATTTCACTGTTGTAAATATGGGGTTATATTGGGCAAAGGTCCTGCAATAAATATTTTATTAAATATTTATTAAATCTTATAAAATTAATAATTAATAATTAAATTTAACTAACAAAATTAATAATTCAATTTAACTAACAAAAGATAAATGAAAAAGCTCTTTATTACTTTATTAAAATTTTCGATTTTAGATTGGAAATGGGGCAGAAATGGGGCCCTACAGGAATGGTCGGAAAAGGCATGATCGTCCGTGAACCATGCACATTTTGCATAACACTTCTAGTTTGAAATGTAACTTAATTAAAACTAACTTTCACAACAACAAAAACTTTGCATTTACGCAACAAATATGGGGTGGTATTTCACTGATGTAATTATGGGGTGGTAATTCACTGATGTTAATATGGGGTGGTATTTCACTGATGTAAATATGGGGTGGTATTTCATTAGTGTAAATATCGGATGATAATTCACTGATGTACATGTAAATATGGGGTGGTATTTCACTGATGTTAGTATGGGGTGGTATTTCATTTGTGTAAATATCGGATGATAATTCACTGATGTACATGTAAATATGGGGTGGTATTTCACTGATGTGAATACGGGGCGGTATTTCACTGATGTATATTTGGGGTGGTATTTCATGGAATTATTTACAGAACAGTCAGGGCCCTCAATCCATTTAAGGGGAAGCGGGTCGCTACCCATAGCAGGGGGAATTTTCGCGGCGTTTCCCTTTTTGGGGGATTTTTTACTTACTATCTAATTATTACATTTGTACATGTTTGCACTATATTCATTGCTTATTTTATAATTAAGTATGTTTGACAAGATTAAATTAAAATAGAATTGAGATATAATAATCATGAGACATCTATCTATAAAAAAATAAAAAAGAAAATTTTTTTTTTAGGGGGAATTTTTCCCCAAAAAAGGGGAAAAAAAGTATGCTTTTCAGGGGGGGGGATGCGGCCGAATTTCGGCCGTGGATTTGACAGATTGAGGGCCCTGACAGTTTATTTATAATGATAGTGTTAAACTTAATGTCAAATAAAGAATGTGTGTTTTTGACCGAATAAATATAGTTTACATGGTGCAAAAATTAAGGGCCCAGAAGACAATTAACCAATCATATTTGTCCTGCTATGGTAACAGTGGTTTTTTTTGTTCAAATTTGGGTCCGGTATGGGGGCCCATTCCATATTGAAAGAAGTATATATATTTTCCCAAATGGGACCTACAAATTCCCAATTGAAATTTTTCAAACAAGTTTTTTTATTATAAGGATACAAATTTTAATTATCTCCAAATCCAGCTCTTTAAGTTGAACCTTATACAATATTATATTGCAATACTTTTATTATATGTTATAAAGTATTTGTTAGCATGAAATTAACAAGATTAATTATAAAATTTTAGTACATAAGACGTGATACTTCTCAAATCAAAGTGAACCAGCCCCATTCTAAAAATAGTGAAAAAAAAACTGGGTATATTTAGGACAAACATCTTGTCGGTTATAATTTTATTGACAGTTGTCTCATTTAAAGACATTTACTTGTAAAATGTATTTTTAGCGAGGCTGTTTTCGGAGGCGTCCTGCTAAAACCTTAACATTGGCTCTAAAATCAAAGTGCTTCCACCTACAACTTAGAAACTTCATATGTAGATGCACCTTGATGAGTTCTACACGCCACACCCATTTTTGGGTCACTAAGTCAAAGGTCAAGGTCACTGTGACTTCTAATATCAAACTTTAACATAGGCTCTAAAATCAAAGTGCTTCCACCTACAACTTTCAAACTTCATATGTAGTTGCACCTTGATGAGTTCTACATGCCACACCCATTTATGGGTCACTAGGTCAAAGGTCAAGGTCACTGTGACCTCTAATATAAAACTTTTACATAAACCTTAACATTGCCTCTAAAATCAAAGTGCTTCCACCTACAACTTTTAAACTTCATATGTAGATGCATCTTGATGAGTTCTACACGCCACACCCATTTTGGGTCACTAGGTCAAAGGTCAAGGTCACTGTGACCTCTAAAAAAAAAAAAGAAAAAAAATTCTGACAAGCTTTCGCAGCTGAGCGTGGCATCCGTAATGCGGTGCTCTTGTTTCAAAATGGCGATACCATGACATTACTGGTAATGAAACACTTAATTATCGAATATTTCAATCCCAAATTGAATACTTGGGTTGTTTACCTAGTAATTGCTGTTAAATTAATAAAAGGACTTTTTATTTCCGTGTCCGATATCAAGAATGTGTTTTCAACTTGTGGGTGGATCATGCTGAAACTTTCACAGCTGAAATGCATTGGTGTGCAAATATTCGTAAATACATGTAAAGACATTTTGGCTGCAACCAGTTGTGGCAGAATTATGGCCCATTGTATGATTTTCAATAATATATAAGCCCAAATATTTTGTGTACTCAATTCCTCCTTAAGTTGTGCCAGATGTTTGTAAAAAACTTTCACAGCTTAATTTCTTGTTTGCTTTTGATATACCAAGATTAATACCACGTTTTTCAAGCAAGTTTTTTTAGGTACGATAAACCTGATAACTGCCGCATCCGTGCCGAGAAAGACTCACTCTTTATAAATTTGAATGACTTGTGTTAATTTCAATCTTGTGATTAATTTTGGAAAATGAATTGCATCTTATATTATGCAATTGCAAACAACTTCAGTGCCTTCAGCGCTTTGATTTTTCAATGGACTATTTAGGCCTCGAAAGTGTGTACTTAACTCGACCTCCTATACTGCTGAGACGATTTTGCTCACACTTTTATAGTAGAATGACCTTAATGTAAATATAATCATATAGAAAGGAATTTGTGCTTTGACCTGTTTTGGCAGAATTTTGTCATTTTTTATTATTTTATTGGCCCACTGAGTGGGAGGCATTTAACAATGTACTTGTCAATCAAACTGTAAGTTCGTCCTTGATAACGTCCGTCTCGAAACTTATGCTGTGTATCTCTTTTGTTTTATTGCTACTGGGTGGATCTTTTTCAAACTTTCACAGTTGGATGGCTTTTATATGTATATGCTTGTAAAGAGGTTTTAACTGAAACACTTTTTGGCAGAATAATGGTCCTTGTTATCCCCCGCAAAGGCTGATGGATATAGAAATGGCCTTAGGCCAAAAAAAAAAATAGTCTTGGTTCAGGGAACATGGCCAGAAAAATGTAGGAGGGTAGGTAGGTTTTTTTTTTTTTTTTTTTTTTTTTTTTTTTACCAGTCGACTGATTTCAGGGTGAAAAAGGGTCAGTTAATGCACCCATGATTGTTTAAACACTGACCAAATGATTAATATTGCACATGTGGTATTTAGTCGTTGTATATTATTCAATATTCCTAGCTCTTTATGCACTTCTTCAGGGCTAGCTCTGGCCCAAAATTTCTTTTAGCCAACCATTTTTTCTTTGTCTGTCTGTGATAGTGTGACCTTCATATTCAAAAGTGAACAAGCCATCTTTATGAGTCTCTGGTGTTTGGGGTGTGACCTTCAGAATTTTTTTCATCATGAGACCTGACCTAGTCTCCGACAGGTGCTCAAGAGTCTGAATAGTGGCTGTCAAAAGGAGGGTAACCTCAGAATAGCACAAGTCTTTCTTCTGGTACATGTTTTGATAAAATGGCAATGGGTTTGAGCGCATCGCACAGGAAGTGAGCAGTGTACATAAATTTGAATGTTGCTATTGGTTTGTACAGGCTAAGGGCGTCACAGTACATTGATTTTGATTCATTATCAAAGCGAAGCCAATTGTTGTCAAGTTTCCATGACTCTTTGATTGTTCTAATGTTTTGTGTTTTAATTATTTTTTTTTGTTATGACTCTTTTTCGTCCAACAACGCTTTAAGGTTAAAGACGCCATGTTAGCGACTTTAGAGACAAAGTGGTTACTTCCATTTTTATAGTAGTGTAGATGAAGGACTCTTCCTATGTGTTAAAAATTTGAAATGTTAATTAAAATTAAACCGCGCGTGTTTTTCACATTTTTATTTGATTAAAATACGCTGCTGTCAGTTAGCATAGTGTGCGAGTAAAACAAACAAATTAATTAATTATCATCTTTTCATTTCGATCGGAAATTGGCAGAAAGTTGTAACATCATCGACATAGAACTAATTATTTAATTATCACTTTTAAATTCAGATCAATAGACAGCTTGGAAATAATTAAAATATTGTCACGCTTCTTTTCATTTTTAGCCGGATTTTTTTCGAAAAAATCTCGGCTTATAGATTGATGTTGTCGGGCGGGCGGGGGGGCGGGCGGGGGGGCGGGCGGGCGGCGTGCTCGAAAATGTTAAAGTTCTTATTTCATGGTATAACTTTGGTATGCTTGGACCTAGAGTCTTCAAACTTGACATGAAGGTTGGCCAGGATTAACAGATGACCACTGGTCATTTCAAGGTCATTCATTTGAAGGTCAAGGTCACTGTGACCTTCAATATAAAAAATGTTAAAGTTGTTATAACTTTGGTATGCTTGGACCTAGAGTCTTGAAACTTGACATAAAGGTTGGCCATAACTAGTTAGTAACCACTGGTCATTTCAAGGTCATTCATTTGAAGGTCAAGGTCACTGACCTTGAATGTAAAAATGTTAAAGTTCTTATTTCATGGTATAACTTTGGTATGCTTGGACCTAGAGTCTTCAAACTTGACATGAAGGTTGGCCAGGATTAACAGATGACCACTGGTCATTTCAAGGTCATTCATTTGAAGGTCAAGGTCACTGTGACCTTCAATATAAAAAATGTTAAAGTTGTTATAACTTTGGTATGCTTGGACCTAGAGTTTTGAAACTTGACATGAAGGTTGGCCATAACTAGTTAGTAACCACTGGTCATTTCAAGGTCATTCATTTGAAGGTCAAGGTCACTGTGACCTTGAATGTAAAAATGTTAAAGTTCTTATTTCATGGTATAACTTTGGTATGCTTGGACCTAGAGTCTTCAAACTTGACATGAAGGTTGGCCAGGATTAACAGATGACCACTAGTCATTTCAAGGTCATTCATTTGAAGGTGAAGGTCACTGTGACCTTCAATATAAAAATGTTAAAGTTGTTATAACTTTGGTATGCTTGGACCTAGAGTCTTGAAACTTGACATGAAGGTTGGCCAGAACTAGTAAGTAACCACTGGACATTTCAAGGTCATTCATTTGAAGGTCAAGGTCACTGTGACCTTGAATGTAAAAATGTTAAAGTTGTTATAACTTTGGTATGCTTGGACCTAGAGTCTTGAAACTTGACATGAAGGTTGGCCAGAACTAGTAAGTAACCACTGGACATTTCAAGGTCATTCATTTGAAGGTCAAGGTCACTGTGACCTTGAATGTAAAAATGTTAAAGTTCTTATTTCATGTTATAACTTTGGTATGCTTGTACCTAGAGTCTTCAAACTTGAAATAAAGATTGGCCAGTACTAGAAGATGACCACTGGTCATTTCAATGTCATTCATTTGAAGGTCAAGGTCACTGTGACCTTAAATGTTAAAATGTTAAAATTGTTATAACTTTGGTATGCTTGGACATAGAGTCTTCAAACTTGACATGAAGGTTTGCAAGCACACTAAGATGACCACTGGTCATTTCAAGGTCATTCATTCTAAGGTCAAGGTCACTGTGACCTTGAATGTAAAAATGTTAAAGTTCTTATAACTTTGGTAGGTAAAAATGTTAAAGTTCTTATTCCATGTTATAACTTTGGTATGCTTGTACCTAGAGTCTTCAAACTATAACACAAGGTTTGCTCATGCCTTGAAAAGTACTTACATTTCATTTTGACCTTTGAACAATATTTCAGTAATTTAAGTATTGCATTGACAAAAACACGAAAGGTACTTTCCTGTCATTTAAATAAAAAATCCGGCTTCAATGCGGTCATCTCCGACCGCGGAACTCTTGTTAATCTATAATAATACGACATTTGCGACCGGCCGCTATTTTGTTTGCAGACGACAATATTAACTGTGTATTCAAAGTGCACAGTGTCTGCGCATGAATGACCGAATATTACTCCATAGCTCCACCCATTTTTACATTTCATTTAACAACGTCATTTCATGTGTAAGCGAGCTCAATGTTGATTGGCCAGCTAGCATGCGCACTTCAATAACAATAAGGTCAAGCGATGTCTCGTATACACGTGCAGACCGGTTATTGTTCACTGTTCAAATTGCGAACACTTTCATTGAAACAAAGAGAAAAATATAGAAAACCAATCCAGGTTTAATTGGTGGCTGTTTTCAATGAAATTTTACGAGATTTTAGCATTTTCTTCATCAGATTTTTTTCCATGGACCAAAAAAATCGTTAGGGTCGGGGGCAAAAAATAGGGTCGGTCGGGTTCCCTGAACCAAGACTATTTTTTTTTTTGGCCTTATCCGTCTGTTAGTCGGTCAGTTCGTCCATCTTTCTGTCACAAAGCTTGTTAGGGCTATATCTAAGAAACTATATAAGATATCAACATGGCACTTCATGGGTGTGTAGATATCAATAAGGAGAATTGCCATGCACAATACACATAACTCAAACTTTCTTTAATAAGAGTTATTGCCCTTTGTTTGTTTCCGTATCATGGAACATTTTAGCGCTTTATCGCAGATGCCATGCAAGATTTCAACATGAAACTTCATGGGTGTATCAATATAAATCAGGAAAAGTTCCGTGACTAAGAACCATGACCCTTCACTTTCTTAAATTAGAGTTATTGTCTTTTGTTGTTTTTGTACAATGGAATTTTCCATGGTTATATCTCAGATATGATAATTCATGGATGTGAAGAAATCAATGAAAAGAAGTTACATGAACATAACCATGACCCTGCATTTTCTTAACTCATAGTTAATGCCCTTGGCTGTTTTTGTATGATGTAATTTTTCAAGGCTATATCTCAGATACAATACCATATTTCAACATGTATATGTAAATTCATGTGTGTAAAGATATCAATGAGGAGAATTCATAAACCAATTACCATACACTTAATTATTATTTATGAGAATACCTTTATATCAACGGATTTGCACCCATCCACAACTCAATTTATGTTTCGGGGGATATGAATTCAACGAATGTACTGGTTCTTTTTTAACACACCTGAGTACAAAATGCGGTGAGCTATGGTAGTAGGGGCGTGTCGTCTGTTGTCATTTGTAAGAGGTCAGTTGTCAATTAGCTCCAAACCGCCAAGCGTATTTTCATCAAAAAGCACAGATTTAATAGTTGTTATGTCACATCATCAGTGGTCCTTTATAGTATTTTGTTCAAATCTAACCTAGCGACTACTTTAACTACCTGCTTTGACCAGCGCGCTTTCTCTGTCAGTACGATCTCAGACCAGAAAGTGGTTGACGATTGTCCGTGCTTACTAAAGGAAGAGGTGGAGGAGAGAGTGCGTAGTCTGTAGGCAGGGAAATCTGCAGGAGTGGACAACTTCTATTCGAGCTGATTAAGTACTGAAAAGAAGCCTTATGTTTAAATGATATTAAAGAAAGGAATTTTGATGTGTGGAGTGTTGCCAAAATTATGGCCTTGTGTCTGTTTTTTGCCGCTTAAGAATATATATTCTCAAAATGTGTTTTATTTTTTCCTCTTTTACTTCTGTGTGAATCTTTCCATAACTTTCATAGTTTAATTACATCATTAAAGAACGGAATTTTGACAGCCACCAATTTGTGCTGAGTTATGGCCCTTTGTGTTTTTAACCAGGTTTTCCGAAGGAAAAAAATGGTTATTAGATTGGGGATGTCGGCGGGCGGGCTGGTGGGCTGGCGGGCGGAACAAGCTTGTCGGGGCCATAACTTTGTCGTTCATTGTCAAATTTAAAAACATTTGGCACATTTGTTCACCATCATTAGACAGTGTGTCACGCGAAAGAATTACGTCGATATCTCCAAGGTCATGGTCACAATTTGAGTTTGAAGGTCAAAAATGGCCATAAATGAGCTTGTCTGAGCCATTTCTTTGTGAATCATTGTGAGATTTTAAAATCATATGGCTCATTTGTTCAACATTATTGGACGGTGTGTTGCGCTAAAGAATTACTTCAATATCTCCAAGGTCAAGGTCGCCACAACTAAAAATATATTGATTTTGAAACAACTATGTAACTATGAATAATCAGTAACAATGCTCATTTTGATTTTGAGTTATCTCTCTTTATCAGACTTTTTATGCTTTCGGTAGGGTGGCATATAGCAGTTGAACTGTCCGTCAGTATGTGTGTATGTCAGTCTGTCTGTCCGTCCGTCCAAAAAAAAAACTTCAAGTTTAACGTTGGCCATAACTTTTGCCTTATCGAAGATAGAAACTTGATATTTGGCATGCATGTGTATCTCATGAAGCTGCACATTTTGAGTGGTGGAAGTTCAAGGTCAAAGTCATCCTTCAAGGTCAAAGGTAAAAAATAATAATTTCAAAGTGACATTCTCATGAAGCTGCACATTTTGAGTGGTGAAAGTTCAAGGTCTAGGTCATCCTTCAAGGTCAAAGGTAAAAAATAAAATAAAAACAATAGTAAAAAAAATAAAAATTTCAAAGCGGCGTTCTCATGAAGCTGCACATTTTGATTGTTGGAAGTTCAATGTCAAGGTCATCCTTCAAGGTCAAAGGTAAAAAAATAAATATTGTTTTTTATTTATTTCAATGAGGCGCAATAGGGGGCATTGTGTTTCTGATGAACACATCTCTTGTTTTTTTTCTAATTGAAATCAAGGTCGATTTTACACAAGGGGGTTAACAATACACATTTTGAATTGTCTCCCTTTATCAGACTTTTTTCAGCTGAAAACCTGGTTTTGTGACCATTTTGTCCCTTGTTTGCCATTTGTAGAATATAATAGTCGATCTGTGTGTGTCCAAACATGTACCATGGGGTCATCAGTGTCAAATGTGACGCATTTCTAGTTTCTTTGGAAGAATATGTTAATTTAAAAACATATGTTTTTTAACTCAACTTTTCTTCAAATGCTGGCAAATTTCACTCAACAGCCTAAGAAAGATCATATTTAAGTGATTTTAAAGGGAGGCATTTTTTGTGCAATCAATTATTGCAAAATTATGTCTGTCATTTTTCATGTGTTGAGATATATATATATGCGCTACATAAAATTATGACTGTTTGTAGTATTTTGCTCAAGTATTAAGTACATTAAGAAGATTTTTTGGTTATATTTTATATTTGATTAAATTTGACTGTGTCCATGGGGGATGAGTGTCTGTGACATATCTAGTTCTGTATGAAATGGACTGAAAGCGGCACATACATATTTACATTTGTTCTCTTTTTTTGTGTAAGGATTTTTTATTATACCCCCATTAACATTGGTAATGGGAGCTATATAGGAGTCACTTTGTCGGTCTTTCGGTTGGTCTGTCGGTCGGTTGGTCTGTCGCTCTGTTGGTCTGTACCGAAACTTCATCCGATCTTCACCAAACTTGGTCACAATTTGTATGTAGATACTGTCTAGGTCATGTTTGAATATGGGTCATGCCAAGTCAAAAACTAGGTCGCGGGGACACTTAGTGAGTTTTAAACAGAAAGTTTAACCGGACCAAAACTTTGATATTTATCGTTAGATTTTATAATTACTTGGTACATTTGTTTACCCTAATGGAACGGTGTGTTGTGTGAAAAAAGTACGTTGATATCTCCAAGGTCAAGGTCACCCCTAGAATTCAAAGGTCAAATGCTTTTCTGGGCCATAACTTTATCATTTATTTTGAGATTTTAAAATCATTTGGCAAATTTGTTCACCATCATTGGACGGTGTGTCGCGCGAAAGAATTATGTCGATATATCCAAGGGTAAGGTCACACTTTGAGTTAAAAGATAAAAAAATGGCCTTAAATGAGCTTGTCAAGGGAATAACTACACTACGCGACCCGTGATTTTTGCCGCGATTCTCGCATCACCGCAATCGATGCAATGTGACAAATTGCGGTGATTCCGAGCGACAAGAAAATTTGGGTGATGTCTAGGCGACCGTCGCGCGATGTATCTCGCTGTTACGCAATCAGCGCGAATCACCGCAAATCACCGTGAACCGCTGTGGTTCACCTTTTTAAGAGATTTACATTAAGGGTTACACTACATTACATGTACATGTAATATATATGTATACACTTACATTATACATTGCAATAATAAAGCTTTTGTTGTTGTTGCATGCAATGGGCTTATTAGCTAAAATACTCCCGTTCCGACATGAATGTGATGAAGTAATGTCGGAAGCTTTAACGGCTCAAAATTAATATAACAGCGAATGATCATGCCATAATTATTTAACATAACATGTAAACATTATTTAACTATATGCATTAGCAGAATGTTTATTAAAACTTACAGTCAATTATATTCCAGGCGCGAATACACTACCACTGTTCAAATTCCATATTGTTGAAATATACATGTAGCGTAGCACTGTGTAAATGCAAAGTTGCATAGTGTTTCGTCATTGGTCGGTTATAAATACCTTGTTTCTTTACATGGTATTTGATTTCGACGAAACTAATAATTTGGTAATTTACGAGAAATATGATATAAGTTTTCCATTTAAACTTTGATCTTACCATGTGTGTTTATTGACGTTATTAATTATGTTAATACTTATTTTTGCATTTCATTAAGAATTATAACGTGTAGCCCTTTTGTTAACAGTGTTTAGCAAAATATTCGCGCCTTAAGACACGGAAAATTGTTTAAGTAACACTTTCATTTAAAGGTTAAATGTAATCGGTAGATTACATCTAATTATTTGGACTAAAATATGCTTTACTTATTTATTTTCTGTTTCAGGCTCCTATGCGGATAACTCGTGTTACTCACGTTACTTTCCGAGCGTTGTACATACATTCACAATACTTGATAAGCCGGAAATCAGAAATACATAACTGTTCTATTTTTAAGTAAATGTTATTATGACATCGTGGTATATAATTTGTATATAATATCATTGCCTATATATTAAAGCCGTTAAACATTGTGTTTGTTTTGCTGAAAAAAAACAACACGAGTATATCAACGTAGCACTTAGCGTTCGCAGAGTTCAATAAATTTATGATGATGTATAATTTACATGCATTTCTCTGGGTTTTCATGCCAAAAACCAAAAAACCCTCAACATTTAATTATTTAGTGTGTACTGTCCAGCGGGTGATAGTGTTTGTTCAAGTGTCTAATTCGCAATCTTTGTACGTGTTCAAACTGTGAAAAGATGTGACAATCACAGAAACAACAGGATGGCGCTGCCAATTAAGAGCGATAATGGATCAAAGGGCATTGACAAAAAATAACAGTTTGGATATATTTTTCGGCGTTTACTCAGATGGTCTCTCACAACAAAAAAACTATACAAGTCAAGGTATTATGTTTAACTTCTATCAGTAACGATACGGATACGGCGTGTTTGATTTGAATTGACTTTAAAAGAAATATCAAATTGTTGGCGATATAACTGTTTTGAAAATACCAAAGAAACATTTTCTCTGCGCTACGCAGTTTGTATAAAAAAAATCAATACTTGCACACTCGTATACCTTGACCTTGCACATTGCCGCATAATTTTCGCGCTCTTTTGTCGTGAAATATACATGATGACTATATTGAAAGCATTTGTAAACGTCGTGTTAACATTAAAACATCGGAAGTGTGTTTCGGATTATAAATTTTTATTCTCATTTGGGAATTTTAACGGAACATTTATACTTATGGTATATTTGTTTTGAATTGTATATTAATTTGTTACAACGCTTTACGTGTGAAAAAAATGTTTTGATAATATTATGCATTAATAGCACAATTTCCAGGAGGAAAACGTTTTTTTACATGAAGGCGTATGACGCAATAAAACGTTTTTTTGTAAGATCGTATTGTATCAATCTAAATTTAAATATGCTCGTCCAATGAAAGCTGTGTCCCACTGGGCTGTACTCTTTACACTTCTGAAAAATGGCGTAGTCATATGGTTGTATTAATGAAATTCTCATATATATTTACCGACATAAATGTTCAAGATTATTTTTTTGATGTTGGATTATCGGATCATTGTGAACATTAGAAGCGTTATGTACATGTATAAAGTTATCGATACGATTCGGTGTCTATGCATGAACTGGTGAGTCATCGTTGTCACTGCGATCACGGCGAATTGCGGCGAATCACAGCGAAACACCACAACATTGAGGGGATTTAGCGCGAAGATTATCTTGCTCTCGCGCGACGTTGGAGTGACGAGTCACGTGAAATCGCGGTGATTTTCCACCCAAAAAGCAAAATGCCCGCCTTGACTTCTCAAATTAGGCAAAAATCACGGGTCGCGTAGTGTATGTCGTTCATATGTCGTTCATTGTAAGATTTTAAAATCATTCGGCACAGTTACCCATCATCAACGGACGGTGTGTCGTGCAAAAGAACTACATCAATATCTCAAAGGTAAAAAATGGTCACAAAATGAGCTTGTCCGGGCCATAACTATGTCATTCATTGTGAGATTTTAAAATCATTCGGCACATTTGTTCACCATCATTGGACGGTGTGGTGGGCGAAAAAAGTATGTCGATATCTCCAAGGTCAAGGTCACACTTTGAGTTGGAAGGTAAAAAATTGCCATAAATGAGCTTGTCCGGGCCATAACTATGTGGTTTATTTTAGATTTTAAAATGACTCTGTAAATTAATTTTGTTCACAGTCATTGGACGGCGTGTCATGTGAAATAATTCAAGAGTTCAATGGTCAAAATGGCTTTAAATGATAATTGCATAATAATTCTTCCAAATTGCCATAAATTAGATTCTCTTGTTTTGTGAAGAAAGCATGCAAAATATTCTGTGTCAATGCGGCACATGAGGGTATACGTCACGTCTGTGACAAAGCTCTAGTTTTGTTTGCAGATTTCAGTCTGAAATCCAACTTTTCTTTTACAACATTTATGCTTGAAATTGTTCAATCTATAAAAAAAACACTTTTAGTTGGAAATTTTGTTATTGCCTCTTTCAAAAAGCACTTTTGATATTTAAACATTCAGACTGGAGGAGGATGTATGGTACATTGTTCTTTAGTGGTTCAATACAGAGTCAAGAATATACACTTCAGCCACTAGTTTATAACAATCAGTGTTCTCCGTAACAAGGAAGATTTTAGGCGGGCTAGTCTATTAATGAAGACAAATTTTAAACTGAAACTGAAAGACACACTCAATTAACAATGCTTTCATTGTTACTTCTTACTTGGAAAAGTATTTTTAGTATTACTAAGCATTGGTTCAAGAGGTTTGTATTTAGAAGATTCAATCCGCACTCTTATTATGCAATTTCAAACAAGCCCCACAATAAACTTTGCAAACAAATTGTAATTGACGGACATGTATATGTTAACATAAAAAATATCAATGTGCTATGTTTTCTCCTAGATCATCTATGACGGTATAGTACTTGCATATAACTGCATATACAATTGTTATCATTTATGTCAATAGTTTTCATACCTAGATACAATAAATAATGTCCCTTTTGCCTTATAATAATGTCTTGAGAAAACGTTTTGGTTCAAATTGAAGTCATAAGTGAATTTTAATGAGTTAAACATTTTACTGCAATTAACATTATAATTTCACCATTGGTAATAGGGCCTATATAGGAGTCACTTTGTCAGTCGGTCTGTCTGTCCAGAAATTTTGTCCGGACCAAAACTATGTCATTTATTGTTAGATTTTAAAATGACTTGGTACATTTGTTCACCATCAAGGGACGGTGTGGTGCGTGAAAGAATTATGTCGATATGTCCAAGGCCAAGGTCATACTTGGAGTTCAAAAGTCAAAAGCTTGTCCTGGCCATTACTTTGTTGTTCATTGTGAGATTTTAAAATAGTTTGCCATATGTGTTCACCATCAGCGGACGGTGTGTCCTGAGAAAGAATTACGTCGATATCTTAAATGTCAAGGTCATACAGTTTGAGCTCAAAGGTAAAAGATGGCCATAAATGAGCTTGTCCGGGCCATTACTATGTCGTTCATTGCGAGATTTTGAAATCATTTGGCACATTTGTTCACCATCATTGGACGGTGTGTCGCTCGAAAGAATTGTGTGGATATCTCCAAGGCCAAGGTCATATACTTTTAGTTCAAAGGTCAAAAATGGCCATAAATGATCTTGTCCGAGCCATAACTATATCAATGTTTTTTTCAATGTTTTTTTCAAAGTCATTGGACGGCGTGTCATGTGAAAGAATTCAAGAATTAAAAGTTCAAAATGGCGATAAATGAAAATGGCATAATAATTCTTAAAACTTGCCATAAGTTAGGTTCTCTTGTTTTGTGAAGACAGCATGCAAAATAGTCTGTGTCAATGCAGCATGTGGAGGTATGCGTCAGGTCTGTGACAAAGCTCTAGTTAATTTTGTTTTAATTAGTCCCCTACCAGTTTCACTGGAGGGGACTTATGGTTTTGTATCCGTCCGTCTGCCAGTCCGTCACACTTTTCTGGATCCTGCGATAACTCTAAAAGTTCTTAGTATTTTTTCATGAAACTTGGAATATGGATAGATGGCAATATGGACATTATGCACATCATTTCATTTTGTTCCTACATCAAAAATTCCAGTTGCTATGACAACAAATAGACTAGAAATACTGCTTAAAATGGTGATGTTTATGTCCCCCACTATAGTAGTGGGGGACATATTGTTTTTGCCCTGTCTGTTGGTTGGTCTGTTGGTTGCTCTGTTGGTTAATGGTTGGTCTGTTGGTTGGTTTGCACCAACTTTAACATTTGCAATAACTTTTGCAATATTGAAGATAGCAACTTGATATTTGGCATGCATATGTATCTCATGAAGCTGCACATTTTGAGTGGTGAAAGGTCAAGGTCAAGGTCATCCTTCAAGGTCAAAGGTCAAATATATGGGTCAAAATCGCTCATTTAATGTACACTTTTGCAGTATTTCAATAGTCAAGATAGCAACTTGATATTTGGCATGCATGTGTATCTCATGGAGCTGCACATTTTGAGTGGTGAAAGGTCAAGGTCAAGGTCATCCTTCAAGGTCAGATGTCAAATATATGTAGCCAAAATCGCTTATTTTATGAGTAGTTTTGCAATATTGAAGATAGCAACTTGATATTTGGCATGCATGCGTATCTCATGGAGCTGCACATTTTGAGTGGGGAAAGGTCAAGGTAATCCTTCAAGGTCAGAGGTCAAATATATGTGGCCCAAATCGCTTATTTTATGAATACTTGTGCAATATTGAAGATAGCAACTTGATATTTGGCATGCATGTGTATCTTATGGAGCTGCACCTTTTGAGTTGTGAAAGTTGAAGGTCATCCTTTAAGGTCAAATATATGGGTCAAAATTGCTCATGTAATGTCACTTCTGCAATATTGAAGCTAGCAATTTTATATTTGAAATGCATGTGTATCTCATGGAGCTGCACATTTTGAGTGGTGAAGGATCAAGGTCTAGGTCATTCTTCAAGGTCAAACCGTCTACTGAATGTAATAACTAGGGTAACTGACATTTTGTGAATTGTTCAGGAATGCATATTTTCTGACATTTTCTAAAATACAGTAAGAGCACTTACGTGGTTTTTTGCATTCAAAATATTTGAGTGTTGAAATTATGGTAACTGGCCCTTTCTTAATTTTTTATTGTTTTAAAAAAGGCATATCAATTTTGGAGTTTTGTTTCGTTTTTCAAGTGTTATTATAATACTAATCAGAAAGTTTGAGTACGAAAACATGTTTATTATTTTAATAAAACAGTTTTTTGCTTCTCCTGAAAATTGAACAAAATGTCAGTTACGCTACTTTTTACATTCAGAAAATGACATTTGTTCGTAATGTTAATTTCGAAAATTTGGTAAAAACACTATTTTTACCAAAAAGGTTGACTTAATATTTTAACAGTTGATGTATGTCACCTTAATAAACACAAAAATGGAAAAAAGTAAAAATGTATAAAAATGTCAGTTACATGACTAATATTACATTCAGTAGACGAAACGTCATATAGGGGGACATTGTGTTTTACAAACACATCTTGTTTCTGGATCCTGCGATAACTCTAAAAGTTCTTCATATTTTTTCATGAAACTTGGAATACGGATAGGTGGCAATATGAACATTATGCACGTCATTTAATTTTGTTCTTATGTCTAAAATTGTGGTTGCTATGGCACCAAATAGACTAGAAATACTGCTGAAAATGGTGTTTTTTTTCTGGATCCTGCGATAACTTTAAAAGTTCTGAATATTTTTCATGAAACTTGAAACATGGATAGATGACAATATGGACATTATGCACGTCATTTTATCTTGTTCCTACGTCAAAATTTCTGGTTGCTATGGCAACAAATAGACTAGAAATACTGCTGAAAATGGTGTTTTTTTCTGGATCCTGCGATAACTTTAAAAGTTCTGAATAATTTTTCATGAAACTTGGAACATGGATAGATGGCAATATGGACATTATGCGCGTCATTTCATTGTCCGGTAGGGGACTTTTATTGCTTGGCAATAGTCTTGTTAATTATCCTTCTACAAACACCCGCGACCTATTTTCTGTAGACATAGACTAAAATTCAAGGATGTTTTGCGATAAATCATGTGGTTTTACTGCAATAAATCATGGAGTTATTCTGCAATCAAAACCTATACATATTGATGGGTTTTTTACTTCTTTGAGTGTGACCTGCATGGGTCAGCCATCTCACAATTTTGATACAAGCGTTTTACAAATCGAATATATTCACAATATGTCACAAAAAACAGCCTTTCTAAACTGTTTGACATGTACTTTTAAGCTTTACACTGTCAAAAGCATACATTTGACATTAAAAAGTACAATATGTGTTGCTGTTTTTTGTTTGCATTTCTGATTTTGCAAATTGTGTTTCCCACTCAGATTACGTGTTATGCTTATTTGAATGCAAAAGGCACAGGGATATAGCTTTGTCATTGTCCGTGCGTCAGTCATCAGTCCGCCTATCAGTCCGTCCATCTGTCTGTCTGTCACTAACGTTTAGGGCTATATCTCAGACACTATATAAGTTTCAACATGAAACTTCATAGGTGTATAGATATTAATGAGGATAATGCGGGGGATATACAATTCAATGAAATTGCTCTTTGTTAAGAATTGAAAATGATAAAACTGGTGAAACCACTGTTGTAACATAAAATCGGCTTATAAACCACAATTACCACACCATTGCATTTGTCCATAAGTAAGTTGTATAGTCAAACTTTAAGTGCTTTTTCACAGATTTGTGCATGTACTGAAGTTTGTCACTAAATGCTTTATTGTGATACATGTAAACAACAGATCTAAAAAGTTTCAGGAAAAAAGCAAAAATTCAATTATAAACATTAAATAGTAACCCTCAACTCGAACCACTGGCCCCTGGAGTAAAAGTCTACCTCTTAAACCAATCGGCCATCTGTGCCAGGGCCCTCAATCCATTTTAGGGGAAGCGGGTCGCTACCCATAGCAGGGGGAATTTTCGCGGCGTTTCCTTTTTGGGGGGATTTTTTACTTTCTCTCTAATTATAACATTTGTACAAGTTTGCACTAAATTCATTGCTTTTTTCATAATTTAGTATGTTTGGCAAGATTATATGAAAATAGAATTGAGATATAATAATCATAAGATACATCTATCTATAAAAAAAAAAATAAGTTTGTTTTTTTTTAGGGGGAATTTTTCCCCAAAAAAGGAGAAAAAAGTATACTTTTGGGGGGGGGGGGGGATTGAGGGCCCTGTGTGCTAATACAATGAGGGATGTACATGTATTTTTATACTTTATATAAGCAATCGTCATAGTTTCAAAAAATATAACCACAACAAAAGAACACTCCAAATTATTGAATCGTTTTGCATTGCAACACTTTATAATTATCAGATTTTTAAATCCTCAAAAGATGCATATATAGTGGATATTTTAGATAATGATAAATGTTAAGTAGTACTGTTTCCTCACAATTATCATTACTGCAACGAAAATTTACGAATCTGCAGGCTTGGCGAAATTGCCGGTCCGCCGGTCCTGACCGGCAGATTTCCATTTGATCCGGCAGGTTTAACAAGAGTGTCGTTCCTGGCGACCGGCAAAATGTGAAATGAATGCAAACAAATCTTTTTTTTTTCAAAGTTGAAAATTCGAAGAGCAAACCCCTTACTACAACATGAAAATGAAATCACTCATTGTTTTGATGTAAGCAATAAGTTTGTTACGTACAATTAGCAAATCCAACTGGTTACACAACACCTACTTCAAACTCGCAAAATCGGCAACTGCATTCTAACAAAAAAGACCTTGATAGCTTTGACATATTTTTCGAGTTGATAAGGACATTAAAAAAAGAATTTCTTTATGAAGCATGGCTTTAAAAGGTTGTTTATAGAAATATAAACAAGGTTCTAGTGATATCTTTATAACATGCACTCGTCATAGGTCTCCAAAAATGTCATCATTTTACATTGTACAAGTTAGTGTCAGTTAACTGCAATTTTATTAGAAAAGGAGATTGCTAAACTGTGTGACACTGAAGAAGATATGGAAATTGAAGAAGATTGTCCAGACTATCAAGACGAATTGATGAACACCGAAAAACTGTTATCTTGTTAGGATAAAGCACTGGCAGTGGTTTGTTGAGCTAAAATAAAGGGTTTATGTTAATGTACATAGTTGCGTTGTTGTTTTTTGCGGTCCGGCTAAATTTTCTCCGGACCGGCACATTTTCTGAAATGCCTGTCCGGATGACCGGCTTAGTTTTTCCAATTTCGCCAAGCCTGATCTGAAACAACTTTGTTAAATTTATTCAATTTACCAAAACATGAAAAGGCCTCTTTAAAAAAGTCAGTGTAGATTCACTTTAAAGAAATCACATAAGATTAAAGCATGCACTTTTACAACAGAAATACACTGTAACTCCAATATAACGCGCTCCGTTATAACGCTGAATCCAATACAACGCGGAGGGTGCTTGGATCCCATTTTTTCTCCAAACTTCCATTTAATTTCTGATTCAAATCCGTATTATGCAACTTCATGTATTTTCAGACAATTTAAAGATGGCGGCAATCACATGTTGATTGATTTATTCAACCGTCCGTTGAACCGATTATAATCGCCTCGAGGTTAAACAACACCGACAGCTAATTGGTGTTAATCTGTTGTGTATATGTCAATAAAGGTGTGAAAAACTCGCGTGTCAGTGTTTATTACATGTATTCCTCATCAGAGCGGTTCAGTGCGTAATTTCCATAAGTTAAAAGCAAGCGGGATAGTTATACAATTAAAGTAATTCAAAACAATTGAAACATTCTTACTTTGATATGGTTGCAGTTTGACTATATTAAATGAGCGGCTGTGAAATATACTGCGTACAGTATAAAACAACTTTTTCTGTCATTTCATTATCATTCTAGTATTATGTCATTTAATCTTTCAGTTCGTGTATAAGAAATTAAATAATGCAGACGATTTAGTTACATGCGAACGCAGTGTACCGGTAATTGTTAACAGAGTTTCACTTTCATTTTCGCGCGGTATCAGAAAGTCCCCGGGAAACACGTTTTTTGCATGCGTATGACGCAATAAAACAATTTTTTGGACATGAGTCGTATTGCATTCAATCTAAATTTAAAGTCGCTCGTCCAATGAAAGCTCTGCCCCATAATGCACTGTACTCTTAACACTTCTGAAAATGGCATATATGCAAACAGTTGTGTTTACGAATTTCTTAAACATATATCGTCATTAATGTTCAAGATTATTATTTTTTAAGTGATGTTACAATTTTATTGGATTATCGGATTAATGTGCACATAAGAAAAGCGTATGTATACTGTTATCGATACGATTCGGTTTATATGCATGTATTTGCGTCAACACAGCATGGCAATATTCATGACCTATATTATAGGCTATTCTATACCTGTTTTTTTTTAAAGCACCCTGCAGTAAATGAGCTCAAAACCTATAACGCGGATCCGTTATAACGCTGTTTTGCGGCTTGGACCCCATTGACCGCGCTATATTGGAGTTACAGTGTAGCTTGAATAAGAAAGACCATGTGGTGCAAGTGAAAACACATGAGTAATTTGGTGATAACCGATAGCCAGACAAGTGCAGCAATCTGGAGTTGATTTGTAGTCTTATCCATTTATAAGTTTAAATATTGTTTAAATCTTTCTTTCCAAATTGATTTAATTGCATTTTCGTGAAATGCGTTAAAATTTCAGACATTGTAGGGAATCCTGCGGGCATGTGACATGGAACAATTATTATTGACAAAGGGTTTAAACTTGGAAAAAAATATATGGCTAGCATTTCTCACAAGAGAACAAAAATCAATGTATTACTAATGTGTCAAACCAAGCAATAGACATAACATAGACAACATTTTAGTGTTTGTCAAAAGTATTGACTATGGATCATTGACAATACAGTTAACCTGTCAGAATAATGTTGCTCATATGATATATGATTTTATTTTTTGAACGCACAAGTGCCCAGCCAAAGAAAGTATGATAATATTGTACTATATCTATGCATAGAAACATAATTTTACAATTTCTATGTTACTATTGTTTGTAACATTTTGAAGAGATTGTGACTAAATTTTTCACAATTTTGATATTGTTGGGACTTTGTTCATGATCTTGCATAAATAAATGTGTTTTCATGACAACTCCACACCCAAACTGCAACAAAAATTGTCAAAGATGACAGTAGCCAAATGCAGATTGACGACGAACATGTTGAAGCTATTTGTACAAGTCCTATGATACTTGAGACTGTTGATGACAAAGTCTCTGCACTGAGCAATGGTGCTCATGAAACACTGGAAACAGTGGGACAAGTTGAAGATGTTGTAGGCAAATTCATTTAAATACCATTCTTCAATTGGTACAATTCATAACTTGATTTTTCCCAATTGGAAGATTTCGCGACTCGTTTTTTTCCCAATTTGATGATTTCACGACGCGAAAAATTCCCAATGGGGCACAGGACCCGTTCCCAATTAGGTGAAAAAAATCACTGAAAGTAGATCACAGTTACAGTACAGATCTAGTAAAGCAAACTCTGACATTCAAATAAGGTCAAATAAAGCATATTCCAAGCGAATTCATGCACATAATTGCACTATAGAAATATTTTTTTTATCTGAACAATATTTAGGTCGAGGTAACATTGGGGTCAATTGATATAAAAAACCTGGTCATGTTAAAGGTTACGCAAACATTGTTGAAACTGTAGAAGCTACCCTTATGATTCATTGGTCCGAATTTGTATCATCGCAATATTACAATCAAAGCGCTGAAGGCACTAAAGATGTTCGCTATTGCATAATTTAACACGCAATTCATTTTTCAAAATCAATCGCAAGTTTGAAATGAACACACGCCATTCAACTTTAAAAAGTGTGTGTCATAGCGCACGGGTCGAGTTTTGTGTGCACTTTTTATCATCCTTATTATTTCATAGAAATAACTAAGACAAAATAAAAACAGCATGCTTTTTTGGAAGTTCTGAAAGCAAAGAAAGTATGATGAAAATGGTAATGAGAACTTAATATAAAGAAAATTTGCAGTCACCATCATATTAAAGGAATATTTTTTCTAATATCAAATGACTATCTCACCAAGAATATAAATTCATAATGAAAGTTCCGTGTACAAAACTTTTGATTTTTGACACCATATACAAATTCAAAATATACAATAATCTTCGTATCTTGTATATGGAGGAATAAAAGTATGAAAACATTGCTGTTTATGCTTTACTTGTTACCCGAGCAGTTCACACGGTGTCAACAACGCTAACATAAACATAGGTATAGAGCACTAATGCGCTTTTAGGCGAAGCTGTTTCAGTTTTCATCTTAGTGACTTTAACATAACGCCAACAGACACGCATGAATATTTTCGAATATTTAATAAGCTGATTCGAGATACAACCTCTGAATTTTTGCTACATCACTGCGTATGTGCTCAATTCAAAGGATGTAGCACTGTTCAGTGTAAGGAATTACGGACTACTCTCTGTATGCTCAAATGACACAAATTGTGGCCCTGTTACAATTACGCGTTACAATCCATCTCGCAGAATTTCAATTTCGCCTCCAAGATGAGAAAACAATCATTAGCGAAATAGTATAGTGTCACGATAAGAGAAAATCGTTTAATTATCATACCACAATGTTTGCCGTACTTGGTCAGCACGTCTGGAAATCATTCCTTAATGCGTCGATAGGCTGCCATTATTAACAAGTTTGCTATTTTGAATTCAATTTTGTATCAAAAAGCATTGTTTTTAAATGTGGGATTTTCAATTCGCAATGAGATTTGTAATGACCCTCGTCATGCGAAAATGGGTCTTATTCCATATGCGCCCATCATATAAATAGCCCACTCAGCTATCCCTCCTTCTGGTAAGGAGAAACATAACATATTGAGTAATTTTAAAGCGAACCGCGTCGCCTATGACCTGACTGCGCAAGAGCACATGTTGGGTTTAACAAACGCTTGCCGAAACGCATAAGACCCATTTTCGCATGACGGCGCTATTGGCGTGTGATTTAAATGTGACGAAAGAAAACTGCGTTTAAATCAAATATAAACATACGATATATTTCGATAATGAAGAAAGATACTCATAACAAGGCATATGAGGACACATATGCAGTGCTCTCCCGTAGTATATTTTTTATTTACTCACACTAATGTGTGGTTTGACAATGCTAACACACATTTCATGCGGTGAATATGCATCTTACAAGTGAAAAACACAACACAATAGTTAAACTTTTGTTTAATTGTATTCAATTATTTAGAAAAGTAAATTGCTAACTTTATTTCAAAGTCGGCGTATACGCCGACTACATTTTTAAAATTGTTATAAATATATTTAATATAATATATTTAGTTGTTTTCGGTTTTAGCGATTATAAAGCATTTTCGAGGTTGCCTATAGTATGCCTGAGTAATTGATGAACTCATATCCAACTGTCAATGTATTGAGAACTGTGAATATAAACAAGCTAAACCTTCTACTAAGCTTCTACTATTGCGTTGCTAGCACCCGTAAATACAAAAGATCGCCGCTATGTGTTGAGAACCAAGAACGCTTTCCAGAAATACCCGATGTAGTAGCTTCAACGAGGTTATGAAACAGGTCATTCGTATTATTATTATAAATTATTTGTTATATTCGGGTTAAGCGATTATGATTTTTTTTAGTCTATCGTATCGCTGAAGTTATTGTTGAACTTATGTTCAACGTTTTATAAATTGAGAATATAAATAAGCGTCAACTTTTTCCCAAATCTCTCAATTTACGACCTGTACTACGTCATTGAGTTGTATGTGAGAGCGTAACCTATTGCGTTGTTATCGCCCGTAAACTTTCCTTTGTTTATCGACAGGCGCATCTATTAATAGCCTCATATCATGAATGCCAAAACACCCGCGAAAAAGAACAACGTGACCAAATAGGACGCTAAACGCAAATACCATGCGACTACGACTTTAATTATGTAAGAATGCTCCGCAATTCCTCTGAAGCCGGGGCCTTGTGATTGCTTTTACGTAAAGAATTGACCTCTAACTGAAGTAAGCAAAGGAAACGCAGCACCTAATTGACCCATTCCTTCTATGTGCGAAGGCAGATTGAATTTTACTAATGTATGGTTTGCCTATTATAACACACATTATATTGCGGTAAATATGCGACTAAAAGTAAAAAACACTATAATTAAACTTTTGTTTTTAATTAAGTTATTTAGAAACCAAAATTTCAAACCTTATTTCAAAACAGCAAGACTACATTTTTTAGAGAATATTCTTGTTATATTTAAATGTTTTTAACAGTTTCAGCGATAATGAATCATTTTTATGTTGTCTATCGTATCCCTGTAATAATTGTTGAACTCGTGGTCAACGTGTTATTAATTGAGACCTGTGAATATAAACAAGCGTAACCTTATACTAGTGCGTAATTCTCACCCGGACTCCCCTTTGTTTATCGCCAGCCTCAGATTTATGAATGAGATGAGCGAAAATACTACGTCACGCAGACGCAGCAGAAAGTGGACTATTTTAATCATTCATAAACAATCTCCTCCGCGACACGTGCAATACGATCATAGTTTTTTTATATTCTTTTCTATAAAACACCATTCGAAACTATTGCATTTAACACGATATTAATATATTGTTTCCATTTGTGAATAAACATAATTGGAGAACTCAAACCTCTTGCATAAATTATACAACTCTTTCTTCGCGCGTAGTGTAAGCGGGAATTGGGCTAATCATACCCAGGCCGTATTGACCTGAATTTTACATCAAGCACATTAGACGGTCGCTAAAGCGACTTTAGCGACCATCTAAAAACTGTCAATTCTAAGTTAAGTGTATTACAAACTTGGGTTACCATTTAAATGGAAAACTTATAGACACTATAAATGCTATATTTTGTTTAAGTCAAATGAAAGGTGGTCTGAATGGTTAAGGGGCACATGGTTTATGTAGATTTTATAAATATCAACATACTATGCACCATCAGCGCCCTCAAAATGCAAAGCTTATAGGTTTACTAGTTTGTATGTTGACTAGCATCCTTAATGTTAGTTATGATCCTGGAGTCTAGATTACATTCTGCACTCCATGGACCACATCCTTTTAAACACTAAAGATAGACCAAAAACTACTTATAACTTGTTATATTCTGAACAGACTTGTTACTTCGGTTTCGCAAATTTATTTCTAATGTTGTAAATGCATAGTGATTCTCTACAACAGCGGTTTAAATTTGAATGCAGTTGTATAAGCTGGTCACAAAAAGAGGTTCACACAATATGTATAACAAAATGACTGTTAAATATTCTTTGCTTTAGTATATTCCTTGCATCTTGTATTTTGGTCCTCTAAAAATAGTTTTAGCTAATGTGGTTATTGGCTTGTCAGCTAACCGATTGAAGGGATCGACTTGTTGAATAAAAACCCTGTTCACAGTGCTCTGTCAATTCTAATACAGATGTACCTAGCTTGTTTTCTTCTTAGCTAACATTAGCACAATGTGCTTACGTAGTGATTTTGTGATGACAATTATTCCCATTGTTAAACATGCATTGCCCGTTATCAAAAATTACACTGTTAAAACACTAGAGAGTATATTTATTTCAAATATTCACGAAACTGTGTCAGAACATTGGTCTAAATAAAAAATACGTCTATTACAAAACTAGGTCCAAAAACTAGATCCCTACGTCAAATGAAAAAAAAAGTGCATTCTAGAAGTAACATGTTTACCAAATTAACCCCTTGATGGTCTTGTCTTCAACCATGGCATACCAATATTCTCATGGTTTTCCATTGTGGCTCTTTCATGCTTACTACTCAGTTCTGATTCCCGGCTCTTTCATGCTGACTACTCAGTACTGCTTCCCGATATTCTCATGGCTTTCCATTTTGGTTATTTCATGCTCACTACTCAGTACTGATTCCCTGCTTACTACTCAGTACTGATTCCCTGTTAACAACTCAGTACTGATTCCCGGCTCTTTCATGCTTACTACTTAGTACTGATTCCCGGCTCTTTCATGCTTACTACTCAGTACTGATTTCCTGCTTACTACTCAGTACTGATTCCCTGCTTTCTACTCAGTACTATTTCCCGGCTCTTCCATGTTTACTACTCAGTTCTGATTCCCGGCTCTTTCAAGCTTACTACTCCGTACTGATTCCCGATATTCTCATGGTTTTTCATAGAGGTTCTTTCATTCTTACTACTCGGTACTGATTCCCGATATTCTCATGGTTTTCCAGGGTGGTTCGTTCATGCTTACTACTCAGTACTGATTCTCTGCTTTTTCATGCTTACTGCTCAGTACTGATTCCCGAAATTCTCATGGTTTTCCAATGTGTCTCTTTCATGCTTACTACTCATTACTGCTTCCCAGCTTACATCTCAGTACTGATTCCCGACTCTTTTATGCTTGCTACTCAGTACTGCTTCCCAACTGAAAAGTTATGCTGGTCGGAAAGTGCAAGTTTTTAAATTGTACATGTTGAATATACATATATATTTATAATAAATAAAATGAACAAATATAATTGCTTAAAACATCAGCCAATAATACAGACACTCAATTAATCTGATAGATTATTAAAATACTATTTATATGATTTAATATATTATAACATTGATTGAAAAATTTATTAAATTTGGAATACCTGATTTCTGTGCGTGTCCCTTGTTTGTATTATTAATGCTTTTTAGCTCAACTATTATATATGAAATATATATAGTGATGCTATCCTACTCACCCCAGCGTTGGCGTTAGCGTTCGCGTTGGCGTTTGCGTGCAAATGTTAAAGTTTTCGTACTACCCCAAATATTTTCAATGTCCCTTGACATATTGCTTTCATATTTTGCATACTTATTTACCAACATGACCCCAACCTATAAACAAGAGCAGACGACTGTATCAAGCATTTTGACATAATTATTGCCCCTTTTATACTAAGAATATGCATATTTTTGATAAATCTATGTTAAAGTTTGCGCACTACCCCAAATATTTCCTATGTCCCTTGACATATTGCATTTTGCATACTTGTTTACTAACATGACCCCAACCTATAAACAAGAGCAGACAACTGTTTCAAGCATTTTTACAGAATTATGGCCTCTTTTATACCTTTTTTTCCTTTTTGTATTTTTGAAAGATTTATAAATGACCCCACCCCACATTATACCCCCTTCTCAACCCCCCTACCCCACCCGCCAAAAAAAAACATTTTTTTTTATTTTTGAAAGATCGTCTAATAAATGCCCACACCCCACATTATACCCCCCTCTCACCCCCCTACCCCCCCCGCCCCCCCCCCCCAATTTTTTTGTTTTCCTTTTTTTACTTTTGAAAGATCTTCTATTATAAATTATTGAATATAAACAATTTCTTTATGCTGGCTTATGTTATACTGTCATGCACTCAATAGTAGAGCGCGCTGTCATCTGAAGGTCTTGTTTATAATTCTGATATGTATAATTTGTGCATAATGTTTTCTTAAATACTCTACACAAATATCTCAGAAACTTGATCATGATCCCTATATGGTGAAACTGATCACAGTGTCCTGTTAGGGTGGACTTGTGCAAATTGTCAGGTTTTTCCTTTACAATTTTTCTCAATGCAGATATAACTAATTGTTCTGGCTCATTGATTTGCACATATATTGCCTTTATCTGGAACTCATTCTTAAAATAAACCCATATATAGAGCATTATTGGGGAGCATTGATAAGTTTTACTTATATTCTTGTTTTTCTTATATGATAAGGACTGTAAGCAATACTTAATTTAGAGTATTGTAGAATCAATTTAATCAGTGATTTTTTTTTTTTTTTTTTCTTACAGCCTGTGCCTTTTGGATTGGGAAAATTAGCGCGATAAACCATGAAATTGGGAAAAATAGCGCGATAAACCATGAAATTGGGAAACATTATAAATATGATTAGATCTATAAGAACAGAATTAAAATTATTAAAGTATGTTTGACAGCATTTTTATATTATAAAGTACTAATTTAATGTGTTCTTACAATGAAGACAATGTTAAGGTAATATTCTTCCAAATTCATATTGAACTTGCAATAATCTATATAGATTCTTAAATATACCATTTAATCATAACCTCTTTAAAAGTAAGAATTTAATTCAGTATTCTTTTAAATTAAATATCATATGGTGAAAACATTAACAAATATTTATAAAAAAAACGCTTTAGTGGTCTTGCTATGTTAATGATGTATTATATGGAGTTAAAATAATTTATTTCATTTCTTTACCTTTCAACATCTTGCACTTCAATGCTATTTCAGTAAACTGTAAAGCGTGACAAACATAATAAATCAGAATATGCATATGAATCTGATTTTACACAGATCCACTCACATATAAATCATATCATGTTTGTCTCTTTCCATTTTCGAACGATACTCATCTTAAATGCATTAACTTTGTGAGTAACGGTAGACTAATTCCAATTTCCCAACACTGATTTCCGTGATGCACATTCTCTGTGAAGATTTGTAATAAATATTTGTTGTTTTTATCTCAAACGTTATATTTTGCGTTAATTAACGCATTAAATTATTCCGTAATAACCATATGATACCCATTGTTAATTTGAATGTTATTTATCATTTTCGCCGCTCATCGCAAATTTCTCGTCTGCTTGCCGCCATCTTGGGCGTGTGTAAAAACAGGCGTTTACAATCAATATAGAGAGAGATGTGGATAGCAACGTAAAATTGTATTCGGCTAAATTCGCGAACAATACGTAAGTCAGTTGTTGTTTGGCGACGACTCGGCAACTCGATCGGCACTCGTTCGAAATGATTGCTTAATTACATTGTAATCTTATTGACTTTATTGGGAAAATTTTGTCTTTTTTTGGGAAATTTTAATCAAATTTTTGGAAAAAAACGTCATTTTTTGCAATTGGGAAGCAGCCGAATATTCGGCTGTAATTTCTGGCAAAAAAAATCACTGTTAATGAATCTATTTTGTTAAATATTATCATTGTTGTGCTTTTACTTTCACTTTCCACATTTGCATTAATATAAATACAGTGACCCCGCGTTTATCCAGATCTCGATAGTCCGGAAATCTCGTGATGCAGACGTAAGTCAAGGGGAACGGATTTATTATGCAATATTTTGCCCCGTTAAGTCCGGAATCTTGGGAATTTGCGACACCGATCTGTGTATTTAGCTGTAATTATGTCTCGTTAATAGGGATGCTTCCCAACATGGGGGCTTAATCGCCCACCCGCCGTATAAACAAAAGCGCAATCACCGAGGCTCGAAGTATTGTCGTTTTAGGCTTAATTGCTATCCCATCGTTTAAACAAAAGCTCGCTCACCGAGGTGTGAAATATTATTGTGTTTAGGCGCTAAAGCTAAAAGGCGTGACTAAACATGATTCGACTCCGACTTAAAACTAAGATTGATGTCGGCATTACACAATGCATCTTAAATGATATAATGATATTCTTAAAGGTCTTTAATGAGCTGAACACGCGACCAATTAAGACGCTGATTACAATCAGACCGTCATCGTGCGTGAAAAGTTGTGCGAGGATTATTTAAGCAATCCGTTTAAAACACATCAAACATTACCTGTCGCTATTTTAATCATTTCGCAGTTTTATATTTTATTGTCATTTGCCTTCAACACCCTTGATGTGTGTACATGTACAATTTCGGTTACACGATTTAGTATTATATTGTTTTACAAACATTTTATTATACGCCAATTACCATTGGTAATGGGGGCTATATAGGAGTCACTTTGTCGGTCTGTCCGTCTGTCGGTCGGTCTGTCGGTCTGTCCTGAAATTTCATCTGATCTTCACCAAACTTGGTCAGAAGTTGTATCTAGATGATGTGAAGGTCAAGTTTGAATATGGGTCATGCCAGGTAAAAAACTAGGTCACGGGGTCACTTAGTGTGTTTTAAACTGAAAGTTTGTCGGGACCATAACTATGTTATTTATCGTTAGATTTTAAAATGACTTGGTACTTGTGGCGTGTGAAAAAAGTATGTTGATATCTCAAAGGTCAAGGTCACACTTGGAGTTCAAAGGTCAAATGCTTGTCCGGGCCATAACTCTTATGTCATTCATTGTGAGATTTTAAAATCATTTGACACATTTGTTCACCATCATTGGACGGTGTGTTGTGCCAAAGAATTACGTCGATATCTCCAAGGTCAAGGTCACACTTTGAGTTCAAAGGTAAAAAATAGCCATAAATGAGCTTGGGTCCATAACTATGTCGTTTATTGTGAGTTTTTAAAATCATTTGGCTCTTTTGTTCACCATCATTGGACGGTGTGTCAAGCGAACGAATTACGTTTATATATCCAAGGTGTAGGTCATACTTTGAGTTCAAAGGTAACAAATGGCCATAAATGAGCTTGTCTGTGCCATAAGTATATAATGTCATTCATTGTGAGATTTTAAAATGACTCTGTACATTAATTTTGTTCACAGTCATTGGCCTGTGTGTCATGTGAAAAAATTCAAGAGTTCAAAGGTCAAAATGGCTATAAATGATAATGGCATAATAATTCTTAAAAATCACCATAAATTAGTTTCTCTTGTTTTGTGAAGACAACATGCAAAATAGTCTGTGTCAATGCGGCACGTGGGGGAATACGTCACATCTGTGACAAAGCTCTACTTTAATTATTGTTTTCAACAAATTAAATGTCTGCGTAACAAGAAAATATCATTTTTGATGCGAAATAAGTATGTAAATGTACATAAACATAAGGTTTATGTCATAAGGTAAATATTTAACTCTCGAAAAGGCACTGGTTCGATAATCCGGAAGATTTGTTTATTAGAAAATTTCTACCAGAACAGACGTGTCTGGATAAACGCGGGGTCACTGTACTACATTATTAAGTGTGTGATGTTTTCTCAGACTTAACAACACCATTTCGAAGTTTAGAGCACAGACGATGCAAATGCTATTGGAAGTTTTAATTGAACAATTTGTATGGTCAAATTACATTCTTGTAATTTAATATTCAACCTCTAAATACTGCACAAGGAAGTTTTTAATACCAAGTCATAACCACACACTTAAACCAGTGCTTGAGAACAGTGAGTGTTCTTCTTAACACGGAAGATTATAGACAGATGGTCTATTGATAGTGAAAAGTGTTTGTTGTTTTGGGATATAACTTTTCAGGGCTATATCTCAGATATGCTACAAGATTTAAACATGAAACTTCATGGTTGTGTAGAAATTAATGGGAAGATGTGCAATGCACAAGAACCATAACCCTGCACTTTTTTAAGAGTTATTGCCCTTTGTTGTTGTTATGTCCCCGGATCGATTGATCGGGGTATATTGTTAATGACCTGTCTGTCTGTCATTCTGTCACTCTGTCATTATGTCACTCTGTCATCCCAAAACTATAATATTGGTCATAACTTTTGCAATATTGAAGATAGCAACTTGATATTTGGCATGCATGTGTATCTCATGGAGCTGCACATTTTGAGAGGTGAAAGGTCAAGGTAAAGGTCATTCTTCAAGATCAAAGGTCAAATATATGGGGACATAGTGTTTCACAAACACATTGTTTGTCATACATATTTTCAAATTAAACTGCGATAGCTTTATTTAATAATTCACTTTTAATTTTACTTAGAATAAAACTATTCACATTTACTTAAATGAGCCATGCTCTGTGAAAATGGGTTTTAATGCGTGTGCGTAAAGTGTAACCCTGATAAGCCTGTGCAGTCTGCACAGGCTAATCAAAGATGAAACTTGTCATGTTATGGTATGTTTGGTTTACAGAGAGTATCTTCTTTGCAAAAATCTAGTTTAGGCGGAAAGTTTCGTCCCTGATTAGCCTGTGGGGACTGCACAGGCTAATCTGGAACGACACCTTACGCACATGCATTAAACCCGCTTTTCACAGAGCACGGCTCATTTAAATTAATTAACAACAATCTGAGTAAAATATATCAAGCGGTTAATACCATTTAAAGCAATATTTGTTTCTGCAAATGCATACCTATCTCACAGAATTGTCCCAGCCACCCATCCGTAAAAATACTTATCTTTGCCGTGGAACCAGTACACTCTCCTCTGTTCTGACATGTGCTATTGTAACATGGATCTTTAACTGAAAGACTTATATAGAAATAATCCCCTAAAATTTGGTGATCTGCAAACAAAAATGCCAATCAAAGAAACTGTTTATGCCTCGGATCGAATGATCGGGGATATATTGTTTTTGGCCTGTCTGTCTGTCTGTCATTGTATGCGTCTGTCTATAATAGTGTTTGTCTGTCATGGTATGATGTGTGTGTCTGTCCCAAAACTTTAACCTTGGTCATAACTTTTGCGATTTTGATGATGGCAACTTGATATTAGGTATGCATGTGTATCTCATGAAGCTGCACATTTTGTGTAGTGAAAGGTCAACGTCATCCTCTAAGGCCAAATGTCAAATATATGGCTTGAAAGCCGCGCAGTGGGGGCATTGTGTTTCACAAACACAGCTCTTGTTAAGGCTATATCTCATATAGGCTATAAGATTTGAATATGAAACGTTATGGGTGTGTAGATATCAATGAGGAGAATTGCAATCCATTAACACAATTACCCTACACTTATTACTACCTTTTAATTATTACCCTACACTTAATTATTATACTGTATATCAAGGAATTGCCCCGATCCATGAACAAAGTGTATAAAATCAACAACTGTGGTTGTTTTGGAAAGATTCAATGTGTCAGTGTTTTTTTTCATTCAAAATCGAGTCCTGTAATCTGACTCATTCAACATGGAAAAACGTATAATCGAAGGTTTCCAAAAAAAAATTATTATTTTTTAGATTTCAATTAAACCAACATTTTATAGCAAAACAACATCAACACTATTTTCCCAATTTTAGTCTAAATGCCGCTAGTTTTCCCAATCCAAAGGAACCGGGCCTATTACCAAAATGGTGAAAAAGCACTGTGTGAATCAATCCCCACAAAATGCTATGCAAAGTAATTTAAGTTGACTAAATGTATATTCAAGTCACATGCTTCATGGCTGTGCTGTGTTTCCTCCCCCACCTTCATGCCAAGAAGTACTTGTATATACCTGCATACAAATTTGTGAGCATCATATGTCAATATATGCAATATCACGATATAAGAGTGAATTCCCCTATTTCTTATTGAACTGGCTTAAACATTACGTTTGGTCCAAATTATAGCAGCATTTTAGTTGCTATAAAAGGTGCAGCATTGTCCTGCATATTGCTATATTATTCTAAGACATGCATTTAGCAGTTATAAGCATAGTAAATAATTCGCACATCTCTGGTGCAATCAAATAACAAGAGCTACTGATAAATGTTTTCACTATTTAGACCTACACCATTTGTAAAAGCAGCTGAAATGTGGGCATCAGTTAAGGATAAAGATGTGTATATGGCGTTTGGAAACAGGGCATAGTATCAGGCTGGTATATGGTGTTTGGAAACAGGGCATAGTATCAGGCTGGTATATGGTGTTTGGAAACAGGGCATAGTATCAGGCTGGTATATGGTGTTTGGAAACAGGGCATAGTATCAGGCTGGTATATGGTGTTTGGAAACAGGGCATAGTATCAGGCTGGTATATGGCGTTTGGAAACAGGGCATAGTATCAGGCTGGTATATGGCGTTAGGAAACAGGGCATAGTATCAGGCTGGTATATGATGTTTGGAAACAGGGCATAGTATCAGGCTGGTATATGGTGTTTGGAAACAGGGCATAGTATCAGGCTGGTATATGGTGTTTGGAAACAGGGCATAGTATCAGGCTGGTATATGGCGTTTGGAAACAGGGCATAGTATCAGGCTGGTATATTGCGTTTGGAAACAGGGCATAGTATCAGGCTGGTATATGGTGTTTGGAAACAGGGAATAGTATCAGGCTGGTATATGGTGTTTGGAAACAGGGCATAGTATCAGGCTGGTATATGGTGTTTGGAAACAGGGCATAGTATCAGGCTGGTATATGGTGTTTGGAAACAGGGCATAGTATCAGGCTGGTATATGGCGTTTGGAAACAGGGCATAGTATCAGGCTGGTATATGGCGTTAGGAAACAGGGCATAGTATCAGGCTGGTATATGGTGTTTGGAAACAGGGCATAGTATCAGGCTGGTATATGGTGTTTGGAAACAGGGCATAGTATCAGGCTGGTATATGGTGTTTGGAAACAGGGCATAGTATCAGGCTGGTATATGGTGTTTGGAAACAGGGCATAGTATCAGGCTGGTATATGGTGTTTGGAAACAGGGCATAGTATCAGGCTGGTATATGGTGTTTGGAAACAGGGCATAGTATCAGGCTGCTCTAGCTAGAATATTATGAATGGGCGCGTGGACTGTTGGATAAGTGTTCGTTATATTTTATCAAGCATGAATGTATCTAAAAATATCTGTGTGACTTGCAAATAACAGGTCCCTATGTCCAGGACCAAAGTTCACGGTCAAAGGTCAAATGGATTTAATCTACACATATCCCTTTGTTTGCAGCAACAGTTTATGCAGCCTTAATACATGTATATTCTCAAATTAGTTTGCATGATTTACCAGTGTTGTTAGACAGAGCGACTTGCACATATTAACCAATGCCCTTTGAAAGGTTGAAGTCAAGGTATTGTCTGGATTATAACCTTGTTATGAAGCATGGATGGATTTAAACATGACAGAAATAAGACTAATACAGAGTGTAAAACCAAAGGACAATGTCCATCAAGTAAAGTCAATTTTTTTCAATAAGAGGTCAATAAGTGTTCAAAATTATTAAAAGCAATATGCTTCTCTGCATATGGAGGTCACTAAAGCGTAGTATTGAAATAAATAGCAAAAACATTTAATACATCTCCCTCTACAAATGCAAGGGTTAAGATTTAATATGTTTATGTTTCCTGATAAAAATGAAGTTAAATAAATTAAGAATAAGACTAAACTACATATCTTTTCCGGAATTTTCCGAACACGAGCCAACATTGTTATGTTAACAAACCCAGTCACTATCAAACATCATTGTAAGGGCTCCCCCCAGAATAAAATAATTAATAGCCAGCCACATAACGGGGGTTTAATAAGACACAGAGTTTATTTCTTGCTGTTCAGAACAAAAAAGTGTTTCAGCTTTATCACATTATAGACTACTTTGTTTCTCGTCTCAAAAGAACTGTAACTTCATGTTGACCTCATAAACAATTATCTTTGGATGGAGGGGCATTATAAGAGCCCTATTTGGAGAGGTACATTTTGTTGATTCTGTTTGTGAATAGTTCTGTACATAGCTGTTACAACGGTTGCTTTCATTTTTTTGCATGCGTTACGACCAAGTCGTTTGAACTGTATGAAGATAAGATTGGGTACCACTTCAAACCACTTCTATTATCGCTATAACTACATATCAAAACAAAAGCATATCAAACGCATGGTAGTGTGTATATAGTAACCTAACAAATCAAACATACGGCAGTGTGTATATAGTAACCTAACATATGTGTACTGCAGTGAAACCTAACATATCAAACGCAATGCAGTGAGTATATATTAACCTAACACATCAAACACACGGCAGTGTGTATATAGTAACCTAACATATCAAACACACGGCAGTGTGTATATAGTAGCCTAACATATCAAACGTACGGCAGTGTGTATATTAGTGCTGCAACAATACGCCAAAAACCGTATTGCAATATATTGTCAGTTCAAAAACCCGTATTGCAATATATCGCAATATATTGCTAACTTGTACCAAAATTATAACTTGCCAATTACCCAATAATCCCATAAATTCCAATTTTAAAGCAAATTCTGGTAAATATTTACTATAAATGTGCTCAAGAATAATAAGAAACACAAACATTTGCAAATTTTCTTAAGTATCAAATACATTTTTGCAATTGTTACTATTTAACACTGAACACGCGTAATTCAGCTGACGTGATGTTCCCGTTTTTATACAACACAAAATACACCCATACTTTCCATGCGACGTTCTACATGTCTGTATAATTTTCGCGCGCTTTTTATTGAGACAAAGGATAAAGCACTTTTTATTTGACGCTATAATTTTTTATTGTCGCGTTAGCATTCAAATTTGGAAGCGTGTTTCCGAAATTCGGATTACAAATAATGCTCGAATCAGAATCGAACGAAACATTTACAGCTGTGCGCAATTAATTCAACGATAATCTGTTCAAAAGCATCGAATGAATGCTCCCATGTAACAACGCTACTCCGTATAATACACTTTTTAGAATGCTTTTTTTACGTAAAAAATAATTTACACTGCTTTGTTTTGTTTTCCTTTTTATCATTATTTCGGATGGCTTTTCTGGACGAAATGTGAATGAATTTTTGTAAAATTTTCGTACCGGTATGATGAAAATCATATCGCAATACAATATGCGGATTGCGTATTGCGATATATACCGATATACCGGTATATTGTTGCAGCCCTAGTGTATATAGTAACCTAACATATGTGTACTGCAGTGTAACCTAACATATCAAAGGCAATGCAGTGAGTATATATTAACCTAACATATCAAACGCACGGCAGTGTGTATATAGTAACCTAACATATCAAACACACGGCAGTGTGTATATAGTAACCTAACATATCAAACATCAAACACACTGCTGTGTGTATATAGTAACCTAACATATCAAACGCACGGCAGTGTGTATATAGTAACCTAACATATCAAACGCACGGCAGTGTGTATATAGTAACCTAACATATCAAACGCACGGCAGTGTGTATATAGTAACCTAACATATCAAACACAATGCAGTGTGTATAAAGTAACCTAACATATCAAACGCATGGCAGTGTTTATATAGTAACCTAACATATCAGACGCATGGCAGTGTGTATAAAGTAACCTTACATATCAAACGCATGGCAGTGTTTATATAGTAACCTAACATATCAAACACACGGCAGTTTTTATAGTAACCTTACATATCAAACGCACGGTAGTGTGTATATATAGTTACCTAACATATCAAACGCACGGCAGTGTGTATATAATAACCTAACATATCAAACGCAGGGCAGTGTGCATATAGTAACCTAAAATATGAATTGTTTTATTTAAACATCTTATAAATTACCACACCCCACATTATATCCCCCTCTCACCCCCCTACCCCCCACCCTCCCCTACCCCCCCACCCCCTCAACATTTTTTTTTAAACATGTAATAAATTACCCCACCCCACATTATTACCCCCACCCCCCCCTACCCCCCCCCCCCACCCCCAACTCCCCCTATTTTTTTTAAACATCTCATAATTTACCACACCGCACATTATATCCCCTCTCACCCCCCCCCCTACCCCTCACCCCCCACCCTTCCCTCATTTTTTTTTGTAAAACATCTAATAAATTTCCACACCCCACATTATACCCCCCTCTCACTCCCCCCTACCCCCCCCCACCCCCCCCCCAATTTTTTTTTTAAACATCAAATAAATTACCACACCCCACATTATACCTCCCTCTCACTCCCCCCTACCCCCCCACCCCGCCACCACCCCCCATTTTTTATAAACATCTAATAAATTACCCCACCCCACATTATTACCCCCTCTCACCCCAACCCCCCCCCCCCCAATTTTTATGCCCCCCTTGGAAGAAGAGGGGGTATATTGCTTTGCATATGTTGGTCTGTCGGTCCGTCAGTCTGTCGGTCGGTCCGTCCACCAGGTGGTTTCCGTATGATAACTCAAGAACGCTTGGGCCTAGGATCATGAAACTTCATGAAACATTGATCATGATTCGCAGATGACCCCTATCGATTTTCAGGTCACTAGGTCAAAGGTCAAGGTCACAGTGACTCGAAATAGTACAATGGTTTCCGGATGATAACTTACATTAGGTCAAAGGTCAAGGTCACAGTGACAAAAAACGTATTCACACAATGGCTGCCACTACAACTGACAGCCCATATGGGGGGGCATGCATGTTTTACAAACAGCCCTTGTTTTAATTTATCTTCATGGTTTAAATAAAACAAGTGTAATCCTACTTGCTATACTTTCAACTAATCTAAAAAGAGGTTTGTTGGTGTTATTTGTACAAACTTTGTATGTCCCCCACCATTAAAGTGGGCGACTTATTGCTTTTACCCTGTCTGTTGGTTTGTTTGTGTGTTTGTTTGTGTGTTTGCGTCAAACTTTAACATTTGCCATAACTTTTTGCAATATTGAAGATAGCAACTTGAAATTTGGCATGCATGTGTATCTCATAGAGCTGCACATTGTGAGTGGTGAAAGATCAAGGTCATCCTTCAAGGTCAAATGCCAAATATATAGCTTCAAAGCGGCGCAGAAGGGTACATAGTGTTTCTGACAAACATATTTCTTGTTATCATATGAACTCTGAAGGAGACATAAAGAAAACACTTTGTCCACTGCAATAAGATAGATTTTCTAATTATTTGGTAGAAGTTACAAATATGGTTTGAAAGAGTATAAAGTGCAAGAACCAGGCCCCTAGGTCCAAGGTTCACTGTCCAAGATCATATGTAAAATATAAGAAACCAATCCATAAAACTTTGTCCTTAAGAGGGACCTTTTCAAAGATGTGTGCATGTACGGCATTGATATTTGTCATTAAATGCTTTATATTGATAAATGTTAACATTTGATCTAAAAAGCTCTAGTAAAAAATATTATCGAAAGAAAAAAGTACTTCTCAAATCGGCTCGAATCACTGACCCCTGGAGTAAACGTATATCGCTTAGACCACTCTGCCATCCGTGCTCATACTATATATAAAGATTGATTTATTCCAAACTTTATATGAGCAGTCCTTGTAGTTTCACAAAATATAACGACAGCAGCAGAACTCCACAAATTATTCAATTGTTTTGCTTTGCAACGCTTTATAATGTTCACGTTTTTAAATTGTCAAAGATGCATTTCATGGATATTTTAGAGCACAGTAAATGTTCAGTATTACTGTTTCCTCACACATATCATAACTACAACGAAAATTTGTGAAACTGAAACATTTTTTTTTAATTTAGTAAATTAAACGAAACATGAAAAGGTCCCTTTAAATAAGTTTGGCTAGCATAGGCATAATTTTACATTCTTTATAAGTAGTGACTATATTGTATTGTTTAAAAGGTATTCTTTATAAGGCCCATGCCAAAGCCACAATTTAAGTTCAAATGTCATAACATAGCCCATCTGGAATTAGTTTTAAATGAAATGTAACATTCTTGTTAACCTGGGCAGTCATTTGTATGTATTCTGTGCTTTAAGTCAGTTTAAATTAGCATTTTATTGAATGCACATCTTACAATTTCATTCCAGTAGGTTTAAAGTAAACTAACACTGTACATGTTCTCACGTGACAGTTTACATCATGACGTAGTGAGGCTGGTCACTAGTCCCTCAAAACTGTGCAGCAAAGAGATTTTAGAATTATACGTTGGACAAGTTCAAATAATATTTTCTGAGTCATGTTATAAGTGGTAATTGTTGATCTAATATAAATAGTATATAATATATATGTATGTATCATATGTTTTTATACTGATGCAGATTTGTTTGTAATTATAGTGTTAGAAAGTGACTTTGTTAAAACTAGTTAATCTACAAAATGGCAACAAGTTCTCAGTCTACAGTTGAGTGCAGTTCTAATGAAGTGAAGGACTATATTTGTAATGCCTGTGAAGACCAGAATACTGTTGAGACCAGTGCTGACTTCTATTGTAAACAGTGTGAAAGATTTTATTGTGGAAACTGTATTCATCTGCATGGTAAATTGTTCGCAAAACATAATTCTATTGGAAGGGTTGATATAGATAAATGGCCAGTTTCAAAAAAGGTGGTGGATTTTCTACAAACTTGTGATGTTCATAAGGAACATAAAATTGACCAATTCTGCAACCTGCACGAACAGCTGTGCTGCCCTCAGTGTGTATCTGATCAACACAGGTAATAATATTGTCACTCTTCAGTTGTTTAGTTATCATTATAATATGATAACAACAATAGGAAAATATTTTTAAATGAAATGTTGAAACTCATCATTTTAAACAGTGAAAAAAGCAAGAAGTATTAATAACCTTAACATTTTTCTGTGCAATGATGTGCTTTACGTTCATTTGTTGTCATTATGATCCCGTTAAACACTTTACATTTGGATGACTCGTGATCATAAGAATAAGAAAAAAGAATAAAAAATGTCTACTTGTGGCTCATGGGCCAATTGGAAAATATTAATTTTCTGATTGCTCATGAATGAAAATGTATGATTTACCAAAGCAAACAAATATCCTTTATTTGTGTTATCATTGTGAACCAGTCAATAAGAACAATTTTGTGCCTATGAATGGATTTGACAATATTTTGCTATCTAAGGGCAATTATATAAACAATTCTTCAGGATATTACAAAAACAACATGAATTGAAATTTAAATTGCAATTGGCTCAACTGAACTTAAAACCTTGATGTTTCGAACTTTAAACAGTGTCTTATAAATGTACATGTTTATTTCGCTACAAGTTTTACTTACGGGGACTATAGGTTTACCCTACCTATCTTTATGTATGTATGTCCCTCTTTTTGTCCATCAGTCTGTATGTCCGCTGAAGTAGATCCTGCAATGTCTCGGAAAGTAACTGAAGATACTTGCAAAAAAAGTATGTTTTCCCAAATAACACCTAAAAATTCCGAATGGAAAGTTTTCCAAAAAAATGATTTTTGTAGATCTCAACATTTTGTTTATCTTCCATGGAGCTGTGTACGTTAAACATTAGCGAATATAATACTTACAACACTTTTATTCTCAATTTTGAAGCATTTTTCAGCACAAATGGACAAGTTATTTTTATTCATATACTCATTAGTATCCATCTCAGTATAGCTTTTGTTGTTTAGATTTAATTTTTACAAATCCTGTATTTCATTCAATTAATAACACACAAATGATTTAAAATAAAAATTAAAAGTAACTCTGCTCAGGTATAAAAACCTAGGCCATTTGTTGAACAGCAACCCTTCCACTCCTATGGATACATTAGGTATATGGTTCAACATTTTAAACATCAAAAAGGGCTTAGCACAAAAAAGTCACATTAATATAACATGTTTAACTACCACGGAAATAATGAAAGCCGTGACAGTTCATACAAATTGAACTAGAAGTATTTTCATATAAAATGGGATGACAGGATAATTGACCAAGAGAATTAGTATAAAAAGCAGGTTACAGGTTTGCCATTACTCTGTATGTTAATCCCTGCCTCTGACCATCCATCTGTACATATGAACAAAGTGAAATTTCTCAATAATAGTAACAAAGTATCTTCCAGGTTATAGGTTTGCCATTACTCTGTATGTTAATCCCTTCCTCTGGACATCCATCTGTACATATGAACAAAGTAAAATTACTCAATAATAGTCATGAGGTATCATCTTGAAACTTTTTTCCAGCTATCAAAGCATGAATAATTTGACAGTGGTTTAATGCGTGTTTATTTTTTCTGCAGTTTTTTTTATTTACGTACCACCACTCCAGTATCAGGTAGAATTTACAACCTGAAGTGCGTTTTATGTAAACAGGGCATTATACAGCATTTCCTTGGAACGTGAATAGCCTATTGGTATTGGGCTCATCTCTCTAACCTAACTTGCAGGTATAGCAGGTTATAAAGCTCCAAAATGTTGACTTGTTTTTATTTCTCCACTTAGAAATGAATTATATTTTGTTGAATTGTTTATGCACATTTGATGGTATATATAATTGTCGACGTAGTTCTCGGCAAATTTGTGTAAAGGGTTCATGTGAAGGGCTGTAATAATGACGCAGAACAATATATCAAAGATATACAAGTTGTTTATGTTCTGGCGGTCAAGTGGCAAATGCCTACATTAATCACCATTATTATACAACAATAACAGTAATAGCATTTGTAAAAACATGGCAATATTGTAATCCAATGAATACAATAAATACAGTCAATACAATACATACATTACATACAATAAATACAATAAATACAATAAATACAATAAATACAATCAATACCTTACATTGCATTTAATTAAAACAGAGATTATTAACAATACAAAGTTTAAAGTTTATAAATTGATTTATCACTAACCTGTAATAATGACGCAGAACAATATATCAAAGATATATAAGTTGTTTATGTTCTGGCGGTCAAGTGGCAAATGCGCGGTTACTTGCGCTTTCCACTTGACCAACGCCGCGAACCAATCATGCGTGTAATAGGTTTAGTGATAAAACTGGTTACGTTGTTAGCTGAACTGTAGTAACTGTTTGAAAAGAATTCAGGTTAATATTAAAACAGATAGATATTGATTTCGTATGATGAGATATTGTAAAGAAATAAGGATTTGTTAATTTACTCTATGACATAATAAAGCATGTAAGTTTCTTATTTTTATTTTATATATTTGTACTTATAATAATTACCTCATATACAATAAGATACCAGCTAATACAAAATAACAAATGATAATCATTCAACACAAAATATCTAGTCATTTCACGTCGGGCTTTAGTACCCATCTCTGTATAGCAGAATTGTTATGCCCCCAACTAGCAGCATATAGTTTTCGCACTGTCCATCGGTCGGTCAGTCTGTATGTCTGTCTGTCTGTCCTTCTGTCAAGCTATTCGTGTCCGCTCTCTTATTCAAGTAGTTCTCATCGGACCTTCACCAAACTTGGTAAGAAGTTGTCTAGATAATTTCTAGGCCAAGTTCGAACATAGGTCATGCCTGGCCAAAAACTAGGTCATGCTAAGATCATATTTGAAAAAAAATCTTGTTACCATTATAAAATGTCCTTTTTGGTCAAAACATTTGTTGTAATGATATCTTGGCCAAAGCGGAAAATAAGAATATACCAAGAAATTAAATATTTATGTTTCACAAAGTACTTTTAATATTCATGAATCCACCTTTTCATAATATATTAGTCCATTTGGGCCTCAGGTAAGTGCCCTAGGGCCCATGGTCCTCTTGTTTATGTTCCAGAACATAATATTAGCAAGTGCATGTTTGGTTTCTTTTTTTAATAAATAATTATTGATAGTAAAAGAAAATACATTATTTTACAGGAATTTTTTACTACACTTTTCATGTTACAATTTATTGTTTTGTTAAATGGCATCTTTAGTGATACCTGTCATGTTTCGTTGCTGAGAAAAAAGTTAATTTTATATATTTCTAGTTGAATATGAATATTATTTGCAAACTTTTTTATCCCCACGCTTTTTGGAAAAAAAGTGGCCCTTATGTGGTGATCTCCGCTGTCCTTTCTGGCCACTATCTCCTCCTACACTATTAGCACTAGAACCTTGAAACTTGCACACATGGTAGGTATGAGCATATGTGCGACAGTGCACTGTTGGGAATTCTGATCTGACCCCTGGGTCAAAAGTTGTGTGGGTTGGGCTGGGCCCGGGTCAGAGATTTTCACTCATTTTGTTTAGGTTATTTTGCATTAATTTCTTCATTTCTACACTGAGTTACTTAAAATTGATACTGAAGATCTCTTATGACAATATGGTCAATCTCAACTATGCATGGCCCCAATACCAACCCTGGAGCGCCCCTGGGTCAAACATGCAGCATGGAGATATGCGTCGGCCTCTCCCTCGCCATTTCTAGTTACTTAAGACATTGGTCTGTGTATATTTGTTGAAAATGTGCAGTCCACTGTGTTCACTATTAAGTACACTTAACTGTAAAAAAAATTGTGTGTAATATAATCATAAACATCTCTCGTGTCTTTGAATTCATTAAAATTGGGAAATTAACATTTTGAATGTGAAAATAGTTAAAGAAGAGTGATATGCTCTTGCTTTGCTGCCATTTAAACATTTTTTGCAAATAATGAGAAGAAAAGTAAAATATATTTTTAACAAATTTTTAAAAAGTTGTCATTTTTCTTATGTAGAGTATAAAGTTAATTGCAAAATATTATTCATATAACCCAATTTAAAAACAATCATTGACACTAGGCTTGCTACTGTATGAAATTTCAATATCACATTTAAATAAACAATTTATTAGACCAATCTCTTGGATCCTCCTTTATAACAATTTATAATGGCGTATTTTCTTTGCCATGAATTAGATCATGTGACAACAACAAAAGCTAAATAATCACAATAGGTTAAATAACAACAAAACATATTTGGAGATAGAAGACCAGGTTTGCAGCTGACTTGTATTCCCTAAAAAAAAGTACCTGTATCTTATCAATTGGCAAATATTAGGGCACAAAACCACATAGTTAAATCTTCCGATTGTGAATTATAGGTTTTTATTAATTGCTTGGTATTAAAAGTAAAAATAAACTCCAATATTGATTTACATTCATTTTGGCTTGACATGTTCAGTGTAAGTGCTCATTTTATTAGCTCCACTGGCCAATGGCCAGCGTGGCTTATGTCATGGTTAAGTGTCCGTCTTGCGTACTTCCGTGCGTTAACTTTTCCTTTAAACATCTTCTCCTAAACTACTCATCCAATTCTGATGAAATTTCTCAGGAATGTTTCTGGGGTGAACCTCTTTAAAATTTGTTCAAATTATGCCCCTGGGGTCACAAAGATGAAAATTTCCTCCTCCATAACCATTGGGCCTAGGGCTATCAAGTTTGGTATGTAGAGACATCAAAATGTCCTCTTCCAAATGTGTTCAAATTATGCCCCTTGGGTCAAATTTGATCCTGCCCCGGTGGTCACAAAATTAAACATAATTTTATTATGCTTATATAGGATCTATTTTGTGAAAACTTTACAAATCTTCTCGTCCACAACCATCGGGCCTAGAGCTATCAAATTTGGTATGTAGTGACATCTAATAGTCCTCTACCAAATTTGTTCAAATTTTATCCCTGGGGTCAAATTTGACCCTGCCCCGGGTGTCACAAAAGTGTACATGTGCTTAAATAGGGCCTATATTTAAGTATTTGCACATGCCGAGAATATTTTCAGCCTTTTTTCAGCAGTGGAGCGATACAGGGCCATCATGGCCCTCTTGTACTTGTTTGTTAACTTGCAGAAAATGCACTTTTGGAAAAAAATTGAATGAATTTGCCTTTCTTTTTGGAAATTTTCTGACAGCAATTTGGAATTTCGTTGTTTTTCTTCAATTGGGAAAGTATACTTTTTACAGGTACTTAATAAAGAAGAAAAAAACTCGCTGGGTTGCATGTCATAAGCGGCTTATCACAGGCTAGAATATTTATACTCAGACTATATTTAGAAATAGAGGACCCTTTTCTATGAAGCAGGGTTATTTTGCTTTGCATCTGTTCTTTAGTCCGTTTGTCCATTGGTCCGTAGACCAATTGTGTTCCACAATACACTGTAACTCCAATATAACGCGGATGACGGGGTCCAAGCCACGCAACAGCGTTATAAACGGACAGCGTAATAAGTTTTGAGCTTATTTATTTAAGGGGCTATAAAAACAGGTAAAGTATAGCCTATAATATAGGTCCTGTGTATCGTCATGCTGTGTTGTCATCTGCAAATACATGCATATACCGTAAAACGTTGTGTATAAGGCGCACTTTTTTACCCCCAAATTTTATTTTAAAAACTTGATACGCGTTATGCACAACTACAGCCATGTCAAGACATTGTTTCCCTGTAAGTTACCCAGTTACGGTAACTCACATCATTTTGTTCCCTGTTTTTTTATCTGTAACTATAACTATATTAATAATTGTGTTATATTTACGATCTGAATATAGATGGACAAACGTTATAAAGTTAACATCAGTATTTTCTATTTTTTCAGGTACGTAGAGAGCATTGAAATCAAATAAATTTGAAGAAGAAAATGAAAAACAATGAAGCCATTTTCATTTAGATTTTATTGTTTTTTCCCACAATATTATTCCCTACTGTACTAGGGTTACACAATTTATTTGGGGGCACTTGTTGATTTACAATAGTATGTCGGCAAGGTCTTTCCTGATATATTTATGATTATTTTTCTTGATTTTTCTTGCTTTTCAAATGTGTTAATATAATTAATGTTGTGTTTGTTTACACGTTTTCATATGTCTTGTTAAGCTTGGGGTTGTGATTATCGAGCAATTTGCGTCACCTGTCAAGTTTTGTGTAGCTGGGCTATAATTAAAACATGCCAACCGGCAAACGGCTTCACACCTCCATTGTTTGTTTTATTGCCCGCCATGTCAGTAATGGTGTTTGGAAGTTTGAGTTGTTAAAGTCTCCTGTCAATTATAGACACTCGAAAAGAACGCATGAGATCAGCAATGTAAATAAAACACGCAATTGTGAATTAGTCATACATTAATAACCCCGTGCAAATACCAATCGATAATGTCAGTGTCTTAGTTATACCAAGCAATCTAATCCATCCGTTAAGTGTACTCCTCTACGATAAAATCGTGGTCAGTTACTTCGGAGACTTCTGATTAAAACCTTGATGGTATCCTCGTGGAAAGTGTGCATTTCATGCATAATTCATTTAAATCGAACATTTATTTTTATGCGTTATATAGTTTAAAAAAAAAACAACACACAAACAAGTTATATTGTTATTGTTATTGTCTTTAAAATAATTATGCCCCCCTTCGAAGAAGAGGGGGTATATTGCTTTGCTCATGTCGGTCTGTCGGTCGGTCGGTCTGTCCGTCCACCAGGTGGTTGTCATACGATAACTCAAGAACGCTTGGGCCTAGGATCATGAAACTTCATAGGTACATTGATCATGACTCGCAGATGACCCCTATTGATTTTGAGGTCACTAGGTCAAAGTTCAAGGTCATGGTGACTCGAAATAGTAAAGTGGTTTTTTGAATGATAATTCAAGAATGCATACGCGGCCAACAGGGCACACTCTGAACAATATTACTGAAGCAACTGGTCTGTAATCCTAAATCTATAATTATCAGTCCAATGAAACATCATCCTTTTAGTAAAATACAGTGGATCAGTAAAAATATTATCAGAATACAGTGAAACCATTTATTTTCAACAGCACAAAATTTCGTCATTTTTATAAAAATGACGATTTCGTCAGCACTTAAATTCGCCGATTTTTTATTTTGAATTAAATAAAAATGCGTTAGTCAATATCCGATTTGTGTGTAATACATATTCGCGATCAATCGCAGTTGCGAAAAATCGTGGTACGAATGCGGGATCACGCTTGAGAATCACTGCAGGAGGTGGGGCTTGTTTGTCACATGCCAATTAACTAGTCTTTTGTTATCAAGGGACAGTAATGGACCCTCTTAATGTATGCCATTCACACGTTCATTGTTATGATTAGCGGGCAAGTGGGATCGAATAACCGTTAACGAGTGTTTGTAACAACGCAGCCAATTGCCAATTAGTCTTATTCTATCAAATAGCAAATCAAACTAGTCACTTTTGTTTATTTTCTTGGGTATGTGTTCTAGTTGGTATGATTTTTAGCTCATCTATTTTTTGAAAAAAAAATATGAGCTATTGTCATCACCTTGGCGTCGGCGTTTGCGTCGGCGTCGGCGTCTGCGTCGGCGTCCGGTTAAGTTTTGCGTTTAGGTCCACTTTTCTCAGAAAGTATCAATGCTATTGCATTCAAACTTGGTACACTTACTTACTATCATGAGGGGACTGGGCAGGCAAAGTTAGATAACTCTGGCGTGCATTTTGACTGAATTATGTGCCCTTTTTATACTTAGAAAATTGAAAATTTTGGTTAAGTTTTGCGTTTAGGTCCACTTTTTTCAGAAAGTATCAATGCTATTGCATTCAAACTTGGTACACTTACTTACTATCATGAGGGGACTGGGCAGGCAAAGTTAGATAACTCTGGCTTGCATTTTGACAGAATTATGTGCCCTTTTTATACTTAGAAAATTGAAAATTTTGGTTAAGTTTTGTGTTTAGGTCCATTTTATTCTTTAAGTATCAAAGCTATTGCTTTCATACTTGCAACACTTACTAACTATCATAAGGGGACTGTGCAGGCAAAGTAATGTAACTCTGACTGGCATTTTGACAGAATTATGTGCCCTTTTTATACTTAGAAAATTGAAAATTTGGTTATGTTTTGTGTTTAGGTCCACTTTATTCCTACAGTATCAAAGCTATTGCTTTCATACTTGCAACACTGATTAACTATCGTAAGGGGACTGTGCAGGCAAAGTTATGTAACTCTGACTGGCATTTGGACGGAATTATGGGCCATTTATACTTAGAAAATTGAAAGTTTGGTTAAGTTTTGTGTTTTGGTCCACTTTACCCCTAAAGTATCATAGATATTGCTTTCATACTTGGAACACTCGCATAACTCTGGATGTCATTTTAATGGAATTATGGCCCTTTTTTGACTTGGTAACTTTGAATATATGGTTAAATTTTGTGTTTCGATCCACTTTACTTCTTAAGTATCAAGGCTATTGCTTTCAAACTTCAAATACTTTCATGCTATCATGAGGTAACTGTACCAGGCAAGTTGAATTTTACCTTGACCTTTGAATGACCTTGACTCTCAAGGTCAAATTATTAATTTTTTTTTAAATTGCCATAACTTCTTTATTTATGATTAGATTTGATTGATACTTTGACAAAACTACTCTTACCTGACATACCACAATAGACTCCACACCTTAACCATCGCCCGTGCCCCCCCTTCCCCCCACCCCCCCCCCCCGAAATCCCCCCCCCCTGATCACACATCGTCATCTTTTCATTTGGTTTATTGTCTTTCATCGGCATTCGCTGCGTGAAGGCTAATATGCAACACCCCTGAAAAACACAATGCAACTAATGGGTAATAAAGTTATAAACAATGCGCTCATTCATTACCATTCTACATAAATGAAGTCAACGCATTCGATACAGCTGTACTGCACACGCGTTTTAAAGTGTAACGTGTCAGTTAAGTACCTTGTGTAATCAACATCCCTTTGTGTCAAAACAGGATTAATCTTGATTACGAAACAGCAGTGAATGTGTGCATGGATTATGTTGGAATTTAATGCCTCATGTCTACGGTAAAGTTTTTAAAATATTGTTCAACTTAGTGTTTGTTTTATTCAAACATAGAGCATAATTGTTCGTTAGGATCTTAAATTCGCCGATCGGTCGACTGACGAAATTTATGAAAATTAATGCCTGACGATTAATAATCGTATAATAACAGTATGAGATTTTTTGTATATTTAGTATATTAAATATTGTGTTAATGTTTAATTTTGTTGATTAATATAGATATAAGCAGGACAGGGGAAGTAATACACTACAGGGGAAACAAATGCAATAAGTTTAAATTTATTGTTACAGATTTGCCTCCTTTGTAATATATTTAAATTTTACCAAATGTAAGGCTAACTGCATATTTGTAATGCATTCTACTACTACTACTACTACTACTACTACTACTACTACTGCAACTGCTGCTGCTGCTGCTGCTACTACTACTACTTCTGCTTCTACTACTACTACTACTACTACTACTACTACTACTACTACTACTACTACTACTACTTCTACTGCTACTTCTACTACTGCTACTACTCTACTACTACTACTACTACTACTACTACTACTACTACTACTACTACTGCAACTGCTGCTGCTTCTGCTGCTTCTGCTGCTGCTGCTGCTGCTACTACTACTACTTCTGCTTCTACTACTACTACTACTACTACTACTACTACTACTACTACTACTACTACTACTACTACTACTACTACTACTACTACTACTTCTACTGCTACTACTACTACTACTGCTACTACTACTACTACTACTACTACTACTACTACTACTACTACTACTACTACCGCTACTACTACTTCTACTACTGCTCTACTACTACTACTACTACTACTACTACTACTACTACTACTACTAACACTACTACTACTACTACTACTACTACTACTACTACTACTCCTACTACTACTACTACTACTACTATTTCTTCTGCTACCACCACCACCACCTACTACTACTACTACTCTATTACTACTACTACTACTACTACTACTACTACTACTACTACTACTACTACTACTACTACTACTACTACTACTACTACTTCTACTACTACTCTACTACTACTACTACTACTACTACTACTACTACTACTACTACTACTACTACTACTACTACTATTTCTTCTACTACCACCACCACCACCACCACCATTCACAGTGACAAAAAAGGTATTCACACAATGGCTGCTACTACAACTTATAGCCCATATTTCAAAACTGCACCCACAGCCGAGCGTTGGCACCCGCTATGCAGTGCTCTTGTTATACCCCTAGTTCTTCTTGAATGCTCTGAGCTTGTATAAGTACATACTTACAACTCAGAGGTCTTCCTTGTAACCCATTTTTTAATGTAAAAAAATTATGTCTCATGTAGTTCTATAAACTCGAGTTTAATCAGCCTAATACATCGTTACAAACACAATACCTGTTATTACCGATATCAATTTGCAAGTCGATTGTGGAGAAATACTCAAAACCAAAACTATATACAAAACCCGTTATCAAACCGAAAGCCGAAGTTTTGAATTTACTATTTGATCGATCTTACGAATGTTTCGGAGATAGTACGTATTTTACGATTGGTAGATTAGACACGATTTATCTGGCCGATGATTCCCAAGATGGTTTATAGCGTATTTTCGAATTTGGAATTACTCGACTTTGTCCATTGCAAAAACATATACATTTAAAAGAACAGATAACGTGTTTGAAACTTTAGATTAATATCAATATAATGCGAGCATTACATATCATGTAAGTTGTTTTTATTTGCGCATTATGGATATATTTACGATCTATTTGTGTTTATTTATGCCAGAAAATAGTTTATGTGGCTAATATTTCCGATTAAACTGCAAGTGGGATTCTGGGCAGGGGACATGGAAAATGCCGTAAGCAGTTGCAACTCCCATCGACCAAGAGGGTCAATAGCTGGGAGTTGGATTATTGCAACTAGTTATAGCCCCACAAACAAAGTTTAGGGGGTATATAGGAGTGAACTTGTCTGTCGGTCAGTCTGTCTGTCTGTCGGTCAGTCCGTATTAAGTGTCTGCATGCTCTCTTATTCAAGTTGTTTTTATCTGATCTTCACCAAACTTAGTCAGATGTTGTATCTAGATGATGTCTAGGTCTAGTTCGAATATGGGTCATGCCGAGTCAAAAAATAGGTCACAGGGTCACTTAGTGCGTTTTAAACATTGAGAATGGTGTCTGCTCTCTAATTCAAGGTGTTTTCATCCGAGCTTCACTCAAATTGGTCAGAATGTGTATGTAGATGATGTCTAGTCCAAGTTTGAACAATTACACGGGTCATGGCAGGTCAAAAGCTAGGTCACGGGGTCACTTAGTGTGTTTTAAACATTGAGCATGGTGTTTGCTCTCTAATTCAAGTAGTTTTTATCCAATATCTGCACCAAACTTGGTCAGAAGTTTTATCTAGATGATCTCTACGCCAAGTTTGAACATGGGCCATGCAGGGCCAAACACTACGTCACGGGGTCACTTACTGCTTTTTTAACATTCAGCATGGTGTCCCCTGTCTTATTCAAGTAGTTTTATACAATCTCACCAAACTTGGTCAGAAGTTTTATCAAGATGATCTTAAGGCCAAGCTCGAACATGGGCCGTGCCAGATAAAAAACTAGGTCACGGGGTCACATAGTATGTTTTACACATTCAGCATGCTCTCTGATTCAAGTAGTTTTCATCTGATCTTCACCACACTGGGTCTGAAACATTGAGCATGGTGTCCGCTGTTTTTGTGAAGACAACATGCAAAATATTCTGTGTCAATGTGGCGTGTGGGGGTATTCCTCACGTCTGTGACAAAGCTCTTCAGTTTATTATGCTCCCCCAAAATTTATTTTGGGGGGAGAATATAGTTGCCGCTTCGTCTGTCCGTGCGTGTGTGCGTCTGTCTGTCCGTCCATGCACAATTTTTCCGGGCTATTTCTCAGCAACTAATAACCGGAATTCAAAGAAACTTTATGGGAAGATTCACTTCCAAAAGGAGATGTGCATATTATCAGCGGGTTCTGGTCGGAAGATTTTTCACAGAGTTATGGCCCTTTGAAATTTTCCATTAACTGTACATATAGTGCAATTCTTGTCTAGGCTATTTCTCAGCAACTAATAACCGGAATTCAATGAAACTTTATGGGAAGCTTCACTACCAAGAGGACATGTGCATAATATCAGCCGGTTCTGGTCGGATGATTTTTCACAGAGTTATGGCCCTTTGAAATTTTTAAGTTGCTAAACCATCTATCGTATTATTTTGTCCAAAGTTATGCCCCTCAAGATGTTTCCTTTTATCTGAATATACAGTGCAATATTGTGACAAAAAAAACCTTTTGGGAGCATCACCCGTCTCCGACGGTTTCTTGTTTTTGTTGTTATGAAGAATTTATGCCAGGATATCATTTAAAGGTCAACAAAAATTAAAGTCCATTTTAATGTGACTTGTTTGTGTTTAAGACATAAGCAGTCTTAACACTGCTGTTTTTTGGTAGATTGTGCATTATAGTATATGGCATTATTCAATGTCTGGAGAAGTAAAAATATCACCAGTGTCCATAATTTGTACTGTCCAGTTGAATTTATTTACGGCTGTTTTCACAAGATCCCCTGCAAACGAATGCTGAATTCCGGACTGGTGCCACTGGGATTGGTTGATTAAGATTAAAATTCACGAGCACAGACAAGATGAACTGTAATAAAATTTCTAATACATTGATTTTTCTGTCCACCAAATAATGACCAGTGACAAAGTTCCCAGGATCTCAGGCCAGTGCTGTGTGAATTATTGACCAGTGTCTTGAAAGTTTACAGAAAATGAACAAAAAACAGGGAAAAAACACATTACAGCTAATTATTTCTCATGATACAGTAAACTTAGATAGTTTTCTAGTTTTCAGATAACATTTTTGCAACACCCATTAAGTCGTAAATGTTTGTCTGTTTTGTTTGCCACGATATGGAAAAGTAATGTTTAGAAAGAGGGAATTGTTACAAAACTAATATTGAGTAGCAGTGGGAAAATGTGAAAATATGAACTGGTCTTTTTAAATATGATAAGTGTAATAGTACAAAATGCTTTAAATAGTGTATAATAGTATAATATACTAAACCATCAAAATAGGAGTTTAGTTGAGCAGTCCGCACAGGCTGGCTGATCAGGGAAGACAATTCCGCCTTATAAACTTGATTTTTGCCAGGAAGAGACTTTCTTCAAATGAAATATACCACAGGCTAATCTTGGATGGCACTTTATGCACATGCATTAAAGCCCATTTTCACAGAGCAGGGCCAATATATTAAAGATTTATAATTATAGGTTATTAGACGTTTCACTGTACAATACGGAGATATATTTGGACGAGCACACAGTTTGAAGTCATATTGGACGAGCCGTTAGGCGAGTCCAATATGACTTCAAACTGTGTGCGAGTCCAAATATATCACGTATTGTACAGTTTAAACGTCTAATAAACTTTTTATTCTATATCCTCATTACCAAACCAGCTTTCCGTATTTTTATTTTCATTCATTGATTATGCACTTTATCACGTATCTCGTGTGACGTCATTTCTCTGACAAAACATACTAGTATAAGCAAGACTCTGCATTTTAGGGACAACAATATGGAGGTGGTAGTGTTTAATAAATCTAGTAGCAAATTATACCATTTTGATAGCATTGAACGAATCCAAAAGGCAAAACGTATTTCGGATTGTTTGTTTGTCATGCATTATTGTTAACTTTGATAGGAATAAAACAACTCGCTCCGACAGGATTACGAATTCGTAAATTGTGTTTTGGCCTTTGGGTCAGAATGGTGAGCATGTGTACAAACGCTATCAACAAATACTGTGGTTTAAAATACATTTCGATAAATGGATGGAAGAACAGAAAATGGAAAATGGAAATGCATATCATTGTAACTTAGTTGTTATTAGGCTAGCATTGGATTAAAGTTGTCATTGAGGTTAATAAAATTGATTTTTTGTTTTGCTGTTGCATATTTGTTTTCAATTTCTAGCAATAACAATATCAATTGCTTTTGCATTTTTTTTTAATTTCTAACAATAAAAATAAATTAAATATCACATTCTCGATTTGTTTTTTTATTTCCTCTCATATTTTCAATAGGAAAGCATTAAAAAGAGACATACAAGCAAAATATCGCCTGTGTGAATCGATTATAGTACATTCGGATACTTTTTCTCGGTAACGGCTTTTATCGTTATAAAACAATTGCTTAGTGCACTTGTACTCAACTGTCCAATATGGAAAAAATACAGACTTTTTGGATCCAATACCGGAATATATTGGACGGTCACGTGGTACATATGAAGAATGCCGATTGGAAGAATTTATTGGATATAGAATAATATATAATATTGATTCCTCTACTTGTTTGAAGTATGATTACCCAGTCACATGCAAGAACTTTAAGTCACAATTTGACCCCAAGTTGGACTTTTTAGGCTCAGTTAACCCTTTCAGTGCGGGAACCGAATTTTGAAGGCCTTTGCAAACAGTTTGGATCCTGATGAGACGCCACAGAACAGACTTTTTAGGCTCAGTTAACCTTTTTAGTGCGGGAACCGAATTTTGAAGGTCTTTGCAAACAGTTTGGATCCAGATGAGACGCCACAGAACGTGGCATCTCATCAGGATCCAAACTGTTTGCTATTCTGATAGTATTCTTTGAAAAAAATCGAAGAAAATGCTAATTTTAGAAATTCAGCAGACGACATTTTAGCAGAAGACAAATTTCCCAGCATGCAAAGGGTTAAAGTTAAATGCAATCTCAAATGAGGGCTGAAGTTGGAATAGACAGACTGCAAGTCTTTGTACATTAAAACTGATTTTTTAAGTCCTAAATATGTGTCCCAGCATGGTCTTTAGTCAACTGGTGAATTCAAAAACATAGGTTACGGGCCTATGATGTCCAATATTGGTCGTAAGTTTGAATGCTGCACTTTGTTCTGAATTGATGCCAAAGTTTGCTTTTATCACTAGTTATTCCAACTAGAAATGGTTTGTATCTTCAGAATGTGTTTTCATAGGGTCTCAAGATTGAAAATCTGACTTGACCAATGTTTCAATTCGTGTCAACTGGTCCACAAATGAAGTTTACTGCCATGGTCCCATATAAAGTGACCTTGACATATCTGCAGTTGAGTGACACATACTGAAGTTTAAATTACTGGTCCCAATTTTGAGAACTGGTGTAAGATGGTGTTAAGGTTTGGGATGATATTAGTCCACAATTGAACTGGTTGTTTTTTTGAAGAAATCCTTATAACTCAGAACACAAGTAGAAGAATCCGCTTTTACGGACTTAGTTTTTTTTTCCTTTTACTGCATGGGAATATTGGTTTAAAATTTAACTTTCTGAGGGACTACAAATGCCTAAAAATACGTATCTAAGTAATAAAGGGTTATATGATGTAAAATGTGACCTGTTCATGCGAAAATGGGTCTTATGCCATGTGGGGCTAGGGTAGTTCCCGACCAGCCTTCACATCCACACAGTCTGGTCAGTATAACCCTTTCCACAAACAAGACCCTGAAACCTTATGTGAGTAAAGCAGACAGGGCCGCTGGCCAAACATGGAATAAGACCTTATTTTGCATGACCGGACTCATATGTCAAGAGTTGTTCTGGCAAAATTATTATCAATGTCTAAAGATACAATATGTGCCAAAAGCCGCATATCAAATTACTATATTTTGCTTTAAAGTCCTGGCACCATTATTTATTTCACCCTCCTTAACAAATCAAGTCCATTACCAGTCCGTTTTAAATTACTGTAGACATTTTATTGTTACAAAAATTCCAAACAGACAATTGTTTGATTGCGAGTACAAGTCCCATTTAATCGTGGCGACGTCTATTTCTAAGTGTTCATTAAAATTTTCTCTACAACCCAGCTGGTACTTTACTGCGCTCAGAGAAACATTATAAAATTTTCAATTACTATATTCATGGACGTAGTTTTTATTAATTAAATCTAGGCTTTTATACAGATTTAATCACCATTGATTTTCAGTAGAACATTATTTCTATTAAAGAACAGTCCTGTCGGTTTTATTACGACTGTCAATAAAAATGAAAAAAACAATATTGGCTATATAGTTTAATTAATCAATGTCACCGTTGAATGCTGGAAGTATTCTAAATTTTACTGTATTAATTTGAAATTGATATGAAAATTGTGCAAATTTTAATCAATATTACTTTACGTAAGAAAACCAGGATCAAAATATCATTACAGCTATAAGTCATTTTTTGTTGCCAACACAAATTATGTTTTTCCAGGTATGAACAAATATTCCCCCCCCAAAAAAACATGTTGTTTTCATTATTACAAAACAAACAGTTAAATAATTGCTCACAAATAAAATAATAGATGTAGATATTAAATAAATACAACTTCTCCCTATGATAGACTTTTTCCACACAACTGTTAATCTACTCAAAAATGAAGAGTTTTGTTATCTAGGGGAGACAACTTTGATAAACATTATTCCTTCTTGCTGTGGAGCGTTTCTTGAGGAATCTACCAATAAATATTCCCAAGCCATGATGCCCAGTACCAAATACATGCTCTAAGTATTCTTGGAATGAAAAATGCCCAGATATGCTAGTGGTATTTCATTTTGATACTGGGCAGACATGAGCTGGTCTATGTAACGTCTCTTTCCAGCTGTGAAAATTGGTCGATTTCAGACAAATTAAACTGGGAATCGTTTTGAAACCGATTACTTATTCTTTGGTTTATGGATACATATCAGGCAAAAAATCACTCATTATTTTCGTTCGAAAATGCGTGCTTATATTTGTCCATTATGTTATTATGCCCCCCTTCGAAAAAGGGGGGGTATATTGCTTTGCTCATGTCGGTCAGTCGGTCGGTAGGTCGGTCAGTCGGTCCGTCCGTCCACCAGGTGGTTGTCAGACGATAACTCAAGAACGCTTGGGCCTAGGATCATGAAACTTCATAGGTACATTGATCATGACTTGCAGATGACCCCTATTGATTTTGAGGTCACTAGGTCAAAGGTCAAAGTCACGGTGACCCGAAATAGTTAAATGGTTTCCGGATGATAACTCAAGAACGCATACGCCTAGGATCATGAAACTTCATGCGTAGATTGATCATGACTCGCAGATGACTCCTATTGATTTTGAGGTCACTAGGTCAAAGGTCGAGGTCACGGTGATCCGAAATAGTAAAATGATTATGGGATGATAATTCAAGAACGCATATGCCTAGGATCATGAAACTTTATAGGTAGATTGATCATGACTTGCAGATGACCCCTATTGATTTTCAGGTCACAGGGTCAAAGGTCAAGGTCACAGTGACGAAAGTCGTATTCACACAATGGCTGCCAGTACAACGGACAGGCCATATGGGGGGCATGCATGTTTTACAAACAGCCCTTGTTAATAATTAAAACAATACAAGAACGCGTGAGATCGGCAATGTAAATAAAACAATTTTCAGTTAGCCTACGGTACGGATTTTTTCTCCCCCCCAATTTTTTTTTGCTTCAAAAACTTTTTTTCCCGATTTTTTTGGCTTCAAAAAGTACATGCGCGTTATACACAAATGCGCCTTATACGGAACGTTTTACGGTAAACCGAATCGAACGATAACAGTATACATACCACTTTTCTAATGTGCACATTTATCCGATAATCCAATATAATTACATCACTTACGAAAAAATAATGTTTAACATTTATGACAAGAAATATGTTTACGAACTTCGTAAACAAATTCATATGCCTAAGCCATTTTTCAGAAAAAATAGTACAGTGCATTATGGGACACAGCTTTCATTGGACGAGCGAATTTAAATTTAGATCGAATGCAATACAATACATGTACAAAGAAATGTTTTATTGTGTCATATGCAGCATGTAAAAAACGTGCTTTCCTTGGACTTTCTGATAATGGGCAAAAATTTAAGTGCATCTCTGTTAAGTATTACACTGACTGTGTTAGCATGTAAATAAATCGTCAGGATTTTTAAATTTATTTTTCGTATACGTACTGAAACATTAAACACGCACAAAGATATTTTTATTTATCAAGCATGTGTAGCATATAATAAACGATAACACACTTACTCAACCATAGTTTACAATGAAATACAATACACAGTAAATATAAAATATAAACAGGTAATCGTTTTAAATAACTTTAATTTGATAATTATTCCGCTTGCACTTGCCTTATTGAAATTAGCGCACCGAACCGCTCTGATAGGGAATACATGTAATAAACACCGACTCGCAAGTTTTCACACCTTTATTAACATTACACAACAGAGTAACACTAATTAGCTGTCAAGTGTCGTTTAACCTCTATCGATTAAAATCAGTTAACTGGACGGATAGAGCAATCAAGCTGTGATTTTGCCGGCTTCTTTGAATTTATGAAAATACATGAAGTTGCATAACATGGATTTGAATCAGTATGGAAGGTTGGAGAAAAAACAGGATCCAAGGACCCCCCGCGTTATATTGGACACAGCGTTTTAACGGACCGCACTATATAGGAGTTACAGTGTATATCTAGGAAATGCTTTGATCTACAGCCAGGCAACATGTTTAATGTTTACATCGAGGAAAATTAAGAGGTCGATCCATTTTTTGGTCAAAAGGTCAAAGGTAACAGAAGATTATAACATGAAATTATAAAGATTTAGTAGTCAGTTTTAGTTCCTGTTATAACCATAATAACAATATTTTAAGCAGATTTTCAATTATGATAAAAGTTATATTACAGTACTGCCATTATTAAATGCATTTAATAATTGAATTTTAATCCATTTAAGACAACTGCATTAATGTCAAAAAATTATGAAGAAACATATGGAGTTGCACGAGTTTACCTGACAATTAAAATGTCACGGTGACTCAACTTAGAAAAATGGTTTTCGGATGATAACTCAAGAACGCTTACGCCTAGGATCATGAAACTTCATAGGTACATTGATCATCACTGGCAGATGACCCCTATTGATTTTCAGGTCACTAGGTCAAAGGTCAAGGTCACAATAACTCGAAACAGTAAAATGGTTTCCTAATGATAACTCAAGAATAATTAGGAACATTTTGAACAAACATATGGAGTTGCACACGCTAATCTGACCATTCAAACATTTAACAATGGTGTCTTTACTTTTCCACGAATAGATCACTTGACAACAACAAAAGCAAAAAAATCACAATATAGGTTAAATAACAACAACAAATATTGGGAGATACAAATGTAGTAGACCAGGTTGCATGTCATATGTCGCTCATCACAGGCTAGATTGAACATACTGAGTTTGGGAATAGACATTTAATATACGTCATGCTTGTTTTTTTGTGGGATGGAAGAGCATTAATGATCTTTTTTATTTGCATGTGTTATTATGGATAGTGTGGTCAAGGTGTACAATGATACTAAAACTGAAAACAATATAAACTACTAGAAATGTATTCTTAGTACATGGATACCTCTACAATCCAATTTGTCCCACAACTGCACAAATCTCTTTAAATTATGAACAAACATGGAGTTGCACAAGTTAACCTGACAATTACTATGTTACTGTAGAAGTATCCCTCTATTTGAGTAACGCTTCTCGCAATTGAAAAAATATTATCGTTTGGTTAAAGAGATTGTCACATAATTCTTCTTATGTAAAATAAAAAATAAAAAAAAATATCAAGGTGCATAATTTCACATGGTGGGTAATGCTTTAAGATTAGTTCATCCCTCTATCAGCTGTACTCTTTGAGTTACTCACAACACAATTTTAAATGTGATTTCTTTGCTAAACAGGGACCATAACTCTGGGTATGTTGAAAAAAGACATATCAAACTATGCATGTGGGTAAAATTACACAATGATAAATATTTATGTAAAGTGTTAGTCCTCTTGTAGCAAGCAATACTGATTATTTTACACTCTACACATATTTTAAAATGTCATTTATGTATAAATATGAGACATTACTACAATTATGATGAAAACAACAGAAACAACATATAGAGGTGTGCATTAGCTCACATGCCTGGTTACTGTACTTTAAAGTTGCAGGAATACATGTTGAGTTATATAAGCCAGAAAAGTCACGCAGATGGATGGAAAAGTGCAAATCTATATACCTCCATATTAACCCTTTGAATGCTGGGAAATTTGTCGTCTGCTAAAATGTCGTCTGCTGAATTTGTAAAATAAGCATTTTCTTCATTTTTTTCAAAGAATACTATCAGAATAGCAAACAGTTTGGATCCTGATGAGACGCCACGTTCTGTGGCGTCTCATCTGGATCCAAACTGTTTGCAAAGGCCTTAAAAATTCAGCTCCATTGTCCATGTATGTTTTTATTTGACACTTTATACTTGTTTGAAGCATTACATAATATCACTTACTATTCCTTAGTATGTACATGTATTAATTGTTTATTTCAGCCAGTGCAGTAAAGTGACCCAGATTTCTGAGCTGACCAACTCGCAGCCCACAGGCCTAGAGGGGCTGTCAGTGGAGCTGGAAACTGTCCTGGGGGAAATTAAAACCCTGCAAATCAGTCAGAAGGCCAGCATTCAGTCATTGCAGAGAACATACAAGGAACATAGTGCAGTTATGATAGAGCAAATGCTTGGCAATTTAAATACTTATATAGATGAATGTGATAATAATTCTGTGGGTACATCAGGCGGAAATGAGCAATATTTAAAAGAAGAGATGTGTAGGAGTGTTCTCTCTATCGTGAATGAATTCGATAATATTACTGCGAAGGAACTTAACGAGATGAAAGATGAAGTTATAAGTATTAAAGAGTCAGTTACAAGTTCTATTCATAAATGCACCACTCTTCACAATGACTTGTCACAATTCCATGAACTTGTTCAGAAAATTGGAGATAATAAGGAGCTCTGTCTTATAGCCAGCATAAAATGTAAGCATATAATACAGCAGGCACTGACTCTGCTAGGAAAGTCAGGCAAGGCGTTTAACGTCCAGCGGAAGTCTGTGCGCAATGTGAGAATACCAAGTGATTCATATAAATGTAGTATTGCAGGCATATGTGTTCTGACTGATGGGCAGGTGCTGGTCGCAGACTGGAAGAATAAGAGGATCAAGCTGCTGAACCAGCAGTACCAGGTGGTGAATCACTGGGATGTGACTGCTGGGCCATGGGACATATGTTTGATCACATCCAGTGAGGTTGCAGTGGCTGTGAATGACCATGATAGCAGGATACATGAGGTCCAGTTTATCACTGTCAACCAGGGAAAGCTTGTTTCTGGCAGGAAGTTTCAGTTACAACATGTATGTACATGTATTACCCATCACCAAGGAGACCTTTTTGTCACCTCTGGTCAAGAATTGTACAAATACTCGCTGAATGGCAAACTGATCTGCAGTCTCTATGGAGATAGATCAGGTGATTATACAGGTAAGAATCATGGTGAATCCATCCTGATAACATGTGTATTATGTACAGGGATTTGTCTAGCCATTGCGGACAAAGGAGTCTAGTCAAATTGTGTTATTTTAAATTCATACAATGACAAATTTGGGAATTTTTATTGACTAAATGAACCGAGTTGGGATTTATTTTTTTAATCAACAAATATTGACCCATTAGGCCTTTATCTTGTTATTTTGAAAAAATAATATAAATTATAGTTACATACTTTGTGAGATGATAATAAAATAAAATTCAGATGTAATAGCAAAAAACCTGCTGATGTATTATAAAAAAATTGTTCTTTAATTCATATGTGCCCTTTGAATGCTACAGTACATTGTAGCCAAAACAAGATTCAGAAATATTGATTTATAAACATGAGTAACGAAATATTTTGACAGTAACTACATGGCATGTCTATAAATAGAAACTGTGTTCCTGGGAGAGAGACACTTTCTGACCTGGTCTTAATTTTGTGGTTGTTAAATGATTGTACATGTACAATATGTTTACCTGTTGATAGAACTGTGCAATTGTTTCAGTTTGTGTAATTGTTTCCATCTGTGTAATTGTTTTGCTTCAATTCATATCTAACTCACTAGTCGCATTTCAACATGTCAAACGTTAACACAATAGCTCTGCTACTGAAGTTTATTGTCACGCTTAACTATTGAATCATTGAAATGTATGCATATATTTTAGATGTGTAAAGGCCCCTTTATAGCAACATATGCGTAATACAATATCACTGCAGTATGTTTAATAAGATTATTTAACATTGACAGTAATTCAATATCTTGATGTTACTCTGTTTTGCAGTATACAAGTGTGCTGTGAGTCCCACAGGAGACAGGCTGTACATCACCAACTGGTACAATAACAAGCTTCTCACCCTGGCCAGGGATGGCACACTCCTGGCTACATACACATTCCCAGCACTAGGTGGCCCACATGGTCTACATGTGACCCCTGCAGGCCAGGTGCTGGTCTGTGGAAACTGGTCCCACACTGTACTACAGGTGGGCTGGGAGGGAAAGAGTGAGCTGTCTACGCTGGCTACTCAGAGGCATGGAGTGTGGTGGCCAACGTCAGTCTGCTACAGCAGCACAACATCATCCATCATTGTGGGACAGCAGTGGGACGACAACATCCTGGTGTTCAGAGTGGAATAGTGTGTACATGTATGTATTAGTTGTTGTAATTAGTGATTAGTATTTCAATGACAATGTGTTGTTTAGCATACGAACATAGTAGTGTGTGATGTTACAATACAACATTAGTGTGTAGTTAAAGATACAAATAATTTATGTGCACATATTGTTATCTGATTATACAATGTGAGGGTTTTTGTTACAACATTAGATCTAATGCATATTATGTTATGTTGTCATAACGTTTGTGTCATTATGGTCCTAACATTTAGTTCTTGTAAACTGTGCATGAAAAAACAAAGCATTTCAACTGAAAATTTCATATTTGTACATAGATGCACATGTACATAGCAACTGAGGCTATTTTTAGACTTTCATTTCTATAAACACCATGCCATGTAAGAAATGTATATGGATGAATATTTTTTAAATAAAATATTGTTTAGGTAATCTTTGGAGGAGCATATATTGATATTTTACGCAATGTTTACAGAAAGGTAACACTTCACGTGAGATTTATTAATTTGCCATATTTTATGCTGTTGTAACATCTGTTATTGATTTTCATTACATTTATATCAATTTGTGTGAGTCCTAAATATACATACAAGAAAAACATCAAGCTATTTTGCTGCTCCAGTCGCTGCTGAGTCAGGACAAGGATGCCAAGGATGTGGTGGACAAGGATGACCTGAATACACAGAAGGTAACAAAGACGTTTTAATTATCAGGCCTTTTCATGGCCAATTTGGGAAAAAATGCAATTTTGGGATTTTTATTTTTTTCGTGCGAAAAGTCCATTGATTTCAGAAAAACAAATTTAATATAACTATTTCTAATACTTAAAATTAAAAGAATACAATCATATTATGCTAGTAATATACTTTTTTTAGGATCTTATTGAAATATAATTGAGACATATTAATCATAAGGCACTTATTATGCCCCCCTTTTGAAGAAGAGGGGGTATATTGTTTTGCACATGTCGGCCTGTCAGTCTGTCGGTCCTTCTGTCCGTCAACCAGATAGTGTCCTGATGATAACTAAAGAACGCTAAGGCCTAGGATCATGAAACTTCATAGGTACATTGATCACGACTAGCAAATGACCCCTATTTATTTTCAGGTCACTAGGTCAAAGGTCAAGGTCACAGTGACTGGAAATAGTCAAATGGTTTCCGGATGATAACTACAGAATGCTTAAGCCTAGTAGGATCATGAAACTTCATAGGTATATTGATCATGACTGGCAGATGACCCCTATTGATTTTCAGGTCACTAGGTCAAAGGTCAAGGTCACAGTGACTCAAAATGGTAAAATGATTTCCGGATGATAACTCAAGAATGCTTACGCCTAAGATCATGAAACTTCATAGGAACAATGAACATGACTGGCAGATGACCCCTATTGATTTTCAGGTCACTAGGTCAAAGGTCAAGGTCACAGTGACTCGAAATAGTAAAATGGTTTCCGGATGTTCACTCAAGCATGCTTACACCTAAGATTATGAAATTTCATAGGTACATTGATCATGACTGGCAGATGACTCCTTTAAATTTTCAGGTCACTAGGTGAAAGGTCAAGGTCTCAGTGACTTGAAACAGTAAAATGGTTTCCTGATGTTAACTCAAGAATAATTAGGCCTAGGATCATGAAACTTCATAGGTATATTGATCATGACTGGCAGATGACCCCTAATGATTTTCAGGTCACTAGGTCAAAGGTCAAGGTCAAAGTGACTCGAAATAGTAAAATGGTTTTTGGATGATAACTCAAGAACACTTATGCCTAGGATCATGAAACTTCATAGGTACATTGACTTTCAGCTCACTAGGTTAAAGGTCAAGGTCATGGTGACTTGGACACAGTAAAATGGTTTCCGGATGATAACTCAAGACTGCTTACTCCTAGGATCATGACACTTCATAGGTACATTGATCATGACTGGCAGATGATCCCTATTGATTTTCAGGTCACTAGGTCAAAGGTCAAGGTCACAGTGACAAAAAACGTATTAACACCATGGCTGCCACTACAACTGACAGCCCATATTTGGGGCATGCATGTTTTACAAACAGCCCTTGTTAAGGAAAGAAAAACGCTTTGCGTATGGGTCCGTTTCACATACCCATAAATACGCCAGGAAAAGACCTGCTTATGTATTCCCTATGTATTAAGAATGCAAAAAAGATGAGGTGGAAAAGAAAAGTATGAATTTACTGAAGATAAAATATCCTCTTTACTTGTTTGTAAAGTGTAAACTCATATATATATTCATCCGAAATTTCGTGGTCAAAAAAGACTTTTACGGACACATTAGTTTATTTTGTGGATTTCTCAGTTCAGAAAAATAAATGATGAATTTGTGTCAGTTACTTTTCTGTGTGTGATAAATTTGTGGATCAGTGAACCCTTAAAATCAACATAAATAATGTCCCTCAAATAATAATGGTTTACAGTGTAACCTGTGTATTAAGAATGTTAAAGATGAAACTGACAAGAATGATATGATTTAACGAAACATAAAATGGCGTCTTTTATTGTGTATATCATGTTTACAGCAGGACTTGTTTTACTTGAGGATCAATAACTCAAACTCTTCTTCAGCTCGATGCTTTCCAACTTATCATACAGGAACCTCGAGAATTTCTGTCATCCTCATAAGGCCTTGAGTTTTTATAAAGTTGTGAGATATTTAATAAAGCTTATAAATATGATTCCATGGAATGTATTTGTTCTCACTAAGAAGGACCCCGGCCTCATTCCCAGAACAGTGTAAGAAAAGCTTTAGAGTTAGTTTCCATGCATGCAATGGCAACAATGTAAGGATGCATGTTATGGGAAAACAGGACTTAATGCATGTGTGTAAAGTGTTGTCCCAGATTAGCCTGTGCAGTTCGCACAGACAACACATTCCCCTTTTATGGAGTTTTTAATTTAAATGAAGTTTTTTCTAAATCAAAATTCCATCTATGCAGAAATTCCATGATAAGCCTGTGTGGCTGCACATGCTAATCTAGGGAGACACTTAGGGCAACATTTATTAAGCCCTGTTTTCTCAGAGCAAGACAGTCTACAACCTTTTACAGAGTTGTACAAGGTGATATAATGTGAGCATTGTTTTTGGAAAATGGGGCTTAATGCATTGTTAGTGCAATCCACTGGTAAGCCTAAGCAGTGTGCACACAGACTAATCAAGTATGATAGTTTATGCTTTTAGGAAATTTTCGTTAAAAGGGATTTCTTTTAAACAAAAATCAAGTCTTGATGGAAAGCTTCGTCCCAGGCAAGCCTGTGAGGACTGCACGGGCTAATTTGGGACAACACTATACACATGCATTAAGCCCAGTTTTGCCAGAACAGGGCTTAAGTTAAGTCTGCTTCAAATCTGTTGTAGAGGGGTATTTATAAATTCTGATAAGAACAAATATGAGACAATGATGTACGTGTACATACAAATTAAAAACAATTGTTGAACGATACTTATCTTAGGAATGTATGAGATTTTTATTACTTACTGTAAATGGGTAGTCAAGCTAGTAAACATAGTCTTATTAGATTGTGAAATCTTAATTTATTTAAATAAAGAAAGAAGAAAAAATGCAAGAATACAATAAAAACGTATGTAGAGAAGCTATTGATGTATAGTAGAAATAAAATTAAATAAAGCATTGCAAACACTTTATAAACTGTAAAATAGTTATTATTTGTGGGACATTAATTGTCGTTGAATTTGTGGGTTTACTGATGCATGAATTCAATTCAAACACATAACACCAGAATCAAAAATCCATGAATTTACGTGTCCAGAAAAAAGTAATTTTTTGAAAACTCCAAAATGTTATGTCAACATATATCTGATTGATGGGGACCCAATTTTTTGTGTCAGTCAGCACGTTTTTTTGTCTGGAAGGGACATGAACATTTAGAGCTTTTTTTCTTTCTTACGTAATGGCTGTTTTTTACCACAAATTTGATAATTTGACGACTCAAATGTTCACAATTTAAAAAAGTTTGTGACTCAAATTTTCACAATTATAAAAAGTTTGCGACTCATTTTTTGACAATTTTGAACAATTCATGACTCATTTGTTCATAATTTTGAAAAGTTTGCGACTCATTTTTTGACAATTTTGAACAGTTTGTGACTCATTTGTTCACAATTTTGAAAAGTTTGCGATTCATTTTTTCACATACTGAGGGGGCCACAGCCCCTTCACAAGGATGACACAAAACAAGCCCTGTGATTTGATTTGTGTTTGTGGGATTTTGGTTATTTTTAAACTGAAACATTTATTTTTCCTCAACTGAACATATGAAACCAAATTAATGTTTGCAAATTACTTGGAAAAACCGGTGCCATGGTATTAGTTACTGTGAAAATGTGGAGTTTTGGGCATCTTCACAGTACGGGCAAACTAGTTGTGTTAGCTGGTAGTTGTTCATGTTAAGTGGCCTTTTACTTAGAATTTCACTCCCAGGTGTATGTGAACAGTCATGTGTTTTCTTCTTTTTAAAGTACACGTAAAAGGCACCTTCTTATATGCTATTGGACTAATAAAATGAGCACTGAAATTGAACATTTCACTAAAAACACATGTAAAAGAATATGTTAATGGATTTGTGAAAGTAAGTTCCATGAAATTAAAAAGACCCATAATTCCCAATTTGAAGATTATTTCACACTGCAAATTGTCCAGTTGTCAGGTATTATCACGCTTATTTTTCCCAATTGGTGTGGTTCAGGTACTTTAAACAATTGGGAAAAAATATTGCTGGTGTATTACTAACGTTCTAGTTCAAAAGACTAACTGGGCTTCCATATTCCATATTGGTTTGCTCCATGTTACAGCTACTGCTCAGCAAAGAATACAACTGTCTGGTGAAAGGCTCGACCGTATCAAAGTCCAGTGATGTCGGGGTATGTGGCCGTTCCATGTCTGGGGATTGCATTTTAGCCGACACTAACAAGGGAGAGAAATGAAGATCTGCACCTGCAGTGAGTTGTTCCCCTTTAATTGCTGTTTAATTAATTTAACGGACAATAAAAAGGAAGAAAACTGAAGATTTGCACCAGCAGTGAGTTGTTTCCTTAAGTTGCGTTTTATTTATTTAGCCTACAATAACAAAGGAAGTAACTGAAGATTTGCATCAGCAGTGAGTTGTTTCTCTTTAGTTGCGGTCTAATTTTGTCTTCAACTTTCGTTACATATTAATTTACTTTTGAATGTTTTTCTTTTGTGAATTTAATCAGATTTTAACAATCAAGGATCTGGCATGGTAAAATTTTGTTTGTGTTTTTTTAACTTTGAGAAGACATTAATGTTAACTTTTTGCCTCCAATTTATTGAAACATAAATGTACAGTAAAACATCAGTGAGGGCATTATAAAAGAAAAGTTCTTAATAGAACGAGTACCATTTAAACATATTAGAGTTTTAACAAGTTGATGTTCCCTGATATTTTTATTGTTATGCAGGAAAGAAGTGGCTAAAAAGCTAAATAAGCCGCGCTCTGAGAAAATAGGGCTAAACACATGTGCTTAAATTGTTGTCCCAGATTAGCCTGTGCAGTCAGCTCAGGATAATCAGGGACAAAACTTTCCTCTTTAAAGTTATCTTTCTTTGAAAGGAAGTCTCCTCTTTATTAAAATCCAGTCTAGTCGGACATTGTCCTCCCTGATCATGTGGACTTGCTAATCTGGGAAAACACCTTATAATATTAATGAGATGCATATTGGTTTTTAAAATTACATCTGCAATCTGCAAGTTAAAAATATAAATTATGAATTGACAGGTTAATATAGTATTGACCAACAATTTAGATGTTTGAGTACCAAATGGTTTGACTGAATCAAATGTCATGCTATTTCGGACAAGGAACCAGTGAAATTCCAGATTCAAAACTCATGAGACTGAAGTTTTGCCGCTGAAATCCTTCACATCCTATCAAGAGGCATATTTTGTTATAGATTGTAATATAAACCTGTTTTACTAGTTCATATTACCCATGTTTTCAGAAGAGCACCAGCCTTGATATAGAGTTGGTACGGCAACGACACAAGTCGGGCCCGCTGGAGCCCCAGTCCAGCACGACCCCTCCCCTGACCCCTAGCTCCTCCCATTTGACCTCCGGCATCAAAGAGTCAGCATTGTTTAACAATTCCATCCCATAGCAATTTCTGAGCACATAGAGTGTTTGCACATTTTTCTCAACAAGCGCAATGTCCGTGTTGAGTCTGCACTTGAGCCCTGATTGGTTTGATAGACTCAAGTGCCGGAGGTGGTAGAAGTGTTACAGACATAAGAAGTTATTGCAGCAGTTATGGTAACACTAACAGTCAGCTCTCGCTGTTTGACATTAAATTGAATTTTACGAAAAAATACAAAGCTGGATAACTCATTCCATTCTTTTTGGGACAAACAGAACTGCAGCAAGGAACAGGAGAAAATCACGGGAATGTTTGAAGAGTTTAAGTCAGAAGCGTAAGCTTTCCACCGGGGATACTCCTGGATGGTCTTAACTTAAGGGACAGTCCAGGTTTGTCCTCTCAGGTGTCCAAACTGTCCAAAGAGAATGCATTTATTTTTGACGCAGTTGCTAACAAAGAAAGGCAGTACCAACTTCGTTGTGAAGAGTCAAGCATGGTACATCCCTGGGGCATGCCTCAGGTGGGAATTCCATCTGCAACAAGGTGCTAAAGGTGAACCCATCAGAGTGTGTTACTAACCACTTCAAGACCAAACAGCCTCACATTGATTCGACGATAAAGAAGGCGTTGAAAAATGACAGCAGTTTTGATGTGTCATCCAGTTTGCTCTTCGACTCTCAACCCAACGTTAGTTAGAACGCAAACTCAGCATTTAGCGTTATCAGCGAGGCTCGAAGGTCATCTCTGCTTCTTAAGCTTCAGGTGAGACCTTACAGTGTTATTTACTTTGTAAAAGTTGGGGCAAAAATTCAGCACCATTCCTAATATCAAAAAGTCTATTCCATATTTTTCCCATAATTACTGTCTTAAGTTCCCAACTAAAGATTTGCTTGAAAAAAATTATTTATATTTAATAGGTTCCAACACATTTAAGTTTAACATTGTCATAAGTGAAATTAATATTTATAGCACTAATTATAAATTTTTTAAGTATTTGTTAAGAAACAGTTGTATTGTGTCACAGTGACATTTAAAGTGGCATAGTCTCACATTTAAATTTCTGAAGTTATGCCGGTTTCAAAAAATATATATATATAATTATGACACCTTGCTACATACTGTACTTTTCCATGTATTCCTTGCTGTTTAAAGCCCCAAACATTTCAATTTAATAAGTGTGTGCATGTTATTCATTATTACAATGCTATTGTGAGTGCTAATTTGCGGAAAAAACACATTGTAGATGTTAAGAAAGGTGTAGCAGTATTCATATTCAAGGCTTATTCATTTGTCACTAAAAACACTTTTTATGGTTAACGTTCCATTTCCTTTTCAGATAAAATTATAAGCCAACAAGACGAACATCGTTGAATCATTTCGCACATATACTAAAACTCGCTTAAGAAATTCAGCACGTCACTTATGAACATCTTCTCGCAAGGCGGCTACATCAGCACTTCCAATAGCTGAGCCTTGGTGAGTTCCACTCCTGTCCCGATGAGTCGCTCGAGGTGAAACAATCTGATCCACAGATAGAGCAGACGCTGAGTGACTCGTCTGTTAACGTGACTGACCTCCATATGTTGCTCTCTAATATTGTGCCTGAGGAGCAGTGTTGGCCTACATTCCCTGTTCAGGGCGGTGACTTTGGCGTCAAGACTCACACAATCTCTGTCTATGGCCCTATCGCAGCAGCAGCAGCAAAAAAAACAGGAAGTATTTCAGCTGCACTCTGGGAAAACAGGGCTTAATGCATGTGTTTAAAGTGTTGTCCCAGATAAAGGTGTTAAGTCTGCTGGCTCTTATCAGTGACCACACTTTCCGAATAAGCCTTTAAATGAAAAATTCCATAAAAGCGGAAAGTGTCATGGCTGATGATTTTCAAGACTCACACAACCTCTGTCTATGGCCCTGTCGCAGCAGCAGCAGCAACAAAAACAGGAAGTATTTCAGCTGCACTCTGGGAAAACAGGGCTTAATGCATGTGCCTAAAGTGTTTTACCCACAAAAGCGTGTTAAGTCTGCTCAAGCTAATTTGTGACCACACTTTCCGAATGGACCTTAAAACAAAGAATTCCATAAAAGCTGAAAGTGTCGTGGCTGATTAGCTTGTGCAGACTGTACATGCAAATCTGGAACAACTCTTTACACTTATGCATTTAGCCCAGTTTTTAAAGAGTTTAGAGTTGCACGTTTAGTTCACATTACATCAGCTTTTTTCTGACCTTTTTGGAGAAAAGTTCTTATTACCAATCAGGAATTTTGCGGTTTTTGACTGTTCAAACTGAGTTAATAAAATGCATATTAAAGTTGATTTGATATCAGTTTTAACCATAGGGGGTAAGGGCATATTTTCATACCTTTTTGTTTGTTTTCACTTGTATATTAACCCCTTGCATAAATTATACAAAATACTGATGTTTTATTTAAATTAAACAATTATTGAAATGCAGTCAACATTTAAAAAAAAATAATCTGCATTTCATTTATTATTTGGTAACAAAATTTAATATATTTTTACATAAATTGAAATTAATCACCTGTCCAGGTTTTCAGTTTACAAATATGCCCCTGGATTGAGAATATGAAGTGAAGATATGTATTAATTATTTCCCCCGGCTAATTGGGGTATATAGGAATCACCTTGGACAGACGTCTGTCTGTCTTGGACAGACGTCTGTCTGTCTTTTCATATGTCTGTGGGCGTTCACTTAAAATTCAACGTTAAGCATTCAAACTTTCAGGTATTGTTTAATCTCATACAAGGTTGTGCATGTACATTTTGTATCATAATACTCTAAAAATTACAAAACTTAGAAATTCTATAACCTCTGCTACATAGACTTGTGGCATTGGGGGATATTCTATGTAACAATGGTTACAAATTATTGTTTGACTAGACAGCAATTACACTTTTTGAGCTGATTAAGCATTTTCCAGTAATATTTATAAGGATTAGAAAATGTTGTTCTAAGTATTTTGGAAAAAAAAGCCATATTGTGCTTTTGGATTGAGTCAGCCACATAACTTGTTAATTTAATAATTTAATGGTCATGAAATAATTTCTATGGTCATTCTCTCTCTGATTCTAGTATGGCAATTGTCTGTTACTGGCATAAGTATATGTACTCAGTAAGGCCAGGAAAAGGTTAATTTAATGACCACACTACTATGACTAAAATGCATTTTTATGTGTGTAGAGGTCAATTAAAAAATTATAAAATTCCTGTACTTTTTAGCTGTTTCATACAGGACCCCGTACAATCACAGATTGGTGCCCAGCTGAACAACAGACTCTCTCACTTAAGCCAGGCCTGAACGCATGGGGTCACTTCCTGTGTATGGGTGGTATGTATGGATATGTGTCCATGACACACAGGCTAATCAGGGATGACACTTTCTGCATAGACTGGATTTTTGCTAAGAAAAGCCTTCCTTTAAACTAAAAATACAAAAAACGCAGAATATGTCGTCCCTGATTAGCCTGTGTTGACTGCACAGGCTAATCTGGGATGACACTTTATGTAGATGCATTAAGCCCATTTTTCCCAGAATGAGGCTAATATTTTGCCAACAAACATTATCTTTCGTGATGACCTTATATAAATGTTTTTGTGGACACCACAGGCTAATCTGGGATGACACTTTAAGCACATGCATTAAGCCCAGTTTTCCCATAACGCGGCTCATATCATGACAAGTTTTATAGTCACCAGCCAGATTGTCTGTAGCAGCTCACAAATATTGCCCTTAAATAAAGATATAATTGGCAAATTAACCATGTCTGCCTTTGCACTTAAATGTAACACAGCCTTTAAAGAGTTTTATTTTGGCGGTCCTTCGTTTCATTGGTGTATAAACTGTCTGAAAAGTTGGGTCTTTTCTATGCTTAAAAGCAATCAGAATTTCTGCAAGTAGGCGTAATTTTCTCGACTGTGCATATGCATTTGAGTGTACTGCTCACATGGATAAACTTTGTAGTGCTTTGTTGTGTTTTGTTCCTTTGTCTAATTGTATGCCATTGGTGACTATTTCATTGGACAACATGTCAATGAACAAGGCACCCTTCCTTGAAAACCTCACCAAACTAATAAACAGTTTGACTGCGTTAAACATGACCGTTTGGGATTCCAGGCCAAATGTCAAACTAGTACCAATCTGTGCCCAAAAAGCAGCCGTAGCCGTGGGGGGCAGGTTCATGATGCAACCGTGGTCTCATTGCTCTCTGAACATCTCTTTCCCAACAGCAACAGTACAGCAACATGACCTGTAAGGCATATTCACTTGTCACTAATATAACTCTAGTTTTAGTTTACTTTCCATTGCCGTTTTAGTAAACATTATTAGCCAACAAGACAAACATCGTCTAAGTGAATGTTAATGACAATCCCAACTTTCTCAAACAAATACTCGCTTATTGGGTATTATTGATTCATGGTCTTGGAAAATGGTGTTTAATGCATGTTCGTTAAGTTTCTTCCCAGATATGCTTAAATTTCTTTTTTGTTGAGAAGAAACATCACTTATGCAAAAAAATCCATAAAAGAGGGAAGTGTTTTCAGTGATTAACCTCTGCGGGCTGCATAAACGTCAGTTTTTCAATAATTCTTCTGACCTTTTGGGGAAAGGCATCCATTGGGAATTGTTTGTTTGAAATTGGTCAAACTGGGTAAATACCATAGGTAACAGTTGACATAAATCATTATTAAGTTGTGTCTGGTTTTTTGGCTGAAAATAAGCCTTTAAGCCAAACGTTTGTTTTGTTTTTCCCTTATATATGACAAAAATATCCCTTGAATAGAAGGAACAAACAGCCACATTTTTTTATTCAATGTCATTTTTATAAAACTTATTTGACGGCTGGACATAGGTTCAGGTTGTGACACTCAATAGTGCTCCACCACTACATCTACCATCTACAGTGTGACTACGTTAACTGGCCATTAACGTTCATACTTTGTTGTTTATTTCTTTTCATAGTCATATCATACTGTAAATAGTTTATTTTAATGTTGTAAATAAATTGATTTATTGTTCACGTTTATTTGTATCTGGTTCTGGAGGGGTTATTGCACTGGGTTATCACAGCTTCTGTAACCCTGACCGTTACAATTGCTCATGACTGGCAGATGACCCCTATTGATTTTCAGGTCACTAGGTCAAAGGTTAAGGTCACAGTGACTCGAAATAGTAAAATGGTTTCCGGATGATAACTCAAGACTTCTTACGCCTAGGATCATGAAACTTCATAGGTACATTGATCATGACTGGCAGATGACCCCTAAAAATTTTCAGGTCACTAGGTCAAAGGTCAAGGTCACAGTGACTTAAAACAGTAAAATGGTTTCCTGATGATAACTTAAGAATTATTAGGCCTAGGATCATGAAACTTCATAGGTACATTGATCATGGCTGGCAAATGACCCCTATTGATTTTCAGGTCACTAGGTCAAAGGTCAAGATCACAGTGACAAAAAACGTATTCACACAATGGCTGCCACTACAACTGACATCCCATATGGGGGCATGCATGTTTTACAAACAGCCCTTGTTGTAATTTTATATAAGTTGACTGACAGAAAACATACATTATTCTATCAAAGCTGGAGAATACATGTAGTGAAGCTTTTGCTGTCTTTGAGACGGCTCTTGTTAAGGTGATATATACTGGTATCATGTTTTGGAATACATGTTTTGAAATAGATGTCTTGTTTTGTTTCCAGGGGTCATACCGTTGCCAGTTCAAGCTTAGAGGACCATGTTCCCCAAATCCAATGTGGCCCTATATCTCCACAGGTGAGTATTTTCTCATGCATAATGTGGTGTATACTAAGCAATTAGGTTCTGGATACGATCACCCCCCCCTGGGAGTATTTAAATTGATACTGTACAGCCATTATTGATTCTTGATCTGTAATATTTGTGGATATTTGTAGATCTGCTAAAAAATGAAATAAAATTATTAACAAACATTATGTCTAAAACCTTTATTAATTATTATTTAATCCAGTAATTTAGGATGTACCAAATATTTCTGATTCAACAAATCCACAAAATATCATGTCATAAACATGTACTTTGTTTTTTGATATTTATCATTGTTGCATTTTTAATGAATATATAATTAAACAGTTTTTTTAAATACTTGTAAAGCAATGAATTTGACTAACAAAAATACTAAACTTTTGCTTCAATGTTTAAAGGTCTAGTTGTCTTGCTTACAACAAGAGTGCCCAAAATTTGATCATGATCAAGGAAGAAAGAAAGCCACAGGATAAGACCCAATAAGAACAAATAGCTGCTTCAGCATCAATAGCCTATCTCTGTACAAGGCTTTCAAATGTAATATTGTAGTGACATAGTAGACATGTTGTCTTCCTAGCGACTGGGAGGTCAGGCTTGGATCCTCACTCTTGGAGCATTCTTATAAGGAGTCCTCCAAAGACATAAAGTAATCCTTCTAGCCAGAAAACAGGCTCAAAAGTGTCTCCATAAACCTTAGGTTGTTTTAGAATCGTGCTTAATAAATTGGATTAAATGATATGTTTAGTAATTGTTAATACTTATATTGATACACACACCTTTGGTGAATTATTTGTTTATTGACTGGTTAATTACAACTTTTCACATGCTTTATAATGATGTTATACCATATATACTTGATAAACGGACGGGAAAATCTACCTCTGATTTTAATTTAAATGTTGTGTACCACCCTCAAATTAAACTTTACCTATTTCAAATATGTGCAAGTATTTAATTTGTAATGCAAAGATACAACTATTTATGAACATTTACATTTTTGCAAATTTCAGTTTTTTCAATATGGTAAGTTGGGTAAAGTATTTAAAGCACTCTTCCTATGAGGTTGGTCTTAAATCTTACCTCTATGCTCAAATGTATTCCTTTGTAGCTCTTCAATTATTTGACAACGCGGCAATCAACATGGTTCCATTCCAGGAATACCTCGCAGAGCTAATGAACAGAGCCAGTGCGTAGAACATGATTTTCAGGAGGAATAGGAACCTAGGCCCAATATCAACCTGGTTCCAATCTCGCGAAGATGTCCACCGGCCGCCCCCTAGCACAAGCCTCGTTAGCCCCAAGGTGTTGTCATGATGCCCCTGGACAACAGCTCTTGTTGGGCTCTTCCCAATAGCAGTAGATCAACATGGCATATCAGGTGGGAACGTCAATTTACAATTATTAACCCCTCACAATCCAAGATTGTCATTAGCGTTTGAAACAAGCGATTATCATATAAAACTTAGCAATTTGGTTAGGGTCTAGCAGGCTTGTATGTGAAACAACCCATTGCTGTTCATAGTAATACTAGTAATAGTGATTGGTATGAGAGATAAAGAAAGTAAGGTCAGGTTCCATAATGATTTGAAACAAAGAATTCGATTTGCAACCAATTACTAATGACAACCCTTGGTATATTGGAGTCACTCTGTCAGTTGGTTGGTAGGTCAGGGGATTTTTTTTAAATTTATAATAGTTTGTCTCATCACCATAAAGTGTAGATGGTTTTCTCACAGATAAAGGTTTTGATTGGCCAAGCTATGCTTTGTGCCCAATATAAAGTAACATACCCTGTATAATATCGAAGAGTGGCAGTTTGAAACTGCATAACTAATATTCTGAAACCAATATACTCCTCAAAGTAAGTTTGCGTGGGTTGGTTTGCAAGGGTATATTTGAATCAATCTGTCGGTCGGTATGTATGCCTGTATGTACTTTGTGTCGCGTAGTTTTCCGCCTTTTAACATGAATATTTATTCATACGTTGTTTATACCATGTAAAAGTTCAAGGCATTGTTTTCATATGTTGTAATATTCTATTAGTTTTGTGCCCTTAAATTTAGACAAACCTTGGTTCAGAAACATCTTTGTAAATTTATGTGTACTCGTGTCCTGAACTGATCATTTAGTTTTTTGCATATCAACATGAAACTTTCTATGTATGTTGTTCATACTACCTGGAAGTGCAAGACTTACATTTTGTCTATGTCACACTACTTGTTGCAAGGTAATGTGCCCTTGAACTAAAGCACATGATTCAAATAATTAATATGATGCTTTTTGTCTTTGCATGTGATTATTGTAAAGTACCGGTAGCTAATGACAACATTTTTTAAATTAATAGTACTAATACTCAAGTTTTACATCTTCTAGAGTTGTTAAATGGCGTCATAAGGTCGCCGTGGTGTAATAGATATGGTGTCCGCCTAGCAACTGGGAGGTCACGGGTTCGATCCCCACTGTGGAAGTGTTCTTTAGATCTCCCCAAAAGACACCAAGTACTGGTTCTAGGCCCAGGAAACGGACTCGAGAGCGTTTATATAAGCCTAAGGCTTTCGATGCAATCGAGCATAAGTAAATAGGTTTAAACTAAATGGCGTCATGGAAATAAACATGATGACGTCATGCAGTGTAGCTAATTTTGCCTTGCTATAAGTTTGATACTGTTAAATGAAACATGTACTGGGTAACATAAATTTGTTTCAGGGCTTCATACTGAATCTGAACGATGTGATACAGAGTAGTGAATACTAGAATAAATTTGGTTTACGCTACACTCTTTGACCGTACGTGATACATAAGAAGCCATGTAAACGTAGATTATTTTCTTTCACAGCATGATGCCCCAAACCAGCGCTTCATATTTAGCTACCAGCAGTATCCATGCAACCAAACCTTGATCACTCAGCAACAGATAAATCAGCAGCAGGGATGGAGTTAGCCGTTTCAACGTCTGCTCAGTATGGTTTGTTTTAATATTGTGTAGTGGAGTTTAGAACGTTACTTGTAATTATGTCCCCCACTATAGTAGTGGGGGACATATTGTTTTTGCCCTGTCTGTTGGTTGGTTGGTCTGTTGGTTGGTTGGTCTGTTTGCGCCAACTTTAACATTTTGCAATAACTTTTGCTATATTGAATATAGCAACTTGATATTTGGCATGCATGTGTATCTCATGGAGCTGCACATTTTGAGAGGTGAAAGGTCAAGGTCATCCTTCAAGGTCAGAGGTCAAATATATTTGGCCAAAATCGCTCATTTTATGAATACTTTTGCAATATTGAAGATAGCAACTTGATATTTTGCATGCATGTGTATCTCATGGAGCTGCACATTTTGAGTGGTGGAAGGTCAAGGTCATCCTTCAAGGTCAAATATATGTGGCCCAAATCGCTTATTTTATGAATACTTTTGCAATATTGAAGATAGCAACTTGATATTTGGCATGCATGTGTATCTCATGGAGCTGCACATTTTGAGTGGTGAAATGTCAAGGTCAAGGTCATCCTTCAAGGTCAAACGTCATATAGGGGGACATTGTGTTTCACAAACTCATCTTGTTTTGAATGTTGTATCTGCCTAATGTAATCCCTCTCTTCATTCATTTAAGAAACAACGATATATTGATAAAGTTACTAAGAAAACAATATATACAAAACATATAATTGCAAATTTTATAAAGCAGTATTTATCATATATATATTGTATTGCATAATGCATCGAAAACACTAATGCATATGCTTGAAAACTAATAAATTAGTGGTGCAACAACAAAAATATGAATTCTTTAAAACTTTAATTTAATCAGAAAAAAATCATTAAAGGGACCTTTTCACAGATTTTGGCATGTATTGAAGTTTGTCAATAAATGTTTTAAATTAATACATGTACACATTGGAACTAAAAAGCTCCCACTCTTCTGTCTAGGTTGCCTCTCAGAGCCAGTCGGCTTGCTGTGTTGCTTAGCCAATCCACTACTTATGTCGCAGCACAATATCTCATCTGGATCCATTCCACTGCTGGCGCAACAGCAGGTCTGTTCTCTGTACAGAGCCGTTTCTATGATGATGAAGTCCTACAACTCGCCCAGTATTTGCTTTTGCGTCAGGGTCAGGTTCAAGGCCTCATGGGCTTTGGTGGTCTGGGCAAGATGGGAATGTTAGACAGGTAAGATGGCACATGGTCCGTTTAAATTAAGATCTTGGTGCAAACTTTTTGTCTTCAATATTTAAATAACACAATGATTATTAAATTAACTGTTTGCCTTGGTCCATTAAACACGATGTTGACCTGTATAACTTGTTGTTACATGACATTGTTAAAATATCACAATACAAATAGTAGATAAACTTTTTTTATACTAAACTTTTTTTATACATTTGATTTAATTTATATTTATTTCTCTAGACACAAACAAAAACGCCCATAAAACAAATCTTGCAAAAATGTAAGCCATTGCAGCTTAATATCAAATTAACATTATTATAATCCATTGCAGTAACAGAGATATAGATCTAAATAGATATTGATCTCAGATATAAAAACTCACTTGCACAAGTTTTGGCCTCCACAGCTAATTATCAACCTAAAGTTTCATATTTTCATATTTCACTTAGGTAAATATATTGGAAAAAAGGCATTATATCAGATAATTTTAATGGCAATTCATATTTTACTGCCTGATTTAAATTTCTGTTCTTAAAAAAAAAATCATCAATTCATGTTTTTACAATTGCACATTTTACACCAATGTTTGAAGGTCTTAGTCATTAACATGTTGTAGTGTCCAAGTACCTGATTACTTACTCATCAAGACACATAGGGAAAAAATGGAGTCACTAAGGCACTTTCTGTTTTGAATTTAATCCCTTATTGAAAACGTGAATATTGTTTTATACGTTATCAAGAACAAACCTTTGTCCTCTGTAGAATATCGTTTATTGTTTTGGGAATTCGTTATTGCAATACTTTATTTTTATTAGAAATTATTACAATATAATGAGAAACATATTATTAAAGTACACTTTTGTATGATTAAACAATTATTTGATAGTCACAAAGGTCTGTTTCCCTCATTCGAAATTACTTTGACAGTTTTTCTAAACATTGGTTTAGTAAAGGTCAAAATGATGTAGATCACAAGTTCATCGAAATATTATATTCTTTAAAAAGCCACTGACTGGCCACTTTAAAACCTGACATGTTGGACAAGTGTTGGATGACGACTATCAAATATTGATGTATTTTACATGTACTTTTTGTAAAGTGACAAAATTATCAAAGTTGGATTACTTTTTGTGCGTATTTTTATTCAAGAATTTTGAAATCAAAATGTTTAATGGTGTTTTTGTTAAATCAAATGCGTATTTATGCTTTTTATACTTATGTTATGCTAAGCTTTAGTTATATTGTGATGCTTTATGCTTTTATCCTCACTTATGGCAAATCATATTGTATCGCAAAATGCATAAATGTAGCACAACTTTTATGATTGCATTATGCAATGATGGACATAACCGGGCTAGCTAATTCAGTTTGTAAATTGCTGGACTAAACAACTGAAAATGACAGGTTTGACCTTTAGCCAAGCCATATAACATCGGCTGTGATTAGTCATGAAATTATTGCCACGGTCATTCATCTCGTACCTCTGATTTGCAAAAGGCAGTTATCAGTTATTAAGGTCAACCAGAATATAACCAGAATACCCCCCCCCCACAAAAAAAAGGGGGTGAGTATGTTAACTGATGGCATTTATATGACTGAAATACTGTTTAAAACAGCGGCAAATGCAAATAAAGAATTATATAACTCAATATTACACCAATATATTGTAGTACATATATATTGTATGGTATTGCAATATGCATATAATGTAATGAAAAACAAAATTAGTTATTCCATTGTATTTTGTGTCCCCATAATTCAACAAACAACAAATCCGAGATGTTTGTATGTTAATGGTGAAAACATTCAATCATAAAAGCTCTGTGAAAACGTATAGGAACAATGTGTATAATATCATGTACACCTGGATATAAAATGGAAGGCGCATTATGTTATGCATTTGTTTAACCACTAATTTTGTTGTTGTGAGATATAGAGATAAAGTTATTTATTTTTTTAAATGCTGTTTTTGCAAGATTGCGCATTGCAGCAACAACAACAGTTAAGAAAATAGCAACAGCATAATAGACAGACACAGCAGCAATGGCCACAGCACCAACAATAGCAGCAACAGATGATGGCTTAGCTTCATCAGCAACAGCAGAAGCAACAAGATCTTACGTCCATGGACCATTTAGATGTCACTTTAGAAATTCAGAAGATCTTTATGAAAGAAGTAAGTTGTTGTAAAGTCAATATTTAGTGTAGTTTAACCCCATTTATTGTCTCCTACCGGTTTCACCGGAGGAGACTTATGGATAGCGCTCTGTGTGTCCGTCAGTCCGTGAGTCTGTCACACTTTTCTGGATCCTGCGATAACGTTTAAAGTTCTTAATATTTTTTTTATGAAACTTGAAACATGGATAGATGGCAATATGGACACTATGTACGTCATTTTGTTCCTACGTCAAAAATTCTGGTTGCTATGGCAACAACACAAAAAAAATATTCTGACAATGGTGGAGCCGGTAGGGGACATATATTGCTTGGCAGTTGTCTTGTTAAGCATGTTTTCAATGAAGTTGAAAAATCCTGGTTACTAGATTGGGATATTACAGGCAGGACTTAGCAGTCGTGCATGGAGACCTAGCGTGATATTGTATTTGGGGCTAGTCGGGTCAATTTCAAGGTCACTGTTACTGAAACTAGAAAAATTTTGCGCTAAGCTTCCTCAGTTTGGAAGGAGATGTTGCGCTTAAATTTTGTGTTGCTTAAATTTTGTGTTGGTAGCTTGTATGCAAATCTAGCTTAGGTTGCCCAATGCAGGGTTTTTTTTTAGAAAGAGGGGAAGACGCTGGACGCTGGGTAAAAGGGGAAAATCAAGCGCGAAAGAGACATATTTGGGGAAAAAATAAAAACTGTTCATTTCAATGTCTATAACTCACCTACAGACTTCAGGGTTCAGGGCCCTCAATCTATCAAATCTGCCGCCGAATTTCGGCGGCAGTCCCCCACCTGAAAAGTATACCGGAAAAAATTCCCCCCCCCAAAAAAAAAAAAAAAAAATTTTTTTTTTTTTTTAAATAGAAAGATGTGTCTCATGATTATTATATCTCAATTCTATTTCAATTTAATCTTTTCAAACAAACTAAATTATGAAAAATGCAATGAATATAGTGCAAACATGTACAAATGAAATAATGAGAGAGTAAGTAAAAAATTCCCCCAAAAAGGGAAACGCTGCGAAAATTCCCCCTCCTAAGGGCTGCGGACCCCTTCCCCCAAAGTAGTGTGAGGGCCCTGGGGGTTTTTTTTAAGAAAAAGAGGCATGTCTCTGGCCTTTTTGTTCTTAAACACATGAACAAGTATTATATTAAAGTCAAAGTCCTAAATAAAGTTGCAAGTGTAGATCTAATAATGGGAAATGTTTTCAACTGGGGCCGGGGAACGATGTCAATATTATGATTTCAATTTCATGATGAATGGGTTGACGATCTAGATCAGCTACAGTATTGGAAGGGAAAGGTGCGGCAGCTACCGATTGTCTACTTTCACTTTCACAATAATCCGACAGAATTAATCGATGTTGATTACATGTACCTCCGAATCCTGCTGGGTTTCAACGGTTTTTGATGATTCATTCTTACAAAATGCGCCAACTCAATTAATATTTTCCGAGTCTGAACGTTTTATTTTGTTCGTGTATGAACGCCAATTGTGAGACTTTTTTCTGTTTTAACGTTTAAATCTTGGCTTTCACATAACCCGGATGAAAATTCGACTGGTTTCCGGTAATTAATTGACGAAACACCCTTCTCGCGCAAGACAGGAATCCAGTAAAATAGTCACATGATTAATACGATTAGTTGCCCGATTTCCATGACGTAATTTAAGAGCTATATATAGAATCACTGGGATTCCCAGATTTGAGTGTTCGTCAGGAGAGAGAGAGAGAGAGAGAGAGAGAGAGAGAGAGAGAGAGAGAGAGAGAGAGAGAGAGAGAGAGAGAGAGAGAGAGAGCGAGATCGTTGTACATAGTACAAATTGGATAAGTGTCGACTTACCAAAAGAAAAAAAACATTTCTTTGAGGGTAAAATGTTATATTTTGGTGAAAAATTATATTTTTGGAGGGGAAATGGTATTTTTAGGGGAAAAATTCTGGTAGGGGAAGACACCGAATATCGGCGTCACTTTCTTAGTAAAAAAAAACCCTGCAATGATTGAAAGTAAATTTATAAATAAAATGTTGAAAGCATGGGATCAAACTAGGGACACCTTGCTTGCAAGGCAGGCACCATGTCCATTCTACCTTACCACCAAACACATGTTTATTTTAGATTACCTTACTTGCATTTGCAGTTATATGCTAGCCTCCATAGGAGAAAGAAATGTTATGACAATAAAGAAAAGGCCAAACTTTAACAATTGTTAAATTAACGTCTAACGTTAACAATGTGTTAACTATTGTACAGGTTTGAATAGCCGATATGTTAATGCATGGGATTGTTTATCTCTAAGATCCCAGTTTTGAATAGCTTTGAAAGCAAGTTTTGTGATTTTCTTTTTTGTTCTTTTTTAGCTCGGCTGTTTTCGGAGAAAACCCGAGGTATTGTCATAGCCAGCTTATTGTCTTCCGTTCGCCGGCATCGTGCTAAAACCTTGACATTTTGCTCTAAAATCAAAGTGCTTCCACCTACAACTTTGAAACTTCATATGTAGATGCTCTTTGATGAGTTCTACAGGCTTTATTTTGAGGTCACCAGGTCAAAGTTAATGTGACCTCTAAAAAAAACAAACTCTGACAAGCTTTCATTTATTCAAAACTGCACCCACAGCCAAGCGTTGGCACCTGTTATGCAGTGCTCTTGTTTAATACTTTTCTATGCCCCCGAAGGAGTGCATATAGTGATCACACTGTCCATCCGTCTGTCTGTCCGTCACAATTTTCGTTTAGGTTTCGAAAAATGCTCATAACTTCTATATTGCTTGTGATGTAACATTCATATTTGGTATGCATGTGTATATGAACAAGGCCTTTCCATAGGCACACACATGTTTACCCCTTTGACGTTGACCTTGTACTTAGGATCCATATTTAGGTTTCAAAAAATGCGTTAAGGTTTCGAAAAAATGCTCATAACTTCTATCAAAGCGTTTATCTGGGCATATGTCATCCTATGGAGACAGCTCTTGTTTTTATTATTCCATACACTGAATGTTTTGCGTTTCAATAACATATTCAAAGAATTGATTTAAACAATTATGAACAAGTTCCTTTTTAATTAGTTTCATCTTTTGAAGCTTACAAAATGACTGCACAACATCACATCAGGAAAAAAATTTACATGTCCTTTTAAATATTGTTTATATGTTTACTGTAACTGAATTGCCTATGGAACACGAAAATATTAATGAACATATACCTTTAAATATTATTCTGTCATTAATAGTAAACGAGGTAACATCTGAACATTGCATCTATGACTACAATGAGGAAGTGAAAAGGGAGGAGACAAAGAAATACAAAGAAATTTTTAACAGCTTTACTTAAAATTGGTATATATGTGTTTTTAGTTCAAACCTTATTAACAAAGTTTTCAGTTGAATGAAGAATGTTTTTGTTGAGAGAAACCTCAATATCTGTGAAAGATATGAGACTTTGCATGTTTAATGCAGTAAAAATATATTAATAAAAGCAATGGTTTTTGTTCAACATCGTCAGCCAAACAGTGTCAAATACTTTCCTTGACAAATGAAAATGTGTGTAGAATATCTACACATGCGCCATCATAAAATATCAACAAAACTCAATTAGTGATGAAGATGCACAAATTATGAAGCTGGATGACGCTTTATTCCAATCATACTTATGGAGAAAAAAAATGTTTGACATTTGAACACACACTTTAATGATGTCACAATACACATGTATAAGAAGTTTAAGCTTTGCTTGCGTATTCAAATAAAAAGAAAGTTTGTTGCTTTTGAAGATTGATTAAATACTTGTTGTCAATCATAGTTTTAGAAACTCGTGAACTTGTTTTTTTCTATCACCAAAATCATCAAATATTGTTTATTTAAGCTTGGTTGCATGGAATGACTACACAATTTCTAGTAATTGTCCAACTCCAAATTTAATTGCTAGAAGATTGGTTTTGATGATATCTGTTTATTTAAGCTCGCTTACATGTATGTGAAAGCCTATGAATCTCTGAGACACTCGAGTCTGTTTACTGGGTGGAACCATAACATCGGCCCTGTACATTTGTCCAAAAAATGATTGTATTTTCTCTTAAACTATTTGTTCCTTTTCTCAACTGACTTTTTTCCAGTAAACATGGATTGCATGGCATTGAGTTTGGTTTGGAAGCAGTTACTATCGCAGAACTCGAGCCAGCAAAGGTCATTCTCACAGGAATCCAGTATCTCCATGGTGCAGGACCCACAGTCTATGAACGTTGTGGAGCTTGAACCTTGGGTGAGTTTGCAAGACAAACGCAGGCTATTGTTATGGCCCAACATACAGAGGAGGGTGGAGTCATATAGATTTCCCTTTGTTTCGCCATATGTCATTCTTGTTGTCTTAATTTTTGTCTCGAGCTTAACTTAAAAAAGGATACTAATTCTGCAGTTGATAAAACTCTCCAAACATATAAACCAGCTGTTGAGCTTGCGCTCTTTGATCTTTGTGTTTTGTTTCTTTTGAGGTTATGGAGTTTCAAGACAAAAGTGGAATGTTGGGTCATTCGTGACCATGGTTTAAAACCTTGTTCCTACTTCATTTAGGACGTAAGAGTTTTCTCAGAAATTCTTTTGATAATATGTAATATTGTTTGTTACAGCAAAAATTATCTTTTTCCGATATTCCATCCAAAATTGCCAAATTGATGGTTTGACTTTAAGGTATTTAGAATAAAGAGGTAAACAAAGACACAAACATTTAAATATCTATAATTTAATCTTATTATTCTCCTAAACTATGTATTATTAGCTCGGCTGCTTTCGGAGAATCCGAGGTATTGTCATAGCCAGCTCGTTTTGTCCGCCGTCGTGTCGTCTGCCGTTCGGGTCGTGCTAATACCTTGACATTTTGTCAATCTTTGAACATTGGCTCTAAAATCAAAGTCTTCAACCTACAACTTTGAAACTTCATATGTAGATGCACCTTGATGAGTTCTACATGCCACACACATTTTTGGGTCACTACGTCAAAGGTCAAGGTCACTGTGACCTAAAAAAAATAATCTGACAAGCTTTCATTTATTCAAAACTGCACCCGCAGCCGAGCGTGGCACCCTTTATGCGGTGCTCTTGTTATTTATTACCAGTTATAGCCTTATAACAAGGGATACCACGCTATGGCAGAACTTTTCATAATCTCCTGCTTTTATTGGTAACAAAACAAAAAGATAAACTGAAATTTGCAATAACGTGTCTTCCTTTCTTTCAGACGCCAATTGAAAAATATCCAAACCGTCCAATCAGAAAGACAGTCTGTTGCAGCAGTTATTCAAACCTAGGATGCTTAGTGATAAACATAAATAAACACATGCTAGTCCCTAAGTGCCTGCATTGGCTGTTTTAAAGCCTTGCTGTCCATTCTGAACACTTAAATGGAAGCTCTCACCTTAGAATTTTGGGATAGGTCGAAACCCAGTGGCATGGTGCAGACTAACATCGCAGAATGACAAAGAAGTACAAGCCTGTGACCAGCAATAAACTAATGTGGCCAGCTATGTTGTGTCATGTGACCAGCCAAGCTGTGTGTAAAGAGAAAACTATAGTTCATATCTTGTGGGATTTATGACGCTTTAAGTGATTTGCTGTTATATGTTTTTGTGATATATATAGTTAATTATAATCAAGTGAAGATTACTTGTTTAAAGTGATTATGTAAAGTATTATTTTAAGTTCAAAAGAGTGCAAGCCTGTGTTGCTACTTTGTCTGTATTCGAAAGTTTGATCAAGATGTTGGTAAAACATAGAACATAAACATATTTTTTATTACATTGATTTAAAACTTAAGCAAAGTTGTTTAACTAATATTGTTAACTTGAATAAATTTTCAAACATTTATCGGCTTTTTTCATGAAATAAGACAAACTACAGTATTGTTTTTTCCAGTAATATAGTAAGACGTGCCAGTTAAAAGAAATGGTTAAGAAAGATTCATGGACGCTTCTATTTTGATTTGCCTGTCTTTGTGTCTGTATACAATACAATCAGTTTGCGCATTATAGTCACTTTTTAAACAAGAATCTTGAGTAGTGTCAGAAAATTATAAAAGAAAAATATTAATAAATTAAGGACGAAATTATTTTATCTTCCGTAAATTGTCAATTTTTGTATTGAAAACCGGTACTTTATTAATTAGTTACAATTTTTAATAATTGTATAAAAGCTGTATGCATTTTCAAAAAGCTGATTATAGACGCAAAACCTAAATTATCATCATCTGATGGAAGATTATTTTAATTAAATGAAATTTGGAAGATTATCTTAATTTGAATTGTAATGGTTTGTTTAATGATTAGAAAATATCTATAATTAAGTGGAATGCTTTTATTTTTTTTAAACTTAAGATTTTAATTTTTCTTTTAGTAAGCATGCATCACGATGACATAACTTGTTAGTGTTTAATGTTCATTGTTAGTTTTGATCTTTGTATTGGGACACAATACTTCATGATGCTTTGTATAAACTGTGCATACTCGTATAAAAAATTAAATTTTTAAGTGAGTAAATGAGTGAATAATTTGACCAAGTCAATATATATTTACATTGTGCCATTGTGGATATTAAGCAAAACAAATCATTTGCTGGTGTCAATTGTAAAAAAAAATCAATTTGATCAATTAACTGTTTTATGTTATAATTTTGATGTACATCTTTTAGATGCAAGGCAATAGAAAGAACCTAAATGACAAATAAAAACACTTGTATACCATACTTTTTATCTGTCCAATAATAATTTAAGCAAATGCTTGAAAAATATTTAATTAAAAATATTAATACTGGAAAATTTGAAATCAATTACATACAAGGGAGAGCAATGTGATGTGGTTTAAATTTTCAATTACTGCAATTGTTAATAAATGTTTTATTATTACTTTAGATACAATTGAATTCTCATTGCACCACAAACACTTGTTTATGTGTTGTAACAGAATTTATATGTAATTAATTTAATTTTATAAAAATATTAAATTTAATGACAATACAGTGTTGATTTTTTTGTAATTCTTACTTTTATTATCACATGTTCTGAAAAAAATGTCACTTTGAGATATATTTTATACTATAACTATGATATAATACTTGCTAATTATTCTATGCTTGATATATGGCTGATATTTAATTGTGATAGTTTACCAGTTGAGTTACAGTATTCTTCACGTTGACCTCTCCACATTAACCAAGAGTGCAATCACAAAAGCAAGTTTCAATAAATCTCTCGATTTAAAACTGCAACAAATGTCAGACTTTCCAAAAAATGTGCTTTTTTTATTCAAGTTGTTTGAATGTCTGTTTTTGTTCTGTTGTTAATTAATTCAAATAGGTTTTAATATTTAAACTACATGTCATATTTCAATCATATCATATTGATTGTAACATAGAAAACAAAATAAACCTTTTTGATTAATTTGTGTGTATGTTAAGTAAAAGTAAATGCCATTTCAAAATCATGTCTTCATTTGTTCGTCTTACTCAAAAGTGACCTTTTGCAGTGGAAAGGCTCTATTGCATAAAATGAACTTTATCGAAAAAGCCTCAAGGCATTTTTTGATTGCTTGTGTACCACATACTTATCAGGGATTTCTTAATTGACTACATGATTTTTTACACACCAGTTTGACCTTCGTTGATATTTTCTAAATTGTGACCTTATTGTTAAGAGTATTTTACTAGTACATGTTGAAGTATTTCTGTTAAGTGTAACCGAATATTTGATAAAATTATTTAAACATGTTTAACTGTCTTTGTAATTAAATTGAATATTTTCTATAGTAGTTCATTCAATTACCATAGTGTTTTGTTGAGCCAAATCACATTATATGAATCATGGTTTAGGGTCAACCACTACTATAATCAGTGGTTTATTTGTAGAGGGATATAATCATGTGTTTGTATATTTGTGTACTTGATAAACCAAGTTTGTTGTTCCAATGTTGCTAAGGTATATATCTATCCCTGAAGTTGTCATATTATTGTACCTTGACTCTGTGTTGCTATCACAATTAAAAAAAAATCAAATTCGTTTTCCGACTTCTATATAACTTCATTATTTTAAACAAGAAATATCTTTTTCAAAGATATACGGCGTTGATGTTAATTGTTTTTGTTGGTTTTAAAGGATCGTCATGAAAATAAGTTCAAGTTATGACTCATGTCGGGGATGTTTTTTTCTGAACAATTCTCAGTCGGATGATATGCATATAAGTTTAAATGAGGACGAACATACATATAATAATATCAGAGACCCTACTCCGATACTGTAAAATGTCCAACGAAGGCTAGAATTTGTGAAAACAAGCTTGGAGATAAAGATGTGGTGTGTCACTCTACTTATAAATCACCTGGTCAACCACACGACATGAGCGCTCAAGATATAAAGTACAAGGAATATCTATAAAAAGACGTTAATTGCAAACATACGATTTCAAAACAGACAATTTTATATAATTAGACGTAGTTAAATTAAAAACTAAATAATGCTCAACGTGCACCACATGTTTATCTTGTATCCGTCGTAAATCTATTATTTAGTTAACTGTATTTTTTTATTGCATACAATGTTTATAAAGTTTATACGATTTATTATGGTATATATCGCGATGTGTTCACATATATATTGGATTATATAATTTAAGAGTAGTGTCACTGTGTCTATTTACTGAATAAATAAAATATTTATCAAGCACTCGTTTAATCAGATATGAACCGCTCACACGTGTGGTTAGATAATTACACAATTTTCCTTATATCATGATACTATTCTATTTCGGTATATTTGTTCTCACAGTGCAATTTAACGATAGGTTGTCAATTATTTCTTTCCATAGAAGTCATGTAATTTTATATCTTGAACGCCTAAAAATGCACACTCAACTGGGATACAAACGAATTCTGTTAGTATATCAGTCCGCGGTCACACTTTTATTCCGTTTAAAATCATGAGAATCATTTATTACAGAGCTTTCATATTACATATGGTGGTCGGTATTTATGTGTTGATTTGTGTTTAGTAGGTCAATAGTGACGGCTTTGGCATATCAATATATGTGTCAGAGATTGCTTTATCGAAGAAAAAAACGCTTGCAACTCTTTATTGCATATGAACAACGGAAGATATGCGTTATCAATCAACAAATAGCTCGTTACCAAGCATTATGACGTCTATATACGCCCCGCCCCTTTTAGGGGGCATTTGGTAGACATGATATGTCACCCTTGAGAGGATTTTGATAAATATGCTGGTCTATCGTATTGATACCCTTAGAACATTATTTTCTTACCACCTCCAGGATCTATTCAGTCCACCCGACCCCCCCCCCCAGATAACTAAAAGCGGCTTTGTTATATTGTAGGGTCTTATTTTTTCGCTACTTTTCTGCTTTCTAAACGAGGAGGCACTTAGCTATCTCTAGGTACAAACTACTTTTTACTGTTATATGCACTTGTGTCTCATGAATATTCACAAGTCGACAAAAGTTGTTTTAGTTCTTTACCTCAGTTTTCATGACGATATATAACCCCGTGGATTTCGATCTTTTTTTAGACCAAATGCAAATTAGCGAGAGAAAAAATATTTCACTAAGTAGCGAATACTTACTATTCTAAAACTGCAATTTTCTTTAAGCATTAAATCTTGTGCGTAAAGCGTCGTCCCATATAAGCCTGTTCAGGCTAACCTGTGACGACACTTTACACAAATGCATTAAACCCCGTTTTCCCAGAACGAGGTTCATAACTGCTCCGCTCCTACAAAAATTCACTCAATGTTTATCGTTATATTTTTCTTTAAAATTAAAATCCAAAATAACAAGTTAAAGGTTTGAATATCTTCGTACTTGAACAGAATTCGCATCTGTATTCAGTTTATTTTTCAATTGACAAGTTAACAGATGTTCGTTTTTATTTACAAAACAAAACAACAAAATTTCACTTTATTTAGAAACAATGCTATATTTTTTGGAATTCCGTCATATAACTACAATGTATTGCATTATATAAATATTCCTTTCACCTGATTTCGGACCCGCGTCGTGTGGATGAACAAATCGTCATGGTTACCACTGGATAATGTTCCGGTGTCGTTATACATGTAATAAATGCCTTTTCCCAAGCTGTCAGCAAAACTACAAACGATTCAAAGATTTATCTTGATTGATTTATTATCATAAAAAGTGCTATTTTTGTTTGTTTAAGAGCTTAATCTGTTTGTTTAAATATAATGTCTGCTTTCTCAATTAAATCTACATTGTTTTTTTTTGCCGTCTGAACGATCTGTGATTAAAGCCAATTAAGAGGAAAACCAAGTATTAAGTCTTATATTTAGTACTTGTAAAACTGTTGGTACATGTACATGCGTTGTCAGTCAAGACCATTATTTTTAGAAGGTGATTGTGTATGACAAATGCACACGGAAGTGCGGTGCTTCTGTTACCGGTGGCGCTTTTGGGGCACCCGGACGAGCAAGATGGTTCCGTCGTCCTTTCGTATGCACTCCGAACGAATATCGCGTCCTGTCTCGCATCTGACGGCACTATCTCCCGGATATGACAAACGGTCCTGAACTCACAGACCGCATGTGACCTCATTTAACCAATGAAAACGTGTATTCTGTTTTCACGATACGATAAAAATGCCAACGAAAATAAAATAAACATTAATTCATATCTGTGGGTATATTATTAACATTCATGGTGTACATAAGCTGTTCGTACGAGATATAAAGCTCATAGCAGTTACTAAGCCCTTTACATAAACCTTCGTATGGCACTTTTTGTTGTGGGGAGTTTTTATTTAGCATAATCTATTGGGAAGTGTTTAATGATCTTAAATATTTCCGTCTTCGAAAATAAAACCAATATGGCTTACGCAGTTTTCGAAGAACACAGACGATAAGGGAAAATGTTACGCCACTTCAATATACGTCTTATGAGCGAGCAATCTTTCTTGCGTAACTCCTATTCGTTCAGAATTATGAGTTGTGTGCTGACCAACATAAGCAATAAGTTCAATGATCTTGCAAACCATTATCTTAATATTGAATATTAAAAATTAACATTTGAAGATAGGTGTTCCTGAAAAAAAAACTTTAAAAACATTATGAACAGTATATAAAGGTTTAATAAAATAATCTTAGTTGCCGGTATATGAAAAAAGTATTTGAATAACAAACACGTATACCAAGGAGCCGCGTTCTAGAAAAATGTCCGCCCAAAGTGGGTTTTCGTTAAAGATACATGCATTTCATTTAAACAAACTATTCCATAAAAGCGGAAAGTGCGTCGTCCCCGATTAGCCTCTGCGGACTGCACACTCTAATCCAAGACGACACTTAACGCACATGTCCTAAGCTCAGTTTTCCCAGAACAAGGTTCATAAGGATCAGGGCTTTCAGATAGAAGGGAGTTGAATATTAAGTTACGGACAACACGCCGCAGTTGTTGAATCTTAAAACTAAAAGACACTAACGAGAAGAATGCACGATTACATTAAAACTAATGCAGTAAACAACAAGTGAAAATGTTTGCAATTACTTCTTTCAAAACAGCATTTTGAAACAAGTATGCATTCTTTCATTATTCGACGGTTTATATAGAGGGGTGTTCTCTTTGTCTACACCTTTCTTATTCTGCACATATATACTGTTATAGTCAATGTAAGACATGTATCAGGTTTTGTCAGATGAATTGTAAGTACAACGACTTTTTACTGCCCAATATTCATTTAAGGCTGCTAATACATCGTGCGAGGCCAGTAATCAGCCGTAACATTAATTGATGTTATAGAGTACCATTTTTTCCTAACCATCAACGTAATATTATGACAAACGTTGGCTATACCCTATTTTATTATGTGAGTGTGTTTACTTCCGTTGCGTCATTTAACGTTTCTGATTGAATATCAAAAGCAACATGATTTAACATGGGCAATTATCCTAACTTTCAGTATACTCGTTGTTTTCGTTGGCAAAGCCAGGTCACATGTACATGTTTTATCTATATTAGGCAAGCTGCTTAGCTCAGTTGTCACAGACCGATGTTTAAATAAATACGTACTAAGCATGTCCATATAGTTCTTAGCAATCTTCTTTCATCGTTTCACGTGTTTAATAGCGCAGACTTCTCTAAACATATTACTGATTGTTTTCTCCGGAAACCACCTTAGTCAATTTTGAAGCTAATTGTATTTTAATTTTTATTTGAACGGCGGCTTCATGATACACATTTTGCAAGAATATGACCAAAATATATTAGATAATATCTTATCATAAGGCATAGCTATGGTCTGTGAGAAAATCCCTGCACGACAATTGGAACACGATGTAACATCCAAAACTGCGTATAATTTAGTCAACATTTGGTTAAAGTCAAGAACCTCGTGAAAACTTTACGCAACGCTCTTGGAAAAATGGATTTAATGCATGCGTAAAGTGTCGTTCCAGGTTAGCCTTCGTAGTCTGCACAGGCTTTTCAGAAACGCCGCTTTTATGGAATTTTGCGTTTACATAAAGTGGATTCTAAAAGACAATCTTGTGTTGGCGGAAAGTGTCGTCCCTGACTGGAATGTGCGGACTGCACTGTGTAATCTGGGACGATAATTTACCCACATGCATGCAGCCCAAGTGTCGTCCCTGACTAGAATATGCGGACTGCACAGTCTAATCTGGGACGATAATTTACCCACATGCATGCAGCCCATGTGTCGTCCCTGACTAGAATATGCGGACTGCACAGTCTAATCTGGGACGATAATTTACCCACATGCATGCAGCCCAAGTGTCGTCCCTAACTAGAATATGCGGACTGCACAGTCTAATCTGGGACGATAATTCACCCACTGGCATGCAGTCCAAGTGTCGTCCCTGACTGGAATATGCGGACTGCGCAGTCTTATCTGGGACGATAATTTACCCACATGCATGCAGCCCAAATGTCGTCCCTGACTAGAATATGCGGACTGCACAGTCTAATCTGGGACGATAATTTACCCACATGCATGCAGCCCAAGTGTCCTCCCTGACTAGAATATGCGGACTGCACAGTCTAATCTGGGACGATAATTTACCCACATGTATGAAGTCCAGGTTTTCCAGAACGAGGCTCTATTCTGTACTGTGCACAGAACAGATCACCAAAGTATCAATAACATGCACGTGGGCAATTATTTATGGTATACACGCATATAATCAATTTATAAAATCACATCTATAATGATCAACGGTAAATCGTCCTCAATGTCCCTTAATAACACTTGTTTTGGTCTCCGAAAAAAAACACCAAATATTGATAACACAGTTTCCAAAGAACACAGACAATAAGGGAAAATGTTACGCCACTTCAATACACGTTTTATGACCAGTCTGTAAACGACATCTTATTATTGCCTAAGTCCCATTAGTTCAGAAACACGAGTTGTGTGACCAAAGTAAGCAATAAGGTAAACGATCTCCAGAAGCAATACCTCAATAATGAATATTTAACAATACACACATTTATGGAATGAGTGCTCCTGAAAAATTAGAAACTTGAAAAAAACATTATTCAAAAAAATATTTTTTATTAAATAAAATAATCTTAGATGCCGGTACATAAAAAAGTTAAATGATTTGAATAACATACACGTATACAAATGAGAAGCGTTCTGTGAAAACTGGGCTTAATGCGTAAAGTGTTATCCTAGATACGCCTGTGAAGTCCGCACCTGATTATCAGGGACGACACTTTTCTTTATTAATTATTTTTATCGTTTAAAGGTGTCGTCCAAATTTAAAATCCAGTTTAGACGAAAAGTGTCGTCCCTAATTAGACATAGACATTTACACACATGTATAAAGCCTAGTTACATGTGTATCTCACAGCGCGGATGAATTATAACACGGCATATTCGCACTCCTGAGAAGAGGGACCAGTGCCCTTCCATAGAGGAATTTTAAAGTGAAACGCCTTATCAATAAGGAAATGTAAGTTTGAGTAAATTTACAAATAAGGAACATCGATATAATGTAATAACAATTCTTTATTACAAAGATGAGAAGAAGTGTTTAATGGCATCTGATACTTGTTTTACTAAATTGATTCAAATTTTAAAATTCCCATTATTTTCTTTAATTAAACAAAATATGTGAGTGTTTTAATGAAACTGTGCTTTCGTCTTTGTACCAAACTTAAGCTGTGAACGCGGCCCGCTAGGCTCACTTACCGGTCCCTGATACGGATTTGTGTAAATCACATACACACGTTACAGGTTTGCGCTAACTTACACTCTATATGTGTGCTTTTGAATCTGATCGACGTTAAATAACATAAAGTAGCAGCGCATCATGCGGTTTTCATATGGCCCGGGATCTGATATTGTTTTATATACATGTTTTAAAGAACATGTTCAAACATACAGTTATATTTTTGTGTCAAAGGCTGCATTGTGTGTGTACCCGGAGTATGTCCGAGAACCAATAATGAATTTTCTGATAGACTCACAAAAGTTGGAATTAACTTTTAACTACAGTTGCAATTTCCAGCTACTCAGTAATACATTGTTTGCTAAAATACATTCAATGATGACGACCAAACGACATTGGCCTTGAGCGGGGATCGAACCCGGGTCGCCAACGTGAGAAGCTCGTGTACGTACCACTGCGTTCAACGGACATCTTGCTTGCTGGATAACCAATATCGCTCCAAATACTTCTAAGTAAAACCCGAAGTTCATCTTACTGGTGGCGTCTTTGCAACAGCAACTTGGTAGAGCGCATTGATACACCGATGAGACGCAGACGTAGGTTTCCGCGGAACGGCGCATAAATGGTTCTTGGCTCGCTTGAGACTCTACGACAATCTTACTGCATGTCGTCCATTTGGGTCCAGTAATAAACTATCCCGACTATGGCGTGCTAATGCCTTATGGGCTGGAATCGTTTTTGTTTACGGAGGTCTAACTTTTATAACAAACACCATTCCTTCTTTGCTTAAGTAAATTGTTACTTTTTTACTTAGATTTTCAGTTCATGGTGTTGGTGGGTTTTTGTTCGAATCTGTTTTCGTTGAAAGATTTTAATATGATTACAGAAATCTATAAATTTAGATAAAACGTGTTAATGCATCATTTATGTATCATTTACGTTCAGACAATAATTTTTCGAGTTGATGAAATTCGTTTTTAATTGACTTTTTTTCTAACAAACATTTCCCAAGCTTGGTTTTCCAAACATATTTCAAAGAAAATTAATTTATACATGTAGTCCCATTCGTAGTACGGGGGAGGTAACATTGCTGTTTACTGGCTTTCTTGATTATCATTAATTACGTTTGATGAAAGTATTAAAAGTACAAATTACTACGCCTACAAGCTTTCATAAGTAATATATATTGCTACAACAGTAGGTGTTTAAAAACAGATCAGTGTAACAGTTTTTGCGGCATGTATAACGGCTCGCAGGTCTAGTTGGACGCATTGTACACATTATTTCAGAATTTAATATGATTTAACTTTTTTTATTTTCCGTCGATTACAAATAATAGTACTTGATTAACGATCTGTTAATATGTTTCACGTTCTATTAATATGGTTCGCGGGTGTACAGACTACCCGCTTTCCGTTGTGGTTTGCGTTTCCGTCTTATCAGTGGAACATTATACAAAAATTACGAAATCTCTTGATTGCATATGATACAAATGTAGGCTTTCGTAGACCTACATCTATACGTATATTGGCTATACATTTACTGAGCTATGTGTAAAATATATACTTACACTGATTATCGATACTGGTTAGATAAAGCTGTGTACGATATGACACAAGGCACTTATTTACTCAACGAAAAAGGACATCATTCGTTCTTTTTACGAAACTGTTAGGCCCTTTTCACTGTGTTCGGATTATAAAACGGAAATGAAATATGGCAAACATGGTGTAAAAAGGGTTAATGCAACTCAGACATTTAGTATCCAGAAAGATAAGTTAGATGAATCAAATTTATACCATTTACAACGCGGCAATGCGGTCTTGACAAGAGCGAGTGGAAGCTTCAAGAATTACCGAGATCCCCTTTATAGAACATTAATTTATTTCACAAACTTGAAATGTCATATAAGCAATAACTAAGCATTATTAAGTATGTATTATGTCACGTGTGCATGTAAAATAATTGAGAATTTTGGTACCCCATTCGTGTAACTTTACGAAATCCCCGTTAAAAATCGCGTTTCTGTGTGTGTCAGAAACAAGTGAAAACCATTTTGTTATTATTTTAATAAAGACGTATCGATAAATGCTTTTGTTAAAGAGTTATTATTACTGATATTAGTTAACCAATAAATGCGGTAACTTCGGGGAAGTCGGTACCTGCGCGAGCGTCTGATATTGGTAGCCTTATTAATTTATAATAGCCTGACCGTATTCCATTTCGTACAACGCTAATTTTATATCAGACAATGTCCAAACTTACTGTGTTGTTTTTGCGCTTTAAATTAAAGTGATTGATAAATGTCCCATAAGCAATGTTTAATATGATTAATATCACTTTTATACACAATAATATGTGGGATTGAGGTACCCACCCGGCGTCAGAAAGCGCGTAAAACTTCACCGAATTCCCAGTTATAAAGCGCTATTTCGTGTCAAATACACGGGTAGGGGGGAATGCTTCGGTAATAATTTTGTTAATAACACGGGTAAATACCGGTGAAGTGTTAATTTATTGCAAATACCACCATTACACGTAATAACGGGTTCGATTTCGGTAAGCGCGCAAGCGTTTGAGAGCGTGTTTAATGTACCGATTTACCCGTTATAAATATCTGATGTTCTCTTTAATCGTATATTTTTTACATTTGCAGAATAACTAAAAGGCATCAACCCCTTTACAAGTGTAATATGATGTTAAACAAGTCCATAAAATCATCCGGAATATCGCGTAAATCTATATGCAGTCTATAGGCAAAGAAGCCATTTTGGTGTTAGCTTGTCTAGGTTTTCTTCCCGCTGAGCCACGTGATTAAGTGGGCGGAGCGATCACTGATAAGGCGTCATGTCAATGGGTTTTACGGCCAAAATAACATTCTATCATTTTTGGCCTGAACAAATCCGTTGAATAAAAAAATAATAACTGATTGACTTTATAATCCGTTTTATTTACCATATATTATAAATAAGCAACAAGTAAAACATGGATACAATATATATATATATGACATATTTGAATATTTCATGTCATTTAAAAAAAAATGAGGGAGTAGTCACATATTAAGGGGTGTTGCTGCAGTTTTGCTGATTTTTTTCCATCTAATTACTTTTGCTCAAAATTTTTATTCAAGTACTACATACAAATACTATATGAAAAATGAAATAAAAACATAGGGTCACCGGCCTTGTTTTGATTTTATTCACCATTATATAACATGTACTTTTTCATTAAAACTGAAAAATCTCTAATTGCATAAAAATGATTAATAACCTATGAAATTGGCTACATGTAGATTTATATAAGCTAATATATATCATATACCATTTAATTAAACCACAAACAACCAAAAAAATGGAGAACACAAGTTAAATTTGAAGTAATTTAATTCTTAAAATGTTTATGTCACCCAAAAAAACATCAATTTTTTACCATTTTAACCACAAAAAAGGAATTTAAAAAAGTTCTATCTAATAACTTTTTGCGAAACTGCTCAAATATGTTCATCTTCTTATTTTTATCATAAAACAAAAATAAAAAAAGGGGGTCACCGTACTTTTAACAGAGATTTTTTTGTTTAACTATCCCTACCGTCTGTGTCAAATTTCATACAATACAGCAATTAGGCGAAACCCAAGTACCGGTACATAGACTGTTAGAGATATGAAAAAAAAAATATATAGTTTAAAATCTTAATTGGGATAACAACGGCTTACTAAAAAACAACAACACTAATACAATATTTAATCACAAACATAAGACCATACAGTATCAAACTCGACCTTAATCATCAATAACAGGGACTTGTTGACAGATTTCGGCATGCTTTAAAGTTTCTGATTAAATACTTTAAATTGATAAATGTAAACAACAGGACTAAAGAGCTCAAGGAAAAAAAAACAAGAATGAAATAAAAGAAAGAAAAAAAAGAATTAAAAAAAGTAAACCGCACCCGGGATCGAACCACTGAGTACCTATTATGAACCTACTCGGTCATTAATTTGTGATGATTCTGATAACAAAATTATTGGGTTGTGATAATAGCATCGGTGTTGCTATAAATATATCCTCGGTTAAATAAACTGCCGCAACACCCCTTAATAAGATCCATTTATGACACAGTACAATAATAATACGACACATTATTATCAGTCAGTTTTTCCGCATGCTGATTTAATTTCATTTCATTTCTAATAAAAATGAGGTACATTTATGACACAGTACAATAAAATGTGATATATATATATATAGGACACAGTACAATTTAATGGGACTAAACATGATTAAAGAAGGAAAACGTTTGTTTATTTCACAGTTTGAAAGTTACTGGTCGTGTATGTAAAAACTCGGCCACCAGTGTTAAAGCATGTTCACGATCTAAACATACATATGTAGATTATTTTAACCTTATGTGCTGACCTGATTGAAGGAAAAAAGTAGCGAGAAATTTATTTATATAAGAAACTAACATATTTGAGCTTAGTATTTTAAACCACCGAAAATTTCTCATTATATAAACATGAGGTAGTTTGCCAACATAATGAATATGTTGCCCAGCTCTTGCCACGTGGAGGCCACCTCTTGTAAGAGCCACATTATTATTTTATTATCTGATACGCTTTAATTAAGATTTTTATCAACTAATTGTTTAAAAATATAAATAAAATACAAAACGATCATGACCTAAAGATAAACTTTTAATATATAATTTACCTCCCTTGATTAGAATATTAACAGGTTGCAAGCCTGGATAATTAATATTAACACTTTGCAAACATCTCTAAATTGATAAAATCAACTCCGTACATTTAAACAGATAATTTAATTAGTGACAAACAACTCAATTAATGTACACGCTTATCGACAAAAGGTGCGATAATCCCTATTTATACCAATTTACCGAAACCTCCACGGCATTTACTATATAAATCAATTTACCGATTACAGGCCCGTACCCAGGCCATGGGCCCAGGAGCTCAGGCCCCCCCAGCTGGCTGTCGAACTATGATTTTTTTAAATAATCGGCCCACTGCAATTTTTTCTCTCGTGCAAGGGCCCACAGTACACTTTCCCTCAAAACAAAAGATCAGCTATGTTTTATTGTCCCTGATAAACTAGGGGATTAACGCTCGCCAATCGAGATAAGCCTCTAGGCAATGTTTTCTTATCGCCTTGTACACACATCCCTGATCAGTCCCCCATTGTGATCATGAATGCTTCATCTATCGATGGTTGATGTAACATATATTTTGATACGTGCAGCGAATGGAAGCAACTGCTACAGGAGTTCTGTAAGTTTCGGAAATCTAAAGCTTTTAATATTGTTGTGGATTCACACCAATGTTATAAGTTTAAGACTTCCGAAATGTGCTGATTTACTTGTTATATTCCATTAATTCATATCACAAAATACGTTTTTTATAAGCATTAAAATTCACCTTGCAAAGTGCCAAATTAAAAAAAGTACATATATAGGGAGGGGGGACCCCTCCCAAACCCTCCCCGGTTGGGCCCCCAAGTAAAAAAATCCTGAGTACGGCCCTGCCGAACTTGTCATTTACCGAAACCTCCATAACCCTTTGGCACTTTCAGTATCTAACTATCGTTGGACCTGAAAATAATGCGCGAATCATGAATATTTCATGACAATGGGGGGGGGGATTTTCAGTGCGAACGTATTTAAAAGAGATATGTATTACACTATTGTTTATACGCTTGTAAAGGTTAAAAATAAAGTACATATTGCCATTTCCGTTCACTTAAAACCCTTTCCGCGGATATGGGCCCTCTGCGGTCTTCAATCATATCCCTCGCGACGAAGGGAGCAAAAGTGCCTCTTGTTGTGAAATTCTTGTGATTATGAAGCAACTGATTATTTGGCAAAATTATTTTCAAGGAAATTGTATACTTTTGCTGAATCATAATTCGGCATAACAACGACGCTATCACCGAGTTGGGATAAGGAATTTATTTGAATTTTTGGTACGAAATTCGGAGGAACGAATTGATTTAAAAGAAGCTTTTTTCACGACCACATAAAATATTGACGCAGTAAACAACGCGGGAATATCTCGTATATTTCCAATAAACAACCAAAAGCTTCATTCTGCAACAACAACGATGAAGATGTGGTAGGCCTTTCTCACAATACATTCATAGTGCTTGTTTGCCTTATATTTAAGTATAAATAATGAAATTGAACCACAAGAAGAAAAAAATATAATTCGCCCCACGACAAGTTCGATCCCGTTTGCATGTAGCAAGAGGCAATGATTTTTTTTTAATGGGAATATTTGAATGATATTTTGCATTGATGTTATACTACTTAAAACAAACATAATGATGTCTTTCTTTTTTTATTTGGATGAAAAATATAGATTTTTTTAAAACACGTAAAAAAATAGGTGAATTTTTCTGCTGTTTTTTCTGCCAAAAATCTGGTTCATTGCCAGCAAACAACTGACATTTGCATTTAACCAGCTATTTTGGCCATTTATAAGTTATTTTTATCTATGTGAATGCCTTTTTAGACATAAAACACATTAATACATATTAATAACAAATATTTTTTATTGGTTTTGCACTTTTTACTGCACAGTTTATAGCAAAATAAAAGGGGGCATACAAATATATATTAATGTGCGTGAATAGCCTTTGTCTTTACTGCTATCAACAACAATTCTGCAGCTTTTTTAAGTTTTTATTTTCAATGATAACTAATGTGGAACTAACACATAATTTGTTGACACAATTTATATTTGTTGTGCATACACAATATATAAATACTTGTGAAATGTCCAATTACCCGACATTACATAATGATGAATTAAAATGACACATGCCTCCCAATCACGATGACGAGTTGTTCAAATAAAAAATAAAAAACATTGTTGATGTGGGTTTTTTTTGTCAGTCAAAGGTAGCATATAGGCAAAAACTAATCCCAAAGATTGAAATTTTTCATAAATGACGATTGATGAATCAATTTACTTCAACTGCACTCTCACATGTCAGACCGACAGTGTCATGAGCAGATATAGTGGTCACTACAAAACGGTGAAATTCTTATGGGGGCTTTCAATAGTTTTGACAAGTTTTATATGTTGTTCACTCAATTACAATAAATTGTCCATTAGGTAAAATAAGTCCTAAAATTATAAATACACCACAAGAACAACAGCCAATACTTAAATAAGGTTAACATGAAGACAATAGTTCACTGTCACACATGTTTAACAAAAGTAAAATCATTTGCTTCATTAAATAGGTTTAAAAAACAAAATTCTTCTTATTTAAATAAGACCTAACACTAGTTATTTGAACTTCAATGTATCTGTAAGTATTTTTCCTAAGATAGGTGACTAACAAACCTATTCAATGGTTTAAAAAATCTTATATTCAGTTATCGCCTATGGCGATATCTTCCTGATTTCTTCTCTTTTCCTCCCGCTGCCTTCAGCTTCTTTGCCTCAATCTCCTCTATCGGGGCCGCATTCACAAACGGCAGCTTCTTGCGGTATTCTGTAACATGTTAATGAACATTTGAGCCACACTCTGGGAAAACGGGGCTTAATGCATGAGCCTAAAGTGTCATCCCATATTAGCCTGTTTAGTCCACACAGGCTTATCAGAGATGACACTTTCTGCTTCAACTGGATTTTCATTAAGAAGGGACTTTCATAAACGGAAAATAGCTTAAAGGTTCATTGCTTTTACCATTCAAGGCTTTTTAAAGGCTGTTGGGGGAAGGGGCCTTAGCCTTCATATTATATAGGAAAAAGTGTGTGAAACCCAAAATTTGGGGATACAACTCACCCAATGTTAGTCATAGGGGAATGAAATTTCCAGGTGTACGTTTCTTTTTTCAGCGTCAGCTGTATACGCCAGCTTTTCACCTTAGCCTGACCTTTGTTAGCGTCCAATAGAACTCAAATAAAACTTCCCGCGGCCAAGTACAGATGAATACACTTCATTGACTGCATTGGCTGATTTTATAATACCACTAGAACATTGGAAACATGTCCGCGTCTTTGTAACACTGTTTTACTGCGTGTTCAGCATGAAACAGTTTTATCTCTAATAAAAAGGCTTTATAGATAGAACAGTTTTACACTCAATCTCGACATCAATACAGTTTGTGCGTACATCTTTTATTTTCAGAGGATTTTCAGCGCGAGAACGTTGTGTACTTAAAGGCCATGTTCTCATATTTAGTACTGACTGTCACTTCCATATTCCTGTCAACATGTTATATGTAAAAGTATAAAGAGCAGTGGAAGCGATGCCTCACTTTAATGTGTTGCATTTCAACCCGCGAGGTATAAGGGGTCAGTTCGCGGTTAGTGTGTTTGAATGTCAGAGTTTATATACAGGTCAGACCTTCTGTGCTGTTCGGAGTTCGCGGTCAGTTATATAATAGTTATATAATAAAGACGCTATAGCGTGAACTAGGTGAACCGGAATTTTCTTTACCACCAGAAAGATGTGAAATGAAGATATCCAGCGATATTATTTTATGGCATGTCAATAATAGATTCTTAATGTGTTTTCAACAATACCATGATAAATATTATTTTTAATTAATTAACAAGAATTATTCCATCATATTTACTAATGTATTATTGCAGCATATTGACTAATGTATTAAGTATGAGCGCGATGATTCTCGATACTGTTAATAATCGAATCAAATACACGTAGCAATTCCCGATAAACCACTCAAACAGGTTTGTTTGAAGAACGCGCGTATACATATTTAAAATATGTACGAAGACTTCGCGTGTGGCCGGTTGACTTTGGTTTTCTTTTTTGTATCTATAGGTTTATGACCAGCAATATGTAATAATGTAAAATAAGCCGCGAAAACTCCGCGTAACATCCCGTACTGCGTTTGATGCAGCTAAAAACTGCATAGAAAAAGATATTAGCTAAACTTGATCTCATTCATTTAAATCTTTACCTTCCATAAACTTCAACCACAATCAACGCCGTATATCTTTTTTAAAGATATTTCTTGTTTGGGATAAGTGCATGAATATAATGAAAAATTTTGAGAGGATGTAGCCTTTTTATGAAAATTTCTTAGGGATTGTAGACTAGATTAGGCTACAGCTTTAGAATTAAAAAAAAAAGACTGCTCTTCCTTATCTTGTGATATCAGTCTTCTTAAACTCAATTATGTGATATCTGTCTTCTTAAACTACATTTTGTGATATCTGACTTCTTAAAAGTATAACAGTGTATGTTTCAAATGCATAAACATCAGTGAATTACAATAATGATGATTAATTAATGTTGATAATAAATGTATTTCAAAATGACCGATACATTGCCATAAAATAAAATTACATGGGGTTTATGTTTCAAAATGTCATTCTGCTGAAATGTCATTTATATACTAAGAAAAATATTTATTGGTTAACATTGCAAATTATTTTTTATCTAGTACCTGATGCGGAAGCTTCAACTTTTCAGCTATTGCAGCCCGGTCCTGTGTAAATTGACCTGGCTGCGGTGATACACGCTAACTGTCAGACTCCGAGTCAAACTCTTCCCAATCCTTAGACTGTCCATATGTCTGCAAAAAGAATAATTGAAATCAAGGAAATAATATATCTACATAATATAACTAAAATACAGTGACTGTATCGAATTGTTGTTCACATCCGACGTTAAAGATTCTTGTATCTTGTATCATTAATGCTATATCCGAAATACTTGCTGTCCGAATTGTGCAAGACTGTATTTTGTATTATCGAAACGTCTATTTACAGATAAACGAATGAAATCTACCATTACGATATAATGTCGGCATAAATATATCCTTCAATGATGTTTAGCACGTACAACACATTTTTTGCCAACTTTACAGAGGAAAAAAAGAACAATTGATATTGACGTCATATGAATTTTCAACAACGGCGGCCATCTTGCCATTCATGAAACGGGTCAATAGTGGGTCCATACATTAGCAACAACCAGCAGAATCACGACATTTTGCAAAGCAATTAGTGGCATGAATGGAAAGGAGAATGATTAACCTACAAAATAAAAGCAATTTTTTTTCTGGGCAATGTATCTTACCTATTTTTCTTGATCTCGGAAATTTTCTGAGACTTTCTTTTTATCTTCTACGCAACTGTGTGGAAACGAAAGTGCTTTGCCCGCGAACATAAATGTATTAACGTATATGATTAGTGGTTATTTTTACCATATCCAATCGAAAACCACCTTAAAAACGACGTAATTCCGACCCCCTATCGGCACTATCTTTATGAACGAGATTTCGCGCAGGAATTTTTCAGTAATAAATGAGCCGTACGCAGTTGCCTCCCTTGTGCCCATCGCTATTGCATGGCCGTTAATACTAATAGGTTTAAAGTTAATTGATACCGTGCTCTGAATTGCCAATACAACGTGTAATGCAAGTCTAGTTTGATTACTCTTTCTAAAGCAGTGATTGTTTTTGCTCAAAATAGCAGCCTCGCTCGTACAACCTGTCAATGGCAAAAAGTAAAACATTTTCTGTTAGTCTCATTTATATGACGCGCAAAGAATTAAGAGATACTTTTTTTAATTCTTTGGAACATCTCATCGGGGAAAAGTCTCAAATGTGTTGGACACCAGAACGTTTAAATTTTCATCAATTTGTGTAAAATTGCAAAATAACTTAACCAACTCATTCAGTTTTAGTTATGAATCACATATTTACCTCATATATTGTCGAATTGAAGTTAGAAAGGCATAAATTCTTCAGTTAAACTTCTGCTTAAATCTCAAAACAATCACTGACCTGTAGCCATGCCATGAAGCTGATTTAAATATGAACCAATCAGAAGAAGGCATTACGATGTAACGTGTACGCGTAATTTTATTTAACATGAGCTTTTAACACCGATTTTTACCAACTAGATCTGGTATCCAGCGATATTATTTTATGGCATGTCAATAATAGATTCTTAATGTGTTTTAATAAGTCGATTTAATAAGCATATGTTCAAAAAAGATATGGTGCAGTTTCTATTCACTATTCTAAGTTTCAGCAAGTTATTTTGCATGTCTTTTTCGCACCTGTCCTCTGTCTGCAGAGCTCCAGATAAGGTTTTGTGAAATTCTTAAATTACTACCAGATTTTCAAAAAGAATTCTTAACTCTGAAATTTTATTCTTAACGTTACAACTAAGTTTTGGAAAATCATTCTTATTTTTTCTAAATGACCTAAAAATAAATAATAATGGTTATTTTCATGCAAAAAAATCAAAATAAACATTATGCACTAGCAACTTTATTTATACGAGTTCAACAGTGTCTTTTCAGTCTTATACAATTTTCTTTTTCAAATACCTTCATATGCCCAAACTGTGCTTAGATTGCATGCCTTAGATGAATTTTTACATATTCACAATTAAAATGGGTCTCCCCTTCAATCTTTTCAACGATTAGCCACGGGACTTGTCCCTTCCACTCGTTCAATGTTTGTTTTTTGTGTTCAAGTTTGGACCCTTCGTATTGCGTTTTTGTTTAGCGTTTCCGACTGTGTTGGCAACTGAACATACAACATCGTTTACAATCTTTTCTATAATGTCTTTCTAAACATTTAACTTCGGCTCACTTTGCGTACAATATGTTAAAAGCGTGTTTTTGGACGCTTTGCAGTTTTTTAGGACGCTCTCTGGGCGCCGCCATTGTTTTTTGACAGATGGACTGTATACGCCGCTTTTATTGGAAAAAATGCGCTTTGTTAAACAAACCAGATAACCATTCTATATAAGCACCTCAAAGATATTTAATACGCGAAAAGAACTCAATAAAAATCGATACGAACCGATGTGAAAATAATATTCAGTCATTTCTGAACTTGATTTTGTAATTCTTAATGGTAAGAGAAGATTTTAAAATAAATACTTAACAGACTTGAAAATAATTTGTAATTACGAAAATACGACCCTTATCTGGAGCTCTGGTCTGTGTTGTTTTATGTACTTACATTCTACGGTACATAGGACGGTATACTGTACGATCTGTATCAATATTATTTATGTATAGTATAAAAATAAAAGATGTAATTTATTTCAGAACTTTTTAATAGTCATTTTATAAAAAAAAAAACAATGCTAAATTAATCCAGAAAAGTATAATAACATCGGTTTACTATGTAACACTCTGCACCACAACAGACGAACGCAAACTGTATTTTATGTTGTTTATTCTTCCACATTTAAACCAGATGCTTTACATAGAGGTCGTGTTATCAATGTATGTCTACACAGCGAGGGAATCGAGAGATATTGAAAAATTGAATAGCTGTTGGATTTAAATTGCTCAGGCGTACAAAATTCAAAGTGCCATTTCATAATTTTTATGGAACATTATCGAGAAATGAATTATCTACACAGATATTTAAATATTATTGCAATCCGTTGATATTAAGTGTCTTTTATCGGGGTTTGAATGTTGCGCACAAAATCTTTGTGCAACAATATAGACAAAGAAGGAAAAAATTCCACCATAAATCGAATGGTTCAGCCGTTCGACGCTCCAAATATTACCAATATAAAAAGTAGCTTAATATTTGAGAGCCTGGACTAATTTTCTGGAGGCTTGAAGTCTGACCAAATTTCCCTTCCCCCCCCCCTCCCCAAATGCCAAACTTTTGGACCAATAAACTCATTAAGAAGGTTATACAAGGATAATTTCTTAGCATATCAAACACAGCATGTCAAGTTGTTTCTGAACAACAACAGGCTAATTATTGGTTCGCTTATGTTGCAGGGCATATACGATTGTACGTTGCTATGCTCATCTGTTGCGTTAGTTCTGGCTACCATAACTTTAAATGTATGATTTTTGACTGGTGCGACTTTATAGTTGTGGACCAACCCCATTAGTTTAGTCAACCAAAAATCCCGAAAAGTTGACAGTTAACAAAGACCGGTCCAAAACAGCTTTTAAATGAAGTTATTGGCCTAAATCAACCACTTGATCGGAAAGATTGACATTTTTCACATGTAACTTATTTTTTCACAAAATGCTATCTTAAACATTTGACATTTATCTTTTCTGCTCTAACATATCGAGAAAAACAGCGATGTGAGATTTTACGGTCATATGACGTTATTTCCATTTTAAGTAACATACCATGTGCTCAAGTGTTTTCAAATTCAGAATGACATTTCCCAGTATTTTAAATTATTTTTGCTTTTTTTGTAAACAAATTGTAGTGTAAATACAAACTCAAAGTAAACAATATTTTAAATTACCTGATTCATTTAAAATCAGTCTTTTAATCCACCAGACGTAAGTTGTTAATCATAAATAATAGATTTCAGAAAATGAAAGTAATGTTTACAATTTCAGCAAAAAATGTCAAGGGCGATCCGAAAGTATCCAAATGAAAACTCGTCACGTGACAAAGCGACAATGGTGACAAAATTGTGAATTTCAGGCTGATGAGAGTTATTTTCATCTATTGTAAAATGCATTTGAAACAATTTGAACCTTAAAATATGCCCCGATGCAGTATTTTATATTCATTCACCAGTATATGTAGAAATGTATCCAAGAAAATGAATTGTCTTTGATTTATAGCGTGACATAAATATTTTACGACTGGTTGACTTTCGATATGGGGTTTGCTTCAGCGTACAGGTCTGTCAATACTATATAAACTGTACGCTGAAGTTTCTTTAGCTACTGTTTCTTATGTCATTATATCTCACCTCCTACAAAAATGACCTAATCTGATTGGCTTAGAGGGGTCATGTGCCAGGGTTTTTTATCTTATTTTGGGGAAAAAGCCTTGCATTTTTTTAGAGGAAAAATAATTGCGCAAAATGCTGGATTTTGGGGGGAAAAATCACGCGAAACACCGGATTTTGGGGAAAATAAGGAAAGTCTTAAATAATCAATTTAACATATTTTGCTGTTTTAAAAAAAATTGAAGGCAACAGATAATTTAATTATGCAATATTTTATATTTTCTACACTGGATCAGGTTAACTTATGTATTTGAAGTTAAAAAAAAAAAATAAAAAAAAAATTGGGGGGGGGGGGAATGAAGTCTGGGGGAAAATTTACCTGCTGAGGGGAAAAAAATCCGAGGGGATAGGGCAGTTTTTCGGGGGTCCCAAAGAGGGAAAAAAATCCCTGCGTGCCCATGGTGTATTTTCTATATACCCCTAGTAATTTCCATAGACCCCAAGTAATCGAGTAGTCGGTTGAGATATAATCGTTACACAGTTAGTGACTGATGGTGTATGGGATATACCAAACACAAATAAAAATTGAACAAAAAAACAAGCAAATCAACCAACTTTAACTAAACTAAAATGTAGGTCCACGGGTAAAACAAAGCATAGACATTACTATTTAAGTCAGAAAAGTGATAGTGGTGTTCAAATGATTTAATCCGGATAATATTGATTGAAATCATGTCCAGTACTCGGTCAAAGCAAGACTGCCACTGATTTTTTTGCCAAATGTTTTTAAAGGGATAAATGATCAGGCTTACGAAAAAGAGAGTATGGCATGAATGGGATACATACATGCTATTGCGTATTTTTAAATCTTGTCCTCCATCTGTAATTTAAATATATGAAGATCATCGTAAGGTATTACGGAAATGTAACACTTATTTTTCCAATCGGATCCCCTTCTTATCCTTTACATTCCCACTTATTTTTACCAAAATATTCACATCTCTCATCTTGTCTAGCACTCCAGCTCTCGAAAACTCATTAAACATTGTTTTCCTTTCATGCTTGCAGATGAATTTCTGCGACTTTAACACTCCAGTCTATGTGCTTTTATTATTTAAATTACACGTATTCCAATCTGATAGGTTCCCATTATAATACTGCCAACTTTTAAAACATTATTTCTGGCTTTTCCTTTTCCAAGCCTGGTATAATTTTAATGTCGTCTCCCAATAATTTCAATAATATTTCAGACACCAGTCCAAACAGCGTTTTGGCAGCTATATTTCAATAAAGCATTTTTCGTCAAAAGCCCCATACAACAGAAAACACACACTTAAAATTAATATTTTAAGTAAGAATGCAATTGATGTCATCAAAATAATCAATAAGCATATAGGATATTAGAAATAGCCACATAATACAAGTCTCAGATTGTTAAATGGCTTTTATGAATGAAGAGAAAAAGAACTCTTTAGAAATCACGCGCCACGGAGGCATACTTGACTTATACATAACACCAGCAGACACGATTGAATAGATTCAAATATTTTAGTGGCTGATTTGAGAGAAATCCCACATCACTGTGTCTGTGCACAGCGTAAAGCATGTAACACTGTTCAGTGTAAGGAATTCCGGACTACTCTCTCAATGTTCAAATGACACATAGACACAAATTGTGGCTCAGTTACAATTACGCGTTAAAATCCATCTCGCAGAATTTCAGGGTCTGTACGCAGTCACTAAATCATTAGGGGAAGAGTTAATTGACTATCGATAAACACAGTTTTGCTTTCAATATGAGAAAACATACACTACTGAAATAGTAGTGTCTCAATGAGATGGAAATCGTTTAATTATCTAACCACAGTTTGCTGTACTTGGCCAGCTCCTCCGGAAATCGTTCCTGAACGCCTTATTTGCCAGATTGCTATATTTGCTAGTTTGAATTCAATTTTATATCGAAAAACATTGTGCTAAAATGTGCCATTTATAATACGCAATTAGATTTTTAAAGACAGTCATGCAAAATGGGTCTTATGCCATGCGCGCACTCTGACCATACTTGGCAAATGCGCAGGCTGGGCTTGAGCTAGGCTTGGCTAAAGCTACATGTAGGCTGGCAAAAACGCCATAAAATCCATTTTGCATAAAGCGGCTATGAAAGTGTGATTTGAATGTATCGAAACAAAACTGTGTGTTAATCAAACATTTACATACAATATATTTTGATGGTGAAGAAATCAACTCATAGTAAGCCATGTGAGGACAATTTGATGTGAACTCCCATAGTATAATTTGTATCTACTAACACTCATGTATGGTTTGACTATAAAAATACACACTTCATGCGTAGAATATGCGAATTTGTAAAAAACACACACAATTGTTAAATTTGTGTTTCAAATTTAATTATTTTGACACATACATTTTCAAACTTTATTTCAAAGTCAGCATTTATGCCGAATATCTATTGTAAAGATATTTCTTGTTATATTTAGTTGTTTTTTATATTTTGTTTTAACGATTATAAAGCATTTTTGTCCTTGTCTATAGTATACCTAAAGTTATTTGTGAAATCATGTTCAACGTTTTATAAATTGAGAACTGTGTATTTAAACAAATCTTAGCTTATACTATTGCATTGTTAACACCAGTGATAAAACGAGGAAAGTCAATAATGAGAAGAAGGTATACCGTTAAGTTTATATACAAGTGAAATTTTTAAGTTTAGTTGTCTTAATGCTTATTTCAATAGAGAACTCTCCTTTTTGGTGTGGCATAACGATATACTACATCACCCAAGCAAGTAGTGACATAACAATATTCTACATCACCCAAGCAAGTAGTAACATAACGATATACTACGTCACCCAAGCAAGAAGTAACATAACGATATACTACGTCACCCAAGCAAGTAGTAAGGCCAAATTTTTTAATAAAATGATTTTTGGATTTTTTTTCTAAAAGTGTCGGGTAGGAGGACGGAAAAAAAATAAAGATGGGTGACCAAATATGCACTCATTTTAAAAATGTTATGGTATGAAGTTGTTTTTACTAAGCAACCACAGTGATTTTTTCAAACATGTTGATGTGCAAAATGATCATAATCAGACTGTAGGTCTTGTTGTGCAGTTTGTAAATTAGTTTGAATTTAAAAAAAAATCTTAACTAGTTCAAAAGTTATGCATTTTTTCACTTGTTTATAATACACTTTTTGGTGATTTTTTGCTGAGCATTTAGGTCATAGTACCTGTGCGTTTTGCGGACTTCGTGCTTGGAACAAAATAAGTTTTTTTTTGCAATCATTTGAATTTATTTTTTTGTTTTAATTGCCTCACTTACCATCTCTATGGGTTTTTTTCACAAGGAATCCATATTTTGCATTAAAAATACTTTATCTTAACAAACAACAAATAAGCTATTGTGGTTTAAAAGAAAGATTTATAGTTTATTGTCCAGTAAAAATCAATACCGCAGACAAATACAAATAGCATAATAAAACGCTTTTCAGGGGTTTCACTGGCCAAAAAAATAGTTGTCGCCACTTTATCGTGGTGTGAAAACCGCCCGTAATTCAAACTTAATCAATAAGGACAATCATTTAAGGAACCTTACTTCATAATGAATAATGGCATTTACTATATTTTTATTACTCTTAGAAGTATGTCAATACATAAATAACAATAATTACCTCCATAAGTCTTAGTATTAAAAGCTTTATTTTTGTATAAATAACATTTTTTCCACTTGATAAACCAGATAACCAAGATAATATAATAACGTTAACAATAATGTAACAGTATGCTGCATAAATGTTAAATGTAATAACGTTAACAATAATGTAACAGTATGCTGCATAAATGTTTCAGAATTATTTATTAAAACCTAGAATCACACAAATATACCGGTACATCATCTGAAAGGAAAAATAAATCAAACATCAGAAAATAAAGCGTCTCAATGCAAATTGTTAAACAGTTTATACATTTAGTCATTTGGACATGATATACATCAACTTCTGTTTATTATCAAATTTCACAAATTCTAAAACAACACCTTTTGTTAAAAGGTTTTCTGTTCGTTATGGTGGTTGATTTTGTTAAAAGGTTTTCTGTTAGTTGTGGTGGTTGATTTCCAGGTTCAATTACATGAATATTTTTCATATCTATTTCTTGACAGAATTAAAGGCCCAGGATAATTGCCACCATCCATTCTTATTGTCTGAAATAACACAAAACATATTTGTACAAACTATATACAACAAATCAAAACATAAATGTCACTATCTTTATAAATGTCCAAATTTTAACATATTCGAAATATAGTACATCGAGTGAAGGACCTACTTTTGATTTCAGAAATAGTTGGTATTTTAATTAAAATATATCATTCCCAGAACATTATAATAATGGAACTGTTAAACACAAATGCTCACAAATGCCTGTTGAAACAAGTTAACATGTGTTTTTGTCATGGTATTGATAAAAGAAATAGCGTCCCTAATAATCGTTATAGTTATTGATCTTCGTGACAGTTTATCCCAGGATAACATAACTGATAGTTCAATGTCATAAAGGAGCGGTTAATCCGATAATAACCCCCATAAACTTGACTATTTTATTTGGATATTCGTGGTTTGAAATCGTTTTAAAAACTGTTGATTTTGCGATTTTTGAACTTTTGGTACGAACCCGTTCGGAACAAAACCAAGTTTCTAACCCATTTCGTACCCATTGAAAATAACGAAAAAACACATATTATATGCACAAATTCTTCACTACAACTGCATTAAACAACACATACAATTTTATTCTCTAAAATATGACCGTATTTGTGCGTAAAATATGGAAAGTTTAAAGTTGATAGGCGTAAATGGTTTCGCGTTTCGAGCACCTGTTAAATTAAAATCGTTCTTTTCTTATTGCTTTCATAATAGTTTTTAGTCATTTTAATACTATCAATTTTATAAAATTGTAAACAAATTATAAAATATTTACTTACAAATCGATTCCATTCCGGATTTCATTTGACGGTTGCATAATTATTGGGAAATTAGCAGACTTTGCTGATGAAAGCGTTGTAGCCTTCTTGCACAAACAATGACGTAGGTGTTGGTAAATTCCAGCACATGTACATGATGAAGGAGGTTCGGGTATTAATGTGGGTTATTAAAACTGGGTTTATTACGATGATTTATAACTCATTTGAACTTTTTCTAAAACCCGGCAAGTGTTTTGTGTTTAAAAGCCACCTTTTGGCATCCGAAAAAAATCGAGATTTTTTTTTTTTGGTTTCGTCAAAAATTGGAGTCGGCAGGTTCGAAAATCATTTTATTAAAAAATTCTGGCCTTACATAACGATATACTATGTCACCCAAGCAAGTAGTGAATAATGTTGTTTATATTAAGAGCGAGAATGCCCTAATGACATCACATTGATTTAATTGATGTATTTTGTTTTACTATCAATAGAGTCATGAAAACACCTCAGAAGCTGATAAATGCAATATTCATATTGCTCATGAATAGCAAAGGAACACACTACACACAAGTCTTTTCCTTAAGGTTCATTTTTTTGCATTCTAAAAAAAATCGTTATTTTACACTTGTCTTTACTTCTACATCCTGTATCCCTGATTTGTCTTGTGAAGCACACATAGCAACATAAAAAATTAATTGAGCAAGATAATTGTTATATTATTTCAGTTTTATAATAAGATACCATTAATCTTTAATAAAACATTGAAATATATCGGGGTTATGATGAAAAGAGTTCCTGCACCCCCCCCCCCCAAAAAAACAAAAAACAATTTAAGGTAGCAATGTTGGTAAGTTGATTTCAATTAGTTGAGAATCTTATAGGGTGTTTGATGGCTGAACAGGTATTAAGGTATTAATAATATGTATTCACAGAGGTTTGTTGACCTTTTTGGGAAATAATTAATGAGCTAATTATTTTTCTGTTTTGAATACACAGTTGATGTACAGAGGACACTTTGGCAAGCAAGGGCTCATGCATTTTAGGCAAGAGAAATAGAACTTGAGCCAGACGTTGGAATTTCACGGACCTGCCTCCTGTCTAGGTGGAAGTGACTGTCGTTGGAAAAGTGGTATTGAAAGCAGCAGAAATGTAACTCAAGCCAAACACTTTATACTACACTGACCTCCCTCCTGCTTGGGTGGAAGTGACTGTTGTTGGAACAGCGGTATTGTGAGCAGCAGAAATGTTACTCAAGCCAAACACTTGACACTATAATACTGGCCCCGTCCTGTTTAGTAGGAAGTGACAGTAGTTGGGATAGTTATCTAGGGAGCAGCAGAACCAGAATTGAAGCCAAATATTGGACATGTACTGACCTCTATCCTGCCTAGGTGGAAGTGACTGTGGTTGGAACAGTGGTCAAGTGAGCAGCAGAAATGGAACAGCCAGACACTGGACCTATACTGACCTCCCTCCTTTATGGTGGAAGTGACTTTGGTTGGGATTGTTGTCAAGTCAAGAATTACAAGCCAAGTCTTGTCAGGTAAGATTACCTTATATCAATAACAGTCACAGCCTCTGAGTGGCATGCAGCCCAATCACAGATTGCATGCTCAACTGAGGTTAAGTTCTTAGATGTGTGCTATTGTGATCAGTCTTTGTCTGCTGTCAAATGTGTGTTGCCTGTCATGTTTTGGTAACACAGGAAAAAAGTTTAAAAAAACTGGACATGTGTTTTCAGTTCTAACCCAATTGAGAATGAATCCATATTACATGTAGATACTGTGTTTTGTAAATTTGGATTGGAGATTGTAATTTTAGACAATTATTCATCACAGTGTTGTTAGTTGCAAGTTAGTCTAAGCAAGTATCAAGTCATTATCAAGCACGTTATTTATCACTTGTATCAACTCAGTCAAATTATTTTAAATGAGTGTTTCATAAATTCCATAAATATACCTCTAACATTTAAGCATGCTAATGACATGTTCAGGTCTTTAGTATTAAATGTGTATGCAGTGTTTCAAAAAGATATTGAATACTTCTTAAATTCCATAAAGTTAATGGAAAACCTATAATAAACTTATAATTCCTGCATAAACAGAGAAGTTTGATACAATTTTTAATTATGAGTTGTTTCCTTTGGACTGATTCTAATTGTATATCTCTTTTTTTTTCCATTTTCAAGTGTAAAATATTGTAACCATTTCTGAATAATATTACAATACCATGAAGTTGGAGCAATCTATAGCCAGATCAGACTAGAATATGTAATATACCCTGTGTCCCGTCTAAAAATAGTAGCATATGTTTCTACTCAAATTTTTTTTAATGTTTATATATTATCACAGCCAGACCAGTGTGTGCTTTTCACCATTTAGGGAATGGGGCCAGGTCCCTTGGGAAAAATCATGTTGTTTTGACTTACATTGGGAAGTAAATACTGTTTTTTTATGCTAACAAATTATTAAAAATTTAGAATAAAAGATATTTTTAAAAAAACTTGATAAAAAACGTTATGAAACCAAAAACAGAAGTTTTGAACAAAAAATTCAGTCTATCTTACAGAGGTTGCGAAGATAGTCACTGTATGGCCATTGGTTGATTCAGCATACAATCTATCTTGTGAAGGATTCTGTAGATAGTTGATGTACAACTTTTCCATATTTTCAAATTCTGAATACTGAACAAATACTTACACATTTCCATGAAGCGTTTACGTGTTTGAAACTTCGGTTAATATCATTATTCTTAAAGCACAGTATATCGCAAAAGTTGTTTTAATTTGTGCATATATTTATGATCTTCATGTTTTTATTTATGCCAGAAAATGTGGCTGATATTACGGATTCCAGGTGGCGAGTTCACATGAAAATAGCCTTTATCAGTTGCAACTCCCATGAACCAGAGGGTCAATAGCTGGGAGTTGGAGTATTGCAACAATGTATAACCCTTGAAAGTGATCTAGAAACATTAAAGTGGGGTTGTTAAAAGAAAGAATGATTCTTATCAGAGATAATTGATAAATATAACAAATATTTAAATCTTGGTTAGCAAAATCTGATCATTGTGTTTGCTGCATAAAGCAACTAAATCATAAACAACCATACCATTGCAAAGACATTATGTTTTTTATGGTGGTATTTTCACATGATTTTGCGCTCATTTGCAGTTCTAACTGATATCCAAGTTTTTAAGATGGCAGCGTTATATCCTCTGTTTATTACATTGCTTAAGTGCTTGTCTGTAACAAAATTGCATGGCCTGGGTCTTATTTTAAGTATTTCAAGTTAATAAGTGTAAATTAGCCACAATTTCAAATTTTACATTTCTATTTCATGTATTAATATTCAACAACAAACACATATATCTGGAGCAGTAACATAAAACTGCTCTGTTATACAAATATAAACAACTGATGAGGAACATCCCTAAGGTTATTTAAATTAAAGTTGACTTAAGGTTAATGTTGAAAATAATATTATAACACATATGTTGCCTTTCAAAGCTTGTTTGTGAGCAAGAATGTGGCAGTCCAACTTGTGTTTTTTTCATCAAAAATAAAACAGGAGCGTTGAATACATAGGACACCTATAAGGGATTGTCTGATATTATCTGATTTAACTGTAAAGTGGTTAACACTCATACTGTTTAATTTGTTTGTTATTTCATCCATGAACACTTAATAGCAGATCTTAAACTCAATACATGTACTTCAAACAGTTAAAATCAGATCATCATGCTACTTGTTAATAATGGTTGTAATATATCCGCTGTAATAATGTTAATGTATGTAATATATAGGCTAAGTTTGTTAACCAGCCAGATCCCATTAAGCACATCTGAATTATTTAAATTGTAAAACAATGCCAAAATTCCCTTTTCCTCTCTACTCCCATAGTTTGCGTCTGGAGATCATGAAACATGGTGGTAATGTTTGTTGGCATATAATATCCAACAAGTTTGATAACCATCAAAATTCCATGAATACTTCTGAATTATGGCACTTTAATTATCCCAGGTTTGCCAAGTTTTTTCCTTTATAAAAGTGTGTTTTTTTTAATTACTCGAGTTTGATTAACCATTATTGATGATATTCAGATATAGCAAGTTTAAATGGAGACCAAGCTAAAGTTTGTATTTGAGAGGAATTTGGGTCAAGGACTATTTTACTAAAAATGTATAAACAATTTCAGCTCAATAACTTAAGTTTTGATAAAGGTATTGCATTCAAATGTTCTGTGTAGGAAGCTTACATTGAGACCAAGCTTTAGATTGCATTTGGGGTTGGTCAGTGTCACTTTTACAACAAAGAGGGCATCTGTTTATGCTATAGAGCTTATGTTTGGAAGTATAGACTGACCAAGCTTTAGATTGCATTTGGGGTTGGTCAGTGTCAATTTTACAACAAAGAGGGCATCTGTTTATGCTATAGAGCTTACGTTTAGAAGTATAGACTGACCAAGCTTTAGATTGCATTTGGGGTTGGTCAGTGTCAATTTTACAACAAAGAGGGCATCTGTTTATGCTATAGAGCTTACGTTTGGAAGTATAGACTGACCAAGCTTTAGATTGCATTTGGGGTTGGTCAGTGTCAATTTTACAACAAAGAGGGCATCTGTTTATGCTATAGAGCTTACGTTTGGAAGTATAGACTGACCAAGCTTTAGATTGCATTTGGGGTTGGTCAGTGTCAATTTTACAACAAAGAGGGCATCTGTTTATGCTATAGAGCTTAGGTTTAGAAGTATAGACTGACCAAGCTTTAGATTGCATTTGGGGTTGGTCAGTGTCAATTTTACAACAAAGAGGGCATCTGTTTATGCTATAGAGCTTACGTTTAGAAGTATAGACTGACCAAGCTTTAGATTGCATTTGGGGTTGGTCAGTGTCAATTTTACAACAAAGAGGGCATCTGTTTATGCTATAGAGCTTACGTTTAGAAGTATAGACTGACCAAGCTTTAGATTGCATTTGGGGTTGGTCAGTGTCAATTTTACAACAAAGAGGGCATCTGTTTATGCTATAGAGCTTACGTTTGGAAGTATAGACTGACCAAGCTTGAGATTGCATTTGGGGTTGGTCAGTGTCAATTTTACAACAAAGAGGGCATCTGTTTATGCTATAGAGCTTACGTTTGGAAGTATAGACTGACCAAGCTTGAGATTGCATTTGGTTCAAGGTCACTGTCTCTTAATGTAGAAAAATAGTTTCTTCTCAGTACATTTAGTTTGGATGGAGGTATTGCAATGACATATTGTGACTATGTTGTTGTCATGTAGAGTGATTCTATCGTGGAGAAGGACACTGTAGAGACCGATTGGAGTGGTTAATATAACAAATATAACTTAACAAGCAAACAAACAAACATAAAATATTTGATCCTTTGTAACATGACTTTGGTCATTTATGCATTATTGTTTAATATTCCTTCGCACTGTTAGTGCATTGTAGCCATTAAACCTGTGCATTGTATAAACAACTAGGGTTGCTTTGACTGAAAGCCACTACATTCAATCAGTCTTTTTCAACTGATTGATATTTTGTTGGTTTTTTGTATTCTTTTATAATGTGCTGTACATTGTCATGTTTCAGTAAAAATGCCATATACCTTTCAGCATTTAGGGAAGCGGCCTGGGCCTTGTATCTTGGGGAAAATAGCATTGCTTTGACTAAATTTGGGAAATTTTAGTATTTAATTGCATGCTAACAAATACTTTAAAATTGAGAATAAGTGTTTTCAATATTGTATTTACTTAGTGTCAACCCACAGAGCTTCATAGAGAAATTAAATCAATGTTGCATTTTGTTTTCATAAAAAAATTGCGTGCAAAACTTCAATTGTAAAATTGTAAAATTTACCAATGAAAAAAGTTACTTTACATACATGTGTTGTACGTATAACAAGTTGTATAGTACTTTTTTTGTATTGTGTTACTAATTTTGGTGTTAAATATATACTTGCTTCATGAAAACAGCAAAACAAAGCATATAAGATTTGGTTTTCAATTCTATATACTATTATGGCCAAACTGAGTACAATCTTACCTTTATTGACGCCAATTACCGTATTTTTACTTGTATAGCGCGCTCCCATGTATAGCGCTCATGCGATTTTTAAAAGCAAAAATGGAGAAAAAAAAGAAATCAAGACCAAAAAACCTGAAAATCGGGCCAAAAATGGCCGCCATTTTTAGATTGCGCAATCATTTAATCTGAGTTTCTCGAGCGCTTAATTGTTTGTTTTAAAGAAGGAAGTGTTTATACGATCAGGAGCATGGGTTGCATAGCACTATATTTTAGACAATTTGTAAGATTATTCTCTCGAGAATATGGGGGCCCTAAAAAGGGTCGTTGTGGTCAGCGTGATGGTCTAGGTGTTGTCTATAATGGTCTTCTGTCGATGTCTGATGCGTCAAAATCTTTGAAATCTTCATCGTCGGTGTCGTTGTCGCTGTTGAAAAACTTCGACAATAGCGTGAACGTTTAAAACTACACTGTTGAACGTTTAATATTTATACACACTGAGGTGCGAATGCATACTTTCACGTTCTCAATTGTCAATTAGGGACTCAAATGCTAATTAGCGTCTCAAATTACTCAACAAGTTAATTTACTTATTGCTAGATGAAAGATGTCAATTACGTTGTGCAAAGACCCCGTTTACACCTACCTTATCCTGCGAAACACAACTCCTTCACACCTATCTTTATCTGCATTCATTTTATGTCGAAACAGCCCCTAAAAATGCGATCAATGAAGAAGTGTGAAAACACCAACAAAAACATTTTTTTCATCTTTTAATTTTTGTCAAAACTGTTACTACCCCGTTCATACCTACCCTGACCCGCTATTTGTTGTGCCGACAATGGCCCCTTCAGTCTATAACATTATAGGGTGTAGTTTTCTGCAATACAAAATGGTGGCAATTATGAAGATTTGCGATTACGAAATGGATTTTTCACAATTTAGCAACCAGGAAAGCGTTGTGTCAATGTATTACGCGCACCAAATTTTTATGTGCCCCACTATAGTAGTGGGGGGCATATTGTTTTTGCCCTGTCTGTTGGTTGGTTGGTCTGTTGGTTGGTCTGTTGGTTGGTTTGCGCCAACTTTAACATTTTGCAATAACTTTTGCTATATTGAAGATAGCAACTTCATATTTGGCATGCATGTGTGTCTCATAAAGCTGCACATTTTGAGTGGTGAAAGGTCAAGGTCAAGGTCATCCTTCAAGGTCAGAGGTCAAATATATGTGGCCAAAATCGCTGATTTTATGAATACTTTTGCAATATTGAAGATAGCAACTTGATATTTGGCATGCATGTGTATCTCATGGAGCTGCACATTTTGATTGGTGAAAGGTCAAGGTCATCCTTCAAGGTCAGAGGTCAAATATATGTGGCCCAAACCGCTTATTTTATGAATACTTTGGCAATATTGAAGATAGCAACTTGATATTTGGCATGCATGTGTATCTCATGGAGCTGCACATGTTGAGTGGTGAAAGGTCAAGGTCATCCTTCAAGGTCAAATATATTGGTCAAAATTGCTCATGAAATGTCACTTCGGCAATATTGAAGCTAGCAATTTTATATTTGAAATGCATGTGTATGCATGCAAGTCAGGGACACCACATATCACCTAAACAGGATTAGCAGTCTACGAAAGCAAGTCAGGGACACCACATATCACCTAAACAGGATTAGCAGTCCACAAAAGCAAGTCAGGGACACCACATATCACCTAAACAGGATTGGCAGTCCACAAAAGCAAGTCAGGGACACCACATATCACCTAAACAGGATTAGCAGTCTAGGAAAGCAAGTCAGGGACACCACATACCACCTAAACAGGATTTTAATAAGAAAATACTTCCTTTTAACGAAACATTCAATAAAAGCGAAAAGTGTTGTCCATGATTACCCTTTTTTGCAGCAAGTCTCATGAATTAGAGAAAAACCTGTGATAGCTTTATGTGGGCTGTTGGGTAGCTGGCGTCACCTATAACCTCTACTCTCGAGACAATTTAAACTGGATCATCATGAAATTTGTCCATATTGTGGGCGGTGTTAATATTTTGTACAAGTTAAGTAACCAGACAGATCACCTGCAGCATTTCAAAAATTTGTTCTTGTTTACTGAAGACACATTGACAGTTAAACATGTCTGACCTTGCACTCGTGATCAATGTACCCAGTCTTATGAACGGGTGTATTTGATTGACATTCTTATTTTTCATTTCATTGGTGTATGACCATTATGAAAAAATGCTACTTTACTAAGCATTAATTTCATCAGAATTTATGTAATAATTGTAATGTTCTTGACATTGTATACATGTTTAAGTGTGCTGCTCAAATTGCAAACTGTGTAATGCTTTGTTGAGCTTGTCCTGTGTCTAACTTCATTTCACATTTCACATGATGACTTGCCTTAAGTAAAAGACATTGTAGTTATGAATAGAATGATCTCCTGCTGATGCAACTAGAGTTTCACTGTGTTGACATATTATTTTACAGGACAACTTGTCAATGAACAAGGAACCCTTTTCTGAAAATCTCACCCAGCTAATGAACTGTGCGAATGCGCCAAACGCTTACCCTTCAGATAAATGTGATTACAGGCCAAAGGTCAAATTGGTACCAACTGGGCAGCATCCTCAGTCATGTGGGCAGGTTCATGATGCACCATTGTCTCAATATATCTATGAACATCCCAATCTCACAATAAAAGTACAGCAACATGACCTGCAAGGTGGGGATGTTAAACAATTATAATTAAATCCCACAAATCAAGGAGAGGTTATTGTGTAAGTTGTTTAGTCAGAGGTGCGTTTTGTCTGCGTATAGTGTAAAAAGATGTGTATCAAACCCCATCTACAGTTTTTTCAAGGCATTTGATTGGAACTTCAATTGTTTGAATCCGTTGCACCGTGGTTAAGTGGTCATTTTGTGACAAAACTCTATGTTTTCATTGGCGAAGTCTTTATTTTTCAGTGTAATGATTTACTGTCTCTGTATCTCACCAAACATGGGAAATCAGGAGCTGTCTAAGTTATATTCTATTCAGGGTTATGACTACATTTCGCCCAAAGTTGCGCTGTAACTTATATTCAGGGTTATAACTAACATAGTACCAACAGTTGCGCAAAGTTGTTAAAATAGTTGTGTCTAAAAAGCAAAGAAAGCATAGTAATTTGTATCACATGCAATCAATCATGTTCATAAAGGAACCTTCGTGAAATATTATGCTGCATTATGACAAATTCCCCAGTATGTATGTCTTTCAGTTGTACGTTTTCAGTGTCTGGCAATATCCTAGCAACCAACCCACGTGGACACAGCAGCAAAAATAGAATCAGCTGCAGTCTAGTACGCTGTCTGCTATGTTTGAGCTACCTAGTCATAGCAGTTTGTTGCAACTTTGACACACTATGAATGGTTTTAATAAAACCTAAGGAGTTATAGAGCATAATTGTTGATTCATGTGTAAGATCGTAATTATAATGCACTTAAATGAACAATACGGATGCATTGGCATGACAGCCAATACACGTATTAATGCACACACTTAAATATGACTTAATCTTATCTTAATAATTTATTTTATCTAAAGCATTTGCTTCAAAACGTAAGCATATATTGATATATTTGACTTTGCTGTGATTTATTGTTTGATTTTAATCACTCTGCCACTCTTTCTCTATCCAGGTTGAGCATCCTAGGGTGCCTAGCAATGAAATCCTCCACTATGACCTTGTCCTTACCCCAGCACTCACCTGGTGGTCAGGTTGGAGGTCACATCGGCCTGGGTGGTCATGGCAGTAAGAAAGTTTAAGATTTTTACAGAGCATGTTCACCATTTTATTAGCAGTTTTACTGACCCAAATGACATAATTCAATCCCATTTATAAGTGGCAAGATATTTAAATAAACAAACATATAATAACTTCTAATTTAGCCCATATATTGCATTACGTATTTTATTGTATTACAACATGCTTAAAATGTAATCCCAATTTAAAAAAAAACACAAGAATACATTCTGTTTTTACTTTCGGAACTGTATATAATACTTATTTTAGGATATTACACAAAATCCTGTACTGCTGTTTAAATAATGTTTGTAAAAATACATTGAAATCTTTATAAACCCCGCATATAAAATTGATTGCACAGTTAAACTTACATTTATATTGCTTGTTTATTGGAGAAAAAAAATGAACTTGTGACCTCGAAACTCATTCAATTATATTGTTAACCTTCACCACTTGTGAAATAAAGATTGGTCACGCACCCAATAACACAACGTTAGATTTCTATTTATTAAGCTTGATTGCATTGAACATCTTAAACAATAGGACTAGCTATCGAATTCTGGAACGTTGTTGCCACAATTAGGCTTAAGTCATATATTTTAACTTATGCTTGTTTTTTGAAAGTTCATCGCGTTTTTTTGAGAGACTATCAAGTGTGTTGCCAGGGTTGAACCCGCATTTTGATCCTTGACAATTTTTATAAAATGCTTGTAAAATCTTAAAAATTGTTGTCGTGTTTTACACATGAAATGCTTATTTCCAGAAATCTGGATAGCAGAGCGTTGAGTTTGGTCTGGAAGCATTTGCTGTCACAGCTCCATGGTGCAGGACCATCAGTCTAAGAACATCTTGCAGAGCGATCCTTTGGTGAGTTGTTAAGTAATGTGCATGCTTTATAAACATCTTGAGAGCGATCCTTTGGTCAGTTGTTAAGTAATGTGCATGCTTTATAAACATCTTGAGAGCGATCCTTTGGTGAGTTGTTAAGTAATGTGCATGCTTTATAAACATCTTGAGAGCGATCCTTTGGTCAGTTGTTAAGTAATGTGCATGCTTTATAAACATCTTGAGAGCGATCCTTTGGTGAGTTGTTAAGTAATGTGCATGCTTTATAAACATCTTGAGAGCGATCCTTTGGTCAGTTGTTAAGTAATGTGCATGCTTTATAAACATCTTGCAGAGCGATCCTTTGGTGAGTTGTTAAGTAATGTGCATGCTTTATAAACATCTTGCAGAGCGATCCTTTGGTCAGTTGTTAAGTAATGTGCATGCTTTATAAACATCTTGAGAGCGATCCTTTGGTGAGTTGTTAAGTAATGTGCATGCTTTATAAACATCTTGAGAGCGATCCTTTGGTGAGTTGTTAAGTAATGTGCATGCTTTATAAACATCTTGCAGAGCGATCCTTTGGTGAGTTGTTAAGTAATGTGCATGCTTTATAAACATCTTGAGAGCGATCCTTTGGTCTTTTGTTAAGTAATGTGCATGCTTTATAAACATCTTGAGAGCGATCCTTTGGTGAGTTGTTAAGTAATGTGCATGCTTTATAAACATCTTGAGAGCGATCCTTTGGTGAGTTGTTAAGTAATGTGCATGCTTTATAAACATCTTGCAGAGCGATCCTTTGGTGAGTTGTTAAGTAATGTGCATGCTTTATAAACATCTTGAGAGCGATCCTTTGGTCAGTTGTTAAGTAATGTGCATGCTTTATAAACATCTTGAGAGCGATCCTTTGGTCAGTTGTTAAGTAATGTGCATGCTTTATAAACATCTTGAGAGCGATCCTTTGGTCAGTTGTTAAGTAATGTGCATGCTTTATAAACATCTTGCAGAGCGATCCTTTGGTGAGTTGTTAAGTAATGTGCATGCTTTATAAACATCTTGAGAGCGATCCTTTGGTCAGTTGTTAAGTAATGTGCATGCTTTATAAACATCTTGCAGAGCGATCCTTTGGTGAGTTGTTAAGTAATGTGCATGCTTTATAAACATCTTGAGAGCGATCCTTTGGTCAGTTGTTAAGTAATGTGCATGCTTTATAAATATCTTGCAGAGCGATCCTTTGGTGAGTTGTTAAGTAATGTGCATGCTTTATAAACATCTTGCAGAGCGATCCTTTGGTCTTTTGTTAAGTAATGTGCATGCTTTATAAACATCTTGAGAGCGATCCCTTGGTGAGTTGTTAAGTAATGTGCATGCTTTATAAACATCTTGCAGAGTGATCCTTTGGTGAGTTGTTAAGTAATGTGCATGCTTAATAAACATCTTGAGAGCGATCCTTTGGTCAGTTGTTAAGTAATGTGCATGCTTTATAAACATCTTGCAGAGCGATCCTTTGGTGAGTTGTTAAGTAATGTGCATGCTTTATAAACATCTTGAGAGCGATCCTTTGGTGAGTTGTTAAGTAATGTGCATGCTTTATAAACATCTTGAGAGCGATCCTTTGGTCAGTTGTTAAGTAATGTGCATGCTTTATAAACATCTTGCAGAGCGATCCTTTGGTGAGTTGTTAAGTAATGTGCATGCTTTATAAACATCTTGCAGAGCGATCCTTTGGTGAGTTGTTAAGTAATGTGCATGCTTTATAAACATCTTGAGAGCGATCCTTTGGTGAGTTGTTAAGTAATGTGCATGCTTTATAAACATCTTGCAGAGCGATCCTTTGGTCAGTTGTTAAGTAGTGTGCATGCTTTATAAACATCTTGCAGAGCGATCCTTTGGTGAGTTGTTAAGTAATGTGCATGCTTTATAAACATCTTGAGAGCGATCCTTTGGTCAGTTGTTAAGTAATGTGCATGCTTTATAAACATCTCGAGAGCGATCCTTTGGTGAGTTGTTAAGTAATGTGCATGCTTTATAAACATCTTGAGAGCGATCCTTTGGTCAGTTGTTAAGTAATGTGCATGCTTTATAAACATCTTGAGAGCGATCCTTTGGTCAGTTGTTAAGTAATGTGCATGCTTTATAAACATCTTGAGAGCGATCCTTTGGTGAGTTGTTAAGTAATGTGCATGCTTTATAAACATCTTGCAGAGCGATCCTTTGGTCAGTTGTTAAGTAATGTGCATGCTTTATAAACATCTTGCAGAGCGATCCTTTGGTGAGTTGTTAAGTAATGTGCATGCTTTATAAACATCTTGCAGAGCGATCCTTTGGTGAGTTGTTAAGTAATGTGCATGCTTTATAAACATCTTGAGAGCGATCCTTTGGTGCGTTGTTAAGTAATGTGCATGCTTTATAAACATCTTGCAGAGCGATCCTTTGGTCAGTTGTTAAGTAATGTGCATGCTTTATAAACATCTTGAGAGCGATCCTTTGGTGAGTTGTTAAGTAATGTGCATGCTTTATAAACATCTTGCAGAGCGATCCTTTGGTCAGTTGTTAAGTAATGTGCATGCTTTATAAACATCTTGCAGAGCGATCCTTTGGTCAGTTGTTAAGTAATGTGCATGCTTTATAAACATCTTGAGAGCGATCCTTTGGTCAGTTGTTAAGTAATGTGCATGCTTTATAAACATCTTGAGAGCGATCCTTTGGTGCGTTGTTAAGTAATGTGCATGCTTTATAAACATCTTGAGAGCGATCCTTTGGTGAGTTGTTAAGTAATGTGCATGCTTTATAAACATCTTGAGAGCGATCCTTTGGTGCGTTGTTAAGTAATGTGCATGCTTTATAAACATCTTGAGAGCGATCCTTTGGTCAGTTGTTAAGTAATGTGCATGCTTTATAAACATCTTGCAGAGCGATCCTTTGGTGAGTTGTTAAGTAATGTGCATGCTTTATAAACATCTTGCAGAGCGATCCTTTGGTCAGTTGTTAAGTAATGTGCATGCTTTATAAACATCTTGCAGAGCGATCCTTTGGTCATTTGTTAAGTAATGTGCATGCTTTATAAACATCTTGAGAGCGATCCTTTGGTCAGTTGTTAAGTAATGTGCATGCTTTATAAACATCTTGCAGAGCGATCCTTTGGTCAGTTGTTAAGTAATGTGCATGCTTTATAAACATCTTGCAGAGCGATCCTTTGGTCAGTTGTTAAGTAATGTGCATGCTTTATAAACATCTTGAGAGCGATCCTTTGGTGAGTTGTTAAGTAATGTGCATGCTTTATAAACATCTTGAGAGCGATCCTTTGGTGAGTTGTTAAGTAATGTGCATGCTTTATAAACATCTTGCAGAGCGATCCTTTGGTCAGTTGTTAAGTAATGTGCATGCTTTATAAACATCTTGCAGAGCGATCCTTTGGTGAGTTGTTAAGTAATGTGCATGCTTTATAAACATCTTGCAGAGCGATCCTTTGGTGAGTTGTTAAGTAATGTGCATGCTTAATAAACATCTTGCAGAGCGATCCTTTGGTCAGTTGTTAAGTAATGTGCATACTTTATAAACATCTTGAGAGCGATCCTTTGGTCAGTTGTTAAGTAATGTGCATGCTTTATAAACATCTTGAGAGCGATCCTTTGGTGAGTTGTTAAGTAATGTGCATGCTTTATAAACATCTTGAGAGCGATCCTTTGGTGAGTTGTTAAGTAATGTGCATGCTTTATAAACATCTTGAGAGCGATCCTTTGGTCAGTTGTTAAGTAATGTGCATGCTTTATAAACATCTTGAGAGCGATCCTTTGGTCAGTTGTTAAGTAATGTGCATGCTTTATAAACATCTTGCAGAGCGATCCTTTGGTGAGTTGTTAAGTAATGTGCATGCTTTATAAACATCTTGAGAGCGATCCTTTGGTGAGTTGTTAAGTAATGTGCATGCTTTATAAACATCTTGAGAGCGATCCTTTGGTCAGTTGTTAAGTAATGTGCATGCTTTATAAACATCTTGCAGAGCGATCCTTTGGTGAGTTGTTAAGTAATGTGCATGCTTTATAAACATCTTGCAGAGCGATCCTTTGGTGAGTTGTTAAGTAATGTGCATGCTTTATAAACATCTTGAGAGCGATCCTTTGGTCAGTTGTTAAGTAATGTGCATGCTTTATAAACATCTTGAGAGCGATCCTTTGGTGAGTTGTTAAGTAATGTGCATGCTTTATAAACATCTTGCAGAGCGATCCTTTGGTGAGTTGTTAAGTAATGTGCATGCTTTATAAACATCTTGAGAGCGATCCTTTGGTGAGTTGTTAAGTAATGTGCATGCTTTATAAACATCTTGCAGAGCGATCCTTTGGTCAGTTGTTAAGTAATGTGCATGCTTTATAAACATCTTGAGAGCGATCCTTTGGTGAGTTGTTAAGTAATGTGCATGCTTTATAAACATCTTGCAGAGCGATCCTTTGGTCAGTTGTTAAGTAATGTGCATGCTTTATAAACATCTTGCAGAGCGATCCTTTGGTCAGTTGTTAAGTAATGTGCATGCTTTATAAACATCTTGCAGAGCGATCCTTTGGTGAGTTGTTAAGTAATGTGCATGCTTTATAAACATCTTGAGAGCGATCCTTTGGTCAGTTGTTAAGTAATGTGCATGCTTTATAAACATCTTGAGAGCGATCCTTTGGTCAGTTGTTAAGTAATGTGCATGCTATATAAACATCTTGAGAGCGATCCTTTGGTGAGTTGTTAAGTAATGTGCATGCTTTATAAACATCTTGCAGAGCGATCCTTTGGTCAGTTGTTAAGTAATGTGCATGCTTTATAAACATCTTGCAGAGCGATCCTTTGGTGAGTTGTTAAGTAATGTGCATGCTTTATAAACATCTTGCAGAGCGATCCTTTGGTCAGTTGTTAAGTAATGTGCATGCTTTATAAACATCTTGAGAGCGATCCTTTGGTCAGTTGTTAAGTAATGTGCATGCTTTATAAACATCTTGCAGAGCGATCCTTTGGTGAGTTGTTAAGTAATGTGCATGCTTTATAAACATCTTGAGAGCGATCCTTTGGTGAGTTGTTAAGTAATGTGCATGCTTTATAAACATCTTGCAGAGCGATCCTTTGGTGAGTTGTTAAGTAATGTGCATGCTTTACAAACATCTTGCAGAGCGATCCTTTGGTCAGTTGTTAAGTAATGTGCATGCTTTATAAACAATTGCAGAGCGATCCTTTGGTGAGTTGTTAAGTAATGTGCATGCTTTATAAACATCTTGAGAGCGATCCTTTGGTGAGTTGTTAAGTAATGTGCATGCTTTATAAACATCTTGAGAGCGATCCTTTGGTGAGTTGTTAAGTAATGTGCATGCTTTATAAACATCTTGAGAGCGATCCTTTGGTGAGTTGTTAAGTAATGTGCATGCTTTATAAACATCTTGCAGAGCGATCCTTTGGTCAGTTGTTAAGTAATGTGCATGCTTTATAAACATCTTGAGAGCGATCCTTTGGTCAGTTGTTAAGTAATGTGCATGCTTTATAAACATCTTGCAGAGCGATCCTTTGGTCAGTTGTTAAGTAATGTGCATGCTTTATAAACATCTTGCAGAGCGATCCTTTGGTCAGTTGTTAAGTAATGTGCATGCTTTATAAACATCTTGCAGAGCGATCCTTTGGTGCGTTGTTAAGTAATGTGCATGCTTTATAAACATCTTGAGAGCGATCCTTTGGTGAGTTGTTAAGTAATGTGCATGCTTTATAAACATCTTGCAGAGCGATCCTTTGGTCAGTTGTTAAGTAATGTGCATGCTTTATAAACATCTTGCAGAGCGATCCTTTGGTCAGTTGTTAAGTAATGTGCATGCTTTATAAACATCTTGCAGAGCGATCCTTTGGTGCGTTGTTAAGTAATGTGCATGCTTTATAAACATCTTGAGAGCGATCCTTTGGTGAGTTGTTAAGTAATGTGCATGCTTTATAAACATCTTGAGAGCGATCCTTTGGTCAGTTGTTAAGTAATGTGCATGCTTTATAAACATCTTGAGAGCGATCCTTTGGTCAGTTGTTAAGTAATGTGCATGCTTTATAAACATCTTGCAGAGCGATCCTTTGGTCAGTTGTTAAGTAATGTGCATGCTTTATAAACATCTTGAGAGCGATCCTTTGGTGCGTTGTTAAGTAATGTGCATGCTTTATAAACATCTTGAGAGCGATCCTTTGGTGAGTTGTTAAGTAATGTGCATGCTTTATAAACATCTTGAGAGCGATCCTTTGGTGCGTTGTTAAGTAATGTGCATGCTTTATAAACATCTTGAGAGCGATCCTTTGGTCAGTTGTTAAGTAATGTGCATGCTTTATAAACATCTTGCAGAGCGATCCTTTGGTGCGTTGTTAAGTAATGTGCATGCTTTATAAACATCTTGCAGAGCGATCCTTTGGTGAGTTGTTAAGTAATGTGCATGCTTAATAAACATCTTGCAGAGCGATCCTTTGGTGAGTTGTTAAGTAATGTGCATGCTTTATAAACATCTTGAGAGCGATCCTTTGGTCAGTTGTTAAGTAATGTGCATGCTTTATAAACATCTTGCAGAGCGATCCTTTGGTGAGTTGTTAAGTAATGTGCATGCTTTATAAACATCTTGCAGAGCGATCCTTTGGTCAGTTGTTAAGTAATGTGCATGCTTTATAAACATCTTGCAGAGCGATCCTTTGGTGAGTTGTTAAGTAATGTGCATGCTTTATAAACATCTTGAGAGCGATCCTTTGGTCAGTTGTTAAGTAATGTGCATGCTTTATAAACATCTTGAGAGCGATCCTTTGGTGAGTTGTTAAGTAATGTGCATGCTTTATAAACATCTTGAGAGCGATCCTTTGGTGAGTTGTTAAGTAATGTGCATGCTTTATAAACATCTTTAGAGCGATCCTTTGGTGAGTTGTTAAGTAATGTGCATGCTTTATAAACATCTTGAGAGCGATCCTTTGGTCAGTTGTTAAGTAATGTGCATGCTTTATAAACATCTTGCAGAGCGATCCTTTGGTCAGTTGTTAAGTAATGTGCATGCTTTATAAACATCTTTAGAGCGATCCTTTGGTGAGTTGTTAAGTAATGTGCATGCTTTATAAACATCTTGCAGAGCGATCCTTTGGTCAGTTGTTAAGTAATGTGCATGCTTTATAAACATCTTGAGAGCGATCCTTTGGTGCGTTGTTAAGTAATGTGCATGCTTTATAAACATCTTGAGAGCGATCCTTTGGTCAGTTGTTAAGTAATGTGCATGCTTTATAAACATCTTGCAGAGCGATCCTTTGGTCAGTTGTTAAGTAATGTGCATGCTTTATAAACATCTTGCAGAGCGATCCTTTGGTGAGTTGTTAAGTAATGTGCATGCTTTATAAACATCTTGCAGAGCGATCCTTTGGTGAGTTGTTAAGTAATGTGCATGCTTAATAAACATCTTGCAGAGCGATCCTTTGGTCAGTTGTTAAGTAATGTGCATGCTTTATAAACATCTTGAGAGCGATCCTTTGGTCAGTTGTTAAGTAATGTGCATGCTTTATAAACATCTTGAGAGCGATCCTTTGGTGAGTTGTTAAGTAATGTGCATGCTTTATAAACATCTTGCAGAGCGATCCTTTGGTCAGTTGTTAAGTAATGTGCATGCTTTATAAACATCTTGAGAGCGATCCTTTGGTCAGTTGTTAAGTAATGTGCATGCTTTATAAACATCTTGAGAGCGATCCTTTGGTGAGTTGTTAAGTAATGTGCATGCTTTATAAACATCTTGAGAGCGATCCTTTGGTGAGTTGTTAAGTAATGTGCATGCTTTATAAACATCTTGAGAGCGATCCTTTGGTCAGTTGTTAAGTAATGTGCATGCTTTATAAACATCTTGCAGAGCGATCCTTTGGTCAGTTGTTAAGTAATGTGCATGCTTTATAAACATCTTGCAGAGCGATCCTTTGGTCAGTTGTTAAGTAATGTGCATGCTTTATAAACATCTTGCAGAGCGATCCTTTGGTCAGTTGTTAAGTAATGTGCATGCTTTATAAACATCTTGCAGAGCGATCCTTTGGTCAGTTGTTAAGTAATGTGCATGCTTTATAAACATCTTGCAGAGCGATCCTTTGGTCAGTTGTTAAGTAATGTGCATGCTTTATAAACATCTTGCAGAGCGATCCTTTGGTGAGTTGTTAAGTAATGTGCATGCTTTATAAACATCTTGAGAGCGATCCTTTGGTCAGTTGTTAAGTAATGTGCATGCTTTATAAACATCTTGAGAGCGATCCTTTGGTGCGTTGTTAAGTAATGTGCATGCTTTATAAACATCTTGAGAGCGATCCTTTGGTGAGTTGTTAAGTAATGTGCATGCTTTATAAACATCTTGAGAGCGATCCTTTGGTGAGTTGTTAAGTAATGTGCATGCTTTATAAACATCTTGCAGAGCGATCCTTTGGTGAGTTGTTAAGTAATGTGCATGCTTTATAAACATCTTGCAGAGCGATCCTTTGGTGAGTTGTTAAGTAATGTGCATGCTTTATAAACATCTTGAGAGCGATCCTTTGGTCAGTTGTTAAGTAATGTGCATGCTTTATAAACATCTTGAGAGCGATCCTTTGGTCAGTTGTTAAGTAATGTGCATGCTTTATAAACATCTTGAGAGCGATCCTTTGGTCAGTTGTTAAGTAATGTGCATGCTTTATAAACATCTTGAGAGCGATCCTTTGGTGAGTTGTTAAGTAATGTGCATGCTTTATAAACATCTTGCAGAGCGATCCTTTGGTCAGTTGTTAAGTAATGTGCATGCTTTATAAACATCTTGAGAGCGATCCTTTGGTCAGTTGTTAAGTAATGTGCATGCTTTATAAACATCTTGAGAGCGATCCTTTGGTCAGTTGTTAAGTAATGTGCATGCTTTATAAACATCTTGCAGAGCGATCCTTTGGTGAGTTGTTAAGTAATGTGCATGCTTTATAAACATCTTGAGAGCGATCCTTTGGTCAGTTGTTAAGTAATGTGCATGCTTTATAAACATCTTGCAGAGCGATCCTTTGGTGAGTTGTTAAGTAATGTGCATGCTTTATAAACATCTTGCAGAGCGATCCTTTGGTCAGTTGTTAAGTAATGTGCATGCTTTATAAACATCTTGAGAGCGATCCCTTGGTGAGTTGTTAAGTAATGTGCATGCTTTATAAACATCTTGCAGAGCGATCCTTTGGTGAGTTGTTAAGTAATGTGCATGCTTTATAAACATCTTGCAGAGCGATCCTTTGGTGAGTTGTTAAGTAATGTGCATGCTTAATAAACATCTTGCAGAGCGATCCTTTGGTGAGTTGTTAAGTAATGTGCATGCTTTATAAACATCTTGCAGAGCGATCCTTTGGTGAGTTGTTAAGTAATGTGCATGCTTTATAAACATCTTGCAGAGCGATCCTTTGGTGAGTTGTTAAGTAATGTGCATGCTTAATAAACATCTTGCAGAGCGATCCTTTGGTGAGTTGTTAAGTAATGTGCATGCTTTATAAACATCTTGAGAGCGATCCTTTGGTCAGTTGTTAAGTAATGTGCATGCTTTATAAACATCTTGCAGAGCGATCCTTTGGTCAGTTGTTAAGTAATGTGCATGCTTTATAAACATCTTGCAGAGCGATCCTTTGGTCAGTTGTTAAGTAATGTGCATGCTTTATAAACATCTTGCAGAGCGATCCTTTGGTCAGTTGTTAAGTAATGTGCATGCTTTATAAACATCTTGCAGAGCGATCCTTTGGTGAGTTGTTAAGTAATGTGCATGCTTTATAAACATCTTGCAGAGCGATCCTTTGGTCAGTTGTTAAGTAATGTGCATGCTTTATAAACATCTTGCAGAGCGATCCTTTGGTGAGTTGTTAAGTAATGTGCATGCTTTAAAAACATCTTGAGAGCGATCCTTTGGTGAGTTGTTAAGTAATGTGCATGCTTTATAAACATCTTGCAGAGCGATCCTTTGGTGAGTTGTTAAGTAATGTGCATGCTTTATAAACATCTTGCAGAGCGATCCTTTGGTGAGTTGTTAAGTAATGTGCATGCTTTATAAACATCTTGCAGAGCGATCCTTTGGTCAGTTGTTAAGTAATGTGCATGCTTTATAAACATCTTGCAGAGCGATCCTTTGGTCAGTTGTTAAGTAATGTGCATGCTTTATAAACATCTTGCAGAGCGATCCTTTGGTGAGTTGTTAAGTAATGTGCATGCTTTATAAACATCTTGCAGAGCGATCCTTTGGTCAGTTGTTAAGTAATGTGCATGCTTTATAAACATCTTGAGAGCGATCCTTTGGTGAGTTGTTAAGTAATGTGCATGCTTTATAAACATCTTGAGAGCGATCCTTTGGTCAGTTGTTAAGTAATGTGCATGCTTTATAAACATCTTGAGAGCGATCCTTTGGTCAGTTGTTAAGTAATGTGCATGCTTTATAAACATCTTGAGAGCGATCCTTTGGTCAGTTGTTAAGTAATGTGCATGCTTTATAAACATCTTGAGAGCGATCCTTTGGTCAGTTGTTAAGTAATGTGCATGCTTTATAAACATCTTGCAGAGCGATCCTTTGGTGAGTTGTTAAGTAATGTGCATGCTTTATAAACATCTTGCAGAGCGATCCTTTGGTGAGTTGTTAAGTAATGTGCATGCTTTATAAACATCTTGAGAGCGATCCTTTGGTCTTTTGTTAAGTAATGTGCATGCTTTATAAACATCTTGCAGAGCGATCCTTTGGTCAGTTGTTAAGTAATGTGCATGCTTTATAAACATCTTGCAGAGCGATCCTTTGGTCAGTTGTTAAGTAATGTGCATGCTTTATAAACATCTTGCAGAGCGATCCTTTGGTGAGTTGTTAAGTAATGTGCATGCTTTATAAACATCTTGCAGAGCGATCCTTTGGTGAGTTTTTTTAGTAATGTGCATGCTTTTATGCATGCCCCCAAGTTCAGAGATGTGTGGGTGCATGTAGATTCACCCTTTTCTGTCCATACATCCATCAAACTGTCAGATGTGTGTATCTAGTCTAATATCGAAAATAATTGCTTCTTGTGTGATGAAACTTTTTTGGTTCATTTTTCATTGACATAAGTAGAGTTTTAAAATAAAAGTAAAATGTGGGTGCATGTAGGCAAACCATTTTACCTACTTCACACAAATCATTTGAGTTTTCTCAGAAATAACTCTTGCTAAATGCATGTTTTGGGGCAATCAGCAAGAAGGCCCTCGCCATAATAGTTTGGTACTATTTTTCTAATTGCAAAAAAGCATTTTATCAAATATCCCAAAGTATTTGGTAAGAAAGCGAGTATCCTTTACCATAATTTATGAATATTAATTATTATTTTATCAATAGTCTCAGGACTAGCATTTCTTTTATGGATTCAAATCAGATTGGTGTAACACTCAATGGGAGTATGTGCGTGTTCTTGTTTGTTTTAATCAGTATCAAACATATAATGTAATAATGACATTTACAGTCACGAGTCTTTCTATTTTCAGATGCCAATTGAAGAAATCAAACACCAATCCCCAACCCCAAACACAGCCTGTTGTAGCAGCTGTTACCATATTGACCCAGGTCAACCCTAAGAAGCTTGGATACAGATACTGTTTTATAAATGCTAGTCTCTTCGTACTTCGTGGTCTGTTAAGCTCTAACTCTAACAAGTCTCTTCTTTGAATTGTGTGGCGGATGGACAATGAATTACCTTGTTCAGATTGAAATGGCAGAATGACAAATTACAACAATTTCAGTGGAAAGCCAGAAAGTCATGTGGCCAGCCACGTTTTTTATTTGACCAGTCAAGGTGTGTTATGTGACCAGTCAAGGTGTGTTATTTGACCAGTCATGGTGTGTTATGTGACCAGTCAAGGTGTGTTATGTGGCCAGTCAAGGTGTCTTATGTGACCAGTCAAGGTGTGTTATGTGACCAGTCAAGGTGTGTTATGTGACCAGCCAAGATGTGTTCAAAGAAAAACATTATTACATGTATCATGAGAACTATGATGCTGTCAGTCATTTAATGTTAAAGGCTTTGGTTAAATATAGTATGTAAAGTTGTATTATAAGCACACATATTACTTCATCTGTATTATGAAACTTTCACTACAGATTTTGATACTGATTATGACAAATGCATGGGAAAAAATACCCTAGATTTTTTGTAAATGATTTTAAGATTGTCAAATCTGTTCAAATGATGCAGGTCACTTGAGCAAAATTGGGGAAAAGGCATTAATTGCATGTAATAAGGCAGTTTCAGGTTTATAAGCTTTTACAAGTAATAAAAATGTGCTTTTTAAAAGAATTGTTCAGAAAGGTTGAATTTTTAACGCTTCAGTTTTGATCGGTCTATTAATTTTCTGAATACAATACTCAACAGTTAACTCTATCAGGTCGCTTTTTTATCGAGAATCTTGCTTATTGTCGTACTTTTTCAAGAGAATATTTACAAATTGTTGGCAAAATTGTCAATTCTGTATTTACTACCATTACTTTGTTGAATTGAATGGATATGGTTTGTTACTGAAGTAGAAAATGACCCTTGCGTTATTTGAGATCCTTTAAATGAAAATGAGAAATTAAACAAAGAGTTAATAAATTAGTGTTATGAATCGTTGCAAACGTTATTATTGTTAATTTGTGTTCATAGATCATATGCTTGCATACTCATAAGGGTTCACATTCGTTTTTGGATAATATAACTTATTATGCTTTATATTTTTGTATACACATTTAGAGCACCAGATTGTATCATCTTGAATCAGTGAGTAACTTAACCTAAATTTCTTGATCACTGTATGTGGGTATATTATGCCATCTATATATAGATCACCTGCAAACAATTGTATCTTTGATGTAAATTTTTCATTTATTTTCGTCATGTTTATTAGAAAAGTCACTTTGTTCATTCATTTGTACAAACCATTACTATTAAAATACATTAATTGTGTGATTGCTTATGTTTGTATTAAAGAGTTTCAATAATGCAGCATAACATATTTCGAAGAGACAAATATACATAGTGATATAGAAACACCTTGTTATATTCGATTCGCTAAAAATAAATTTGATAACAACTTAAAATGTGTTTACTTTTAGTTTTTAGCATAGGTGCGTTTACGCACCTATGCTTATGGTATATACCACATTTCAAAAATCCACATCGATTGGTTACCCTTTATGAAGCCTTACCTGATCAAAAATCAGACGAAATATCTATTTAATTTAGTATATGGTCATTCTTACAATATTTTTTTTGGAAACGCTTTTCTAACGTTTTCTTCCAAGAATATTGATGACACCGTTTTTAGTGAATTTTTCTAAGACCGTTTTATGTCATAAAATCTTCTTATAACCTAAAACAAATTTCGTTCGTAAAACAATTCTATCTGCACTATAAATCTCAATCTCCTACGCAGTGGCCTCCCTTATACTAGAAGTTACTGACCAGGCGAAGCAAGGGAAGTAACTGCTGTGAGGAGTTTCTATAAAAATCTGCATTTAGAAATCTGTATTCAGAACTCAATCTGTTGTGCACGTCTGCATCTAATGCTTACCACAAGTTTTACGACAAATTCTTGACGCAGACGAATAGGGTAGCGTCTATTTTCATTTGTGAAAACAATAGTTCTATACAGATCTGTCCGTGCTTAAATTTTGAAAGGCTTGGGTAATTATTTTTCATAAGCGTTTCAAACACTGATGTAAATGGAAAGATTATCTATTTAAATAGTCGGTAATTGTTTGAAATTATTGATTTGAGAAATTCGCGGATGGCGATATCGAACTACATTATACCACGTGACGCCATTCTTCCCTGTATCTTGCACCTATGCTTTTAACGCCATCGGCGCTCTCGTTATTATCTTAAGAAAAATTCATACCTCGATATTTGAAATCAGTCACTTACAAATAAAGGTAAATCAATGTCATATGTTAACAGCTGTCAAGAATACAATTGTCTCTATTGGTAATATATGAGAGCAATATTATTTGCTAAAGAAATACGTGTCCTTTGATAGATGATATCTGTGTACACAACTGAACATAACAAAGTAAACACATACAGAATTTCAAGTAAAGTAAAAGTCTACAAGGATTTTGTGGAATAAACCAATTAAAAATATAGGCAAAATGCATCAACATTGACATTTATTAAAATCTATTAAATTTGGATGATTATTCAGTGCGTAAAATTATGTAATTGTTAGAAGTGAATGTTCTGCCTAAAATTAATCTTTATGACATATTTATATTTCAACGATGATATTATACGTGTACTTGTATTATAGTTGATTTATAGTTTATAATGAATAGTAAAATTGTTCTAGTTTTATCTCAGTTTGTTACACGTTGAACCTTCCACATAAGATATCAGTGGAGCGCCTTCACAGGGGCCAGTGGCTAAGGTGTGGCTGTTTATGTTAAGCTTTTATTGAATGCATGAAACATATTTGTTTTGTTGTTAAACAGCTGAAAATTACTTTGTGTTTTAAAATTGTTTGACATGCTTTATGTATACCATATTGATATATAGAACACACAATAAACATTTTGCGATAATTTGTATGTTTTTTTTTGTCTATCCGTCCCTCCGTTGGTCGGCCATATCACTTGTCGACCATGATGACCCTTAACAATTTGAAGAACTGTTCCATACAGAGAAATCACATAATGCACATGGTGATAGGTCTTCATGCACTATACCACCTTTTGACTTTAGAAACAAAATAACGACGGGATATGCAGGCTTGTCGTTTGTTGTAATAAACGAGCTAAAATCCATTGTTTCTTTATCATTCTGCCTGCGATTTAAGTGTTAGCTTCCACCAATGTTTACCATCACGAGACAGAGTTTGGCTTGTTCTCTTCTCAAATTTAAAAGTCACACTCAAGAGTTCAAATTCAAGTCAAAACTATTACTTCATTATCATTGTGCATTTTTTTATTACCATGTCAGATATATTTATCATGCGGAGATGTGTATATGACCCTTGTCCCCAGCCCAAAAGTTGCTTGTCAAATGAGCAATATTTAGCGTGTCCAGTGTGCAACTTAATTATTCCTCATGAACTTTCAAAGTAACTCGCACTAACTGTTCAACATCTGGTGATGGCAAAGACTTACCAATATACATTGAACAGTCTTTGGTGATGGCATGTCATGCATTAATCCTGTGCCCCTTGCGAACAGATCAATGTCACACTAAGTGATGTGCGATTGGTCATTGTCGTCTTGGGTACTACTTACATGTACCCCGGGTACTTTTAAAGTAACATTACTACTCAAAATCAACGGCCACTTTGTACAATATTTCGTTAAATAAAGTTAAACAATTAAAAACCATTGTTCCTTATGACAATTGCCGAAATTTAAACGCCAGGTGTAGTCTAGTAAAATAGATGTGTGTGGATACAAAATGCTCGTTACGTTACGTTACGGTTTTATTATGGTACCATTATAGTGTTCGTGTGTCGTATGAATAGATATATTCGCAGGAAATTAGCATGGAATTTATTGTGGCCACAAATAAATAAAAAGTAGTATTTTGTATATACAAAAATCTATTTAATCATACCACATCTAGCGTTGACATTGTGGCTATTGCTATAAGGAACGCTGATTGTATAGGTGTTTACTTCATTTTACGAAACACTTTATGAAACTTTCTTTGATTTTGAGCGTTATAGAGACTTTAAGTATACTTACATGTAAACCGAGTACGGTAAATATACTAAAACGTACCCGATGATTTAACACTAAATCGGTCGTTGTCGGCTTTTAAAAAAAAAATAAGTATGTTCACTTTCATGTCAATTTTCTGTGTAAAGGCCTTTATATTATCTGAACTCATAATCAAAAAGCATGTTGATGTAGTTTTTTGTTTGTTTAAGATAAACAATATCGTTTTAAGTCAATCGGTAGCGCGTTTTACGACATGGGATTTTGGGCGGGAATACAACTCGAATATCAACCGGGTAAATTTAAGTATGTTTACCTTACCCGGGGTACATGTAAAAATACTTAAGAGTACCTGGGGTACATGTAACTAGTACCCAAACCGACAATGGCCATTCGAGCCTTAGTGATAGAAATGTCAAACATGGGCTTCCTGCAGTTTGTTGAATAATTACACGAATTGTTGGCCATGTGATTTACATGTTACCGGCTATCATCTAGCACTTTTATCTGCTCATCATTCGTACCACTCTTTGTTATGTATTGTTTGGTATTTATAGTTAAAACCAATAATTTTGGAATTTTTCTAAGGAAACATAAGCGAGCATTATGTTACAATATCTTAAGGGGACAGTTTCACATATTTTTACATGTATTGAAGTTTGTCATTAAAAGCTTTATATTGCTAAATACAAACATTGATTTTAAAAGCTCCAGTTAAAGACTAGAAAAAAAAGCAAAAATAAAAAAACAGTATTTCACTTACGTATATCGTTTGAGTGCATATATCTTTATCCCATCCACTAAGTAAGTTTAACACTTTCCCTTTTAATTGATAACACATGTTTGTATGTTTTCCAATTTATTGACAAAAACGATACAAACGCTATTGATCTACCTATCTAGAAACAAATTGTCAAAAGTTTTGTTTAATTTGTTTAACTATATTGAATACTATCTTTATTAATATACCACATTTTATTTGCTGCCTCATTTGTCTGTGAACGAGTCCCATTAAGCAGGGACAAAGTATTGAGTCTTCGATTTAGTTCTTTTATCAATGTTGGCCCATGCGTTTTAAGTTAAGAACGTGAACTGTTCAAGGTCATTTGTGCATGGCAGGCACACATGGAAGTGTGGCGCTTCTGGTTTGGGTGGCTCTTGTTCTGTGGTCCCTCCTGAACCACTCTAAAGAACCTCGTTCCCGGACGCGCAGCAGACGGCGCTTCATCCTGGATATGGCCGAAAGTCTGGAACTCACACCCAGCATACCTCGTTGTCGCACTGCAAATCGCCGGCTCCAGGCTGCATCGGCTCGACGTGGTAAACTGGGATAAATCATTTGAAACATTCTATAAGTAGTGCGTTTGACCAGCGCGATGATAGCGCGGATAGACTTGTGTCTCCCTGCTCCAAGTTGTTTGGGCATGTAGGACGCAAGACGCGTGGACAAACTTATGTGTAAGGGAGGGATATGAGGCGAGTAGTGGGCGAGTAAGAAACCAGACGCGGTGACGTAATTGAGTGTTAGAAAAGTTAGCGATGGGAATAGGGGCGAGTAGGTTGCGAGTGGTACACCGGGCGCGGAGACATAATTCAATGTAAGGGGAGGGAGATGGGGGAGGGTTACATAAAAGGAAGTAAAATATAAAGTTACAGATAACGCATTGCAGTTGTTGAATTTTGAACTTAAAATACACTAATGAGAAAAATGCGCTAAACACAGCATCTTAAAAGTTGCGCTAACATGTTAACAATTAAATGCTGTAAAACAGCATATTGTCACAAATATACATTATAATTAGTCGATGGTTTAGCCAGTCGCTTTTGCGACAATAAAGAGAGAATGTTTTCGTCTTCCAAACCTTTCTATGCACATAATTACTGTTGTTGTTAATTCAAGATATCTATAATATATTGTCCATAAGATAATTAGTTGTATGGCTTCTTAGTTAGCCCATTAAACATTTTAAGCTGTATCACTTTGTGCGAGGTCAATAAGAAGCCGTTTTATGAATTTATTTAATCGAGTAGCTTTCTTACTCCAGCATACAACGCAATAACATGACAGACGCTAGCCTTACTGTTTTAACGTTACTCACTGAGGACAGATTGGAGCTAGCGGACCGTCGTTAGGCATGAACGTCGCGTTACAATACGGGAAGCTTGGCTCTGAGTCTATTAGATCTTCCACGAGGAAAGTTGACCGCTTAATTCTCGTTGGCGAAGTCTTGTTAATGTTCTTCAGTGCACGTTTCATTTTGTATATGAAGGTCTCAATACATTTGCGGTTAAGAAGCTGATTAGACAGTACAACGCCTTATAATATCACTTTTCTTGTTAATTTGATATCCGGAATCACTTAGAATGATTATATGCGATAGAACAGTTTTATAAATAGTTTTTGTGTGCAGGTTCGCCGCGCACGCAGTGCTTAGATTTGTATGAGCTGTTATTTATACGGGCGAGTGAATATCTACCGCTAATTACAGGTTGTTGGATGTTAAACGCTAATCGCCTTAATCCTAATGATTATTAAATGGGAGCACTATATATATATATATATATATATATATATATATATATATATATATATATATATATATATATATATATATATATATATATATATATATATATATATATATATATATATATATATATATAGTCTAATCTTACGCTTAAATGACGGAGCGGTATTGAGTAGCAACAACAACAACAACAACCTTTATTAGCATATAAGCATAATACAATGCTTTTTTGCCACAAAACAGAAAGTTACGCAGTGTGTGTGTTAAAAATACATTAATTCAATATTCAATTTGAGAAGTTTACATAAAACAGTAGTACAGCAGTGATCAATATACTTATATCATCAACTGTAATACGAGGAAAATGTAGAATTATTTTAATTATACAAACATATTCAATGAAAAAAATAAAATTATAAATAGCATGGCTATGTCTTGTAGAAGTTAACAATTATAACTGATTGTCCATATTATTACGCATTTCATTAGCATTGAAAATATATTCAGCAAGGTTTATTATGTCTTTTTTATTTGCCGACTGCATTAGAAAGTCAAATTTATTGAACATTGGCCACCTTTGAAAATATGATTTTAAATGTTTCTTTCTAATTTCTCTATATAAAGGACAAACAAGTAGAAAGTGATACTCGTTTTCTATAGCGTGTCAGTTGCAAAACTTATATTTTCTATTTTCGCGTAGTATGTTATTATAACGACCTCTTTCGATTTCTTATTTGTTATAAAATAAAGATATGGTTCTAACTCAAAAGTGTTTTAAAATCTACAATAGCTCATGAGTCTAGGGGAATTATTTATTTCACTTAGCAATTAGAGACCCTGTTTTGCAAGCTTTGTAAACTGTTGTTTTCACACGGTATATCCAAAGGAATTGTTCAAAAATTATATTATAATTAGCGCTGATGATAATTATTAGGTTAAGGCGAGGAAGATAGAAGGTAATTCTAATAAAGCAGATCTAAAGTCAAATTCGGATACTGGGGAGAATAACTAGTATACAAATAACTAAAACTTAGGGACCCTGGTTTGCGAGCTTTGTAAACTGTTGTTTTAACACGTTATTTCCAAAGGAATGTTTAATTATAATTTGTAATTATGATTAGTATTAGTTCGAGGTGAGGAAGATAGCAGATAATCCTAATAAATCAAACCCAAAGTCAAATTTGGATACTGGGGATAATAACTAGTATAAAAGTAACTAAAACTCTGCTAACGATATAAAAGTTAGCCGTATGGGCCAGGGAGTGTATAAATTGTTAGTAATGACACTTAACCAGACTAACTTCTTTCTACAGCCCTTCTTTTTTTTAAATTCACCCCACAATAATGGAAAACACTTGAGAAGGATTGCACTCAACATGCTATTTATCCGACGTAGGCTACCTCATTTATTTACCTTCCACTAAGCACTGTATTTACTTACAATTCACTGATTTTCATATAACCATTACATTCTCGTGATCGAAAATGGACAATAAACTCTGTATTAAAACTTAACTCGTAAAATGGCTTTGATATTCTAAGCGATTTAAATGATTTTCTCTTTTAACAAATTCCACTTAAAGGTGCCTTTTCACAGATTTTGGCATTTTTTTAACTTATTCATTAAATGCTTTATATTGATAAATGTAAACATTGGATCGTAAAAGCTCCAGTAAAAAATCAAGAATAAAATTAAAAAAAGGAAAAGAACATTGCCCGGAGCAGGTTTCGAACCAGTGACCCCTGGTGTCCTGCCAGAGTCCTGAAGTAAAAACGCTTTAGCCTACTGAGCTATTCCGCCGAGTACACAGACTTTACGTATTTTATACCTTATATAAGCAATCTTCGTAGTTTCACAAAATTTAACGACAAAAACAGAACTCTCCAAATTATTCAATCGTTTCGCGTTGCAACGCTTTATACTTTTTAGGTTTTAAAATCGTCAAAAGATGCATATAATGGCTATATTATACCATGGTAAATGTTCAGTATTACTGTTTCCTCACAAATATCATAACTAAAACGAAAATTTGCGAATCTGAAACAACTTTTTTCAATTTTGTCAATTTACCAAAGCGTGAAAAGATCCCTTTAAGCACTTTTGCTAATAAAGCACTTTCCCCGAAGTAAGACTCCAAAGGATAGACACTGACTGAAGCTTTCGATTTATTTTGTATAGCATTTTTAGCCGAATAACACGATTGTAGAGATGTAAATTAATTCAGGAAATACATCCGATAATCCAAATAATCCGACTACGCAGAATACACGCCCGCTCGACACGAGATTAACGGTCCGATGTCTTTCCTATTCTGCACATATATACATATATACTGATCTTGTTAATGCAAGGCTTGTATCATGTTTTGTCGGATGAATTGCAAGTACAACGAATTATTACTAAGCCCGATATACATATAACTATGTGCATACATCGTTCCAGGCCAGTTATCAGCCGTAACATTAATGTTCTTGATAAATTACCATTCTTTCTCAATCATCAACGTAACCACATGACTTACATAAGATATACCCGACTTTATAACGTGATGGTGTTTATTTCCGTTACGTCATTCAACGTTTCTGATTGGATATCAAAAGCCGCCTGTCATATATATATATATATATATATATATATATATATATATATATATATATATATATATATATATATATATATGATTTAACATACACAAAATCCTATTTGACGTAAATTTACGTTCATGGAGTAAATTATCTTAACTGTCGGTATACCGGTATACTCGTTGTTTTGATTGACAAAGCCAGGTCAAATGTACATTTTGTTTTCGATATTAGGCAAGTTGTTTTTTATAAGCAGTCAGTAGCATTAAATGACCTCTTGAAAGTAATGAAAACGTCGAAACGACGTCCTCATTAAATCGATTGAACGTAATCGACCTCAAATTAATCGGAATATCCCTGATAATTATTGTGCAAATCGTCGATGAGAACATTGACAGATCGTAGGGATTAATTTTTTTCCAGTTATTTTAATCGGTCATTTCCAAAATTACGAAAATTAAGGTGTTCGTACGCAACATGTTCTCACTTTGGATTAACGTGTTACTTGTGCTGCATGGCCTTTACATTTCATTAAAAACACAAATGTAAATTTGCGTACGTAGCCAATTATTGCACCAAATATCGAAAAAAAAAATTGCACAATGCTTTGTTTCACCATAATGCGACAATGTGTTAAAATAACCCGTTTATTGTTAGAAATCATATAATTTTAGTGAGGGAATTATACTTATATTAAGTGTGTAGTCGTTTGTAAGAAAAATGTCGGTTTCAATATGGCGCCGCTTAAATATGCCTCAAGTATTGAGCCATTATCCGTCGTATGACATTCTCAAGATTTTAATATTAATATTTTTCTAAGACAAAGAAAAAAACTCTGAAAAAAAGATTTGTGCGGAAATGCGTCATCTTCTGAAAACACTGGATTTTAAGATACGACTGACATTTTGCTTACAAAAAGAAACATTTAAAATCAATTTGATCACAAAATGAGCATTCGGAAGATGGAAATTAAAGCGTACGATGAAGCGAGAGTGTTTATGGCGCTTGCCTTGTCGCCCCTTGAGAGTCTAGCACGTCAACTCGTGCACATCCGCCCCGATTCACGCTGTCAAGACGTAAATAGAACTCCACATTATAGACGTTTACGTCATAAATCATATTGAAGTCGTCGTCTAGGTTTTTGTCAAGTTTCTATCACGGTGCCTATACCACGTGACTTTTTCCGATCTGTGTTGGGAGAATAAAGCGCGACCCAGTTATCATTTTTAATGGTGTCTTTTTAAATATTTCACCATTTTTAATGGGATAAAGTGGAGAGCCCACTCATTCGTGAGAGTTTTCTATAGGTGTCATGATCGTTTTAAACAAATAAGTATTTTTCAGTAAAGTGCAACCGCGCGTTTGTAATATGAAGTCCCCACACAGATCCGACATTTTTCTTACCGTTCAAACGCGCGGTTGCAAGTCACGTGGTATAGGCACCATGTCAATGCAAGTTTAAGTTTCGAATTTCGCGATCCGAATATGCCTCGCCGCTTTCTACGATGCCTGTGTGTTGGGACGGGTTTAACCCGTTGTATATCTTGTTATGGTGTTTTCTTTAGCCTCATATGACGCATGCGACTGTTTCGATGGTACATTCCCGGTAGAGAATAATTACCGTAGGCATTGCTGTGGTCTATCACGGAGCGTATACCATCTAGGGTCCGTGGGTATATTAATCATATTTGGTTGCAAATGATATACTACTGTAGTGCTTTCTGACATGCATAAGGAGCTATTTTGTAATTTATTTGTGCCATCCATTTACGAGTTATTTAATTGTTTCGTGTAAAGTTATACCGCAAATATTAGTCTTCCTTTTTTCGTGTATAAGTTAAACGTGCTTTTTGCGATTATGGGTGTAATCGTTTATTTTATTTATGTTCACAAGTTGACCGCTGTTACGAAAAGCTAAACTTGTTGTCTGCAAAACAGAGATATTGAGTAAGAGAACTTTTGCTTTAAAAATATGTGTCGTAAATTTCATATTTATGTTTGGTATTTTCATGTATATTTTCTAAACTTTTCTATGTTCGCAATTGTATCACCGCTAAAAGGAGACTTCATTTAAACGAACATTAGAATAAAAGCGTAGAGTCCTTTCTGATTAGCGTGTGCGGACTGCACATGCTTATATTGGACGACAATTTATACATGTACTTTAAGCCCCATTTTCCAAGAGTGCGGCTCCTTGTTGTTGTTTTAAATAATATACTCGGCTTCTCTGCTGGCGTTATTGCGACGAGAGGAAACTGTTTGTCTATCACTCTGGGCGTCTGGGCGGAATGCCAATCTTAGCCGGCCGATACACTTCCGCTTCTAGTGGTGTTCCGAAAAGAATAATGAAGCGCTGAATTATTCATATCTCTGTCAATGACAAATGTCTTATAAAAATAATTATCAGGTAAATAACCAGTTGTGATATTACTAAATCGTTCATCTTGTTAATTTATATCGTAATATTTATTGATAGCGCAAGCATTTATAAGAACTTTTCTTCTGAGGCATTTTTTAATAGTGTTTTTTAGGAAATGTATATATGCTTACACTGGAAAACATCACACAATTATTACTAGTGCGCTAGTAAATGAATTTGATACTTTACAATGTTTCATAATATATTACATATTTACTATTTGTTAACAATCGTTTAACGTAATGAGAAGGCTTGTTTGATTCATTACAAAACAGTTAAAGCTGCTCTCAAAGGTTATGTGTTCGTTATTTTAACGCATTGAAGAGTTATGCACATGACTTGTTACTGAATTTGTCATTCGTCAGTGTTTGTAATAATTTAAATCTGGTGATTTTACATAAACTCAAACTGTAATGTCAATCCAAATGTTAAATCATGACTGTTACTTTCCAATTCAATTTGTTAATGATGCATTCTGTAGTATTAATGATGCCGTTCACAAATTTTCTAAAGCTTAAAAAGAAGTGCAAAATTTCTGATTAATGTGATAATGTAAATCGTCTAGCTGCTGTAGAAGTGCATGTTAAAACGCAATACTGCACTATATAATCTTGCATATTATATATTATTATTCAAGCGTTTCTTGATTGTTATATTTGTACATCTAGATTCCCTGTATCAGTCATATATCTTTTGAATGCAGAATGCCGGATTTCAAATTAATGTTGAAACCTGAAACCGGAATATATCAAAAAAATACAATATGTTGTATGGCTTTAAATCTACGAGACGTAGGTTCTCAATATAATGCAACATCCATATGATATATATATAAGAAATGAAACTCAAGTATCATAATGAGTATATAATTGTGCGATATTCATTTATTTGATCCAAATGACCTATTCATATGATCCAAACTATTGCAAAAGGGGATTAAGGCATATGTACAGGCTAATCAGGGACGACACTTTCCTCTTCTATGGCATTGTTCGATATAAAGGATGTCTCTTCTAAATCGAAATCAAGTCTCAGCGGTAAGTGCCGTCCTACATTAGCCTATGCGGACTGCTAATCAAGTCTCAGCGGTAAGTGCCGTCCTACATTAGCCTATGCGGACTGCTAATCAAGTCTCAGCGGTAAGTGCCGTCCTACATTAGCCTTTGCGGACTGATAATCAAGTATCAGCGGTAAGTGCCGTCCTACATTAGCCTATGCGGACTGCTAATCAAGTCTCAGCGGTTAGTGCCGTCCTACATTAGCCTGTGCGGACTGCTAATCAAGTCTCAGCGGTAAGTGCCGTCCTACATTAGCCTGTGCGGACTGATAATCAAGTATCAGCGGTAAGTGCCGTCCTACATTAGCCTGTGCGGACTGATAATCAAGTATCAGCGGTAAGTGCCGTCCTACATTAGCCTGTGCGGACTGATAATCAAGTATCAGCGGTAAGTGCCGTCCTACATTAGCCTATGCGGACTGCTAATCAAATCTCAGCGGAAAGTGCCGTCCTACATTAGCCTGTGCGGACTGCTAATCAAGTCTCAGCGGTAAGTGCCGCCCTACATTAGCCTGTGCGGACTGCTAATCAAGTATCAGCGGTAAGTGCCGTCCTACATTAGCCTGTGCGGACTGCTATCAAGTCTCAGCGATATGTGCCGTCCTACATTAGCCTTTGCGGACTGATAGTCAAGTATCAGCGGTAAGTGCCGTCCTACATTAGCCTATGCGGACTGCTAATCATCAAGTATCAGCGGTAAGTGCCGTCCTATATTAGCCTATGCGGACTGCTAATCATCAAGTATCAGCGATAAGTGCCGTCCTACATTAGCTTTTGCGGACTGATAGTCAAGTCTCAGCGGTAAGTGCCGTCCTACATTAGCCTGTGCGGACTGCTAATCAAGTCTCAGCGGTAAGTGCCGTCCTACATTAGCCTGTGCGGACTGCTAATCAAGTCTCAGCGGTAAGTGCCGTCCTTCATTACCCTGTGCGGACTGCTAATCAAGTCTCAGCGGTAAGTGCCGTCCTACATTAGCCTGCGCGGACTGCTAATCAAGTCTCAGCGGTAAGTGCCATCCTACATGAGCATGTGCGGACTGCAATCAAGTCTCATCGGTAAGTGCCGTCCTACATTAGACTGTGCGGACTGCTAATCAAGTCTCAGCGGTAAGTGCTGTCCTACATTAGCCTGTGCGGACTGCTTATCAAGTCTCAGCGGTAAGTGCCGACCTACATTAGCCTGTGCGGACTGATCAAGTCTCAGCGGTTAGTGCCGTCCTATATTAGCCTGTGTGGACTGATCAAGTCTCAGCGGTTAGTGCCGTCCTACATTAGCCTGCGTGGACTGCTTATCAAGTCTCAGCGGTAAGTGCCGACCTACATTAGCATGTGCGGACTGCTTATCGAGACTCAGCGGAAAGTGCCGACCTACATTAGCCTGCGCGGACTGCTTATCAAGTCTCAGCGGTTAGTGCCGTCCTACATTAGCCTGTGTGGACTGCTTATCAAGTCTCAGCGATAAGTGCCGTCCTACATTAGCCTGTGCGGACTGCTTATCAAGTCTCAGCGATAAGTGCCGTCCTACATTAGCCTGTGCAGACTGCTAATCAAATCTCAGCGGTTAGTGCCGTCCTATATTAGCCTGTGCGGACTGCTAATCAAGTCTCAGCGATAAGTGCCGTCCTACATTAGTCTGTGCGGACTGCTATTCTGGACATCAATTTACACACGTTCATTAAGCCCCGTTTTCCACACGTGCATTCAGCCCCGTTTTTTTTCAAAAGTGTTGCTTATTTACAAATGGAGGAAATGCATACAATACATTAAACATAAACAAATTAATACAGCGGATGTGACTGCTTTTGAACAATTACTACATACATTTGTGGTTTAAACCGATTGATGACTTCATGCCATACTTGGCCCAGCATTATCACTAAACGCAAACGCGTCAACAAAAATCAACCTGATTATGTATCAAGTTAAATTAAAGAGTTTTATAAGATAGTTATCGTATTTTATCTAATTGCGTTGGATTCCATAAGATTACCGAATGTAATTACTTAAAGCGGGTATATACGATTTTTTATATGTGTTTAATTGTAATATATTGATAAAATATGTTACAATAACACAAAATAAGCAAGAAAAATTATACAATGTATTTGGGCTTCAAAGGCGGAGTTTTAATTCAATGTAATTGAAACCAGTTTAAGTTTTAAACCGAAGTTTGTTCCTGTTTTAAAGATTTGTTTTCCTTCAAACTTCGATAAGGGGCAAAATATATGAGTCTCGCTCTGGGTAAACGGGGCTTAATGCTTAATACGTACGGGCTAATCCGGAACAACATGTCTTAATGCCTTAAATACGTACGGGCTAATCCGGAACGTGTTCCGCCTGAAGTGATCTTTCACGAAGAAAATACCTCATTTAAACTAAATATACCATACAAGCGGAAAGTGTTTCCCCAGATTAGCCTGTGCGGACATGTATTGTATTTTGTATTTCGATATGAAGGATATCATAAGGAATTATTTATGCAGTGAAGGTGATCAAAGTTCGTTCGTCTCCTTTTAGCCAATATTTCTGAAAAATTGTGTTCATCTTGTGTAAGTGAGTACTGTAAGCAATTTATTTGTGCGACATTTTCGTTGATGTTCATGGGTTGACCCAAAATTTAACAGAAACATATCGGAAGTTGACCGAGAAAAATTACTTTACATGACAACGAAATATACATGCTTTGGGAAAAAACACGAAATTTCAAGCCGATCAATAAAAATGATATTACAGTATTTCAAATCGAACGGTACTATCTTGAATGAAAGCGATGTCGCACGCTGAAATATCCAGTGCGCAAAATGTATCAAAGTCTTTTATTTTGATCGGGTTTCAGATAAAAATAATGTTTTCGACAGCAAATCATTAAAATTTGCATTATTTGTTGGCTGAATTCCACTTGTCTTATTTCGCGGCCTGATACGGTGGGTCGAGATTATTGGAGGAAACCATTGAATATTTTACTTGTAATGTGAGCTAGAAATAAAAATGTAATAGAAATTTTAAAACGCATACTATCGATAAAGAGATGGTATCTTTGGAAAAAGAATCGGTGTTCAGTCTCTGAAGTAAGCTATAAGTACTCTTATTATGGAAGATATAACTTCAATTACTTAAATGTCAAAGTTATGATATGATATGCTATATTGATTACAAGACCGAGAACGCGAGAACTTGATACGAAGCAGCACAATCATAATGCGAGAAAACGGGATCACCATGTCTGTCTGTCTGTCTGTCTGCCTGTCAACTGCGAATGACGAATAAAGAAAAGTTCTAAATACAGTATTTTTTTACAATTATTAGTTTATAATGATTAAAATATCACGACTGGTATATAACGAGATACCTCGGCGAATGCCTTATTACATAAAACAATAATCTTACAGTACGTCACAGTGATGCGAGGGTACCATGCGGATGGGATAAGTATCATCGTATATATATTTCCACATTTCTGATATATTATATGGCTCCCATATATCCGAACCAATATCTCTTAACAAACTACTTATAACTCATTTCTTAATTCAATTTTATCTTGCAAAAGATCCATTAATATATATATATATATATATATATTATATAAACTCGCATCTTACGAACGATCAAAACCTCGATATTTCTTTCTCTGAAACTTTTTTTTGGTGGAATTCAATTTAAAATCAGTAGCATATCCGCATCTAATCAAGGAAAAGGCGATATAAAAAGACATTCTAAAAAAATCGCTCGTTAATTTGAATAGATTACCTGCCTTAAACCCATCGGCATATCAAAAATACGTATATGGACAAAACGTGTCCCCTTCAAAGCGTGATAAACCGCGTGCCCGTGCCACTCGTTCTCCAATTACTTACTAAATAAAACTCAAACTATCTACACACTTGACTAACTTCAACCACAGTGAATATGTAATCGGGATAAATATACATGTAGGAAATTAGGGACAAAAAAGTCATAGACCTGTATCTTGTCTACCGAACCAGGTGCTAATACCCATGTGCAGTATAATTCTAAAAGGGGTCGCACAAGTATTACCAGATTCGGTTTCAGGGAGACAAAATCACAAAGATTGGATTATCTTATTGTTTTATTTCACTGGAATTTAAGGTATACTGGGTTTTGCGCTTATGTTAAAAGGTTGCTGCATTCTTATCGAATGGCACCATTCAACATCAATAATTCTTTACGGGGTCAATACATCGAAAAGTAGCACCGGATTCGGGTTCAGGTAGACAAATTCACATAGGACTATCTGATTGTTTTATTTCACTGGAATTTAAGGTTTACTGGATTTTGAGCTTCTGTTAAAAGTGTGCTGCATTCTTATCGAATTTTACCATTTAAACTTAATAATTCTGTAACGGGTCAATTAATCGGAAAAGTAACACCTGATTCGGATTCAGCGAGCCAAAATTATAAAGATTTCACTATCTAATTGTTTGATTTCGATTGAGCGAACGAGAGAGCGAGCGAGCGTTTTTCAAGTGTGCACGTAAATAGGACGTCAGTAGGATAAGGGGGCTTAACATATTTTGATTATAACTTTTTTATTTTTTTATATTTTTTAACTTATAAACAACACTATAAACTGTTTATGTTTTATTATATTTTTATTTTTTTATTTTGTATTATATGATACATATGTATTTTTGATTTTTTTTTTAAATAGATAACTTTTGAACGGCTTTAGATATCTTAAAAATTCCAACGAATTCGTGATCAGCGTAGTCATAGGCATATAGTTTTAAACATCTCTTTGTTTGATTTTTAAGTTATTTTTTATTTTCAAACAAGGTTATGTTACAAATGTTACGGACATAACATTTCGCATGCATTGCTTCAATATCATATTCTTAATTCTATCCAACAGTTCTGCATTATAATACAAACGTATACAATGTAGTTAAGAAACTAAGTCATTCGCATCATGCCAAAAAATGAGTCTGTGATTGAACCCTGATCGCCTTGTCGAGAAGCGAGTATACCAACAACTGCACTGTTTTCCTGCTCCTTCAGACGCTTGCTGAATAAAAGCGACTCACATTACGATAATAATTGCAAAGAGGATATCCCGAAAATGAGCAAAGAATTTTCGATTGAAGCTATTGTATCGTACGCATCGAATTTTAGGAATTTGCGTAAAATTCAAAATGGTTGCGTATTCAATACGCATGATATTGTATATTTCTTTGCGTTTTTAAACATTTAATAGGTTGAAACACGCCGATACGCAGCTTATATGGGGCACTGAAGAAATGGTCGACTTTGATCACTTTAAACCTTAAAAAGAGCAACAAACACACACAAATCTCATTTTATTTGAGGGTACCCTTGTTTGACACGCTCTTTCGCGGTCCCCAATTGTCACACAACCGTAAATTTGGTATCGTCAGGTTTGGCAACCGTATATCTATCCATATTTACCCGATAATAAATAATAATAAATCTTATTCAATAAAAATGAGCTAAAAAAGCCCAAAAAAAGGTTTATCAGTTCCGTGCGGAACACAAAATGTTATTTCTTTATAATGTTTTTAACATCCTGTCTGACTTTCAAAGACCTTTCCAACGGTATATTTGGTCACACGGTACACTGTTGCTAAATAGTGCCTAACGGTGGTGTATATTTTCACTTTTAGTGGTTCGTAACCAAAAAAAGTGTCTCCATCACGTTATAACTTGTGTAGCACGTTTATTTTGTGCACGATTTTTAAATGTCAAGTGTTTATTTTGTTGGAAATTCAGTTATCTTTCCGACAATATATAATTATTTCTTGTAACTTGCGAAATAAAATCAGCAGAGTTCGATAAAGGGCCCGACTTTGTAAAAACAACACAAAAAACAGCCCAAAAAAGGTCCACAACTTCAATATTACCTCTCCTTACCCCCGGGCACATTACAAGGGGCTTGTAAGGATTCACACCCTGCATCTACACACCCAAAATAAGGGGTCTAGCTATGAATACTAAGAAGAAAACAAATGTACTTCATCAAAAATACTGCTCAAACGACCGTATATTCTGAATTCATTGCGCCAAGGGCCATAACTTTTGAACGGAAAGTCCGATCCTCTAAATTCTTTCAAAGCCTAACGCGCGCTGTGAACACCTGTCCAACGATATCATTGGGGGTTAACTGAGTCTGAATTATGTCCCCCTAGCTTAGACCGATTCAAGTGATAGAAGTTGGCAAGGTAGGATATCCCGAGTCTATAGCGATATTGTCTGGAATTATTTTACTAAGGGGCTGGATTTTAGGGGTTCGAGACCTGGGTTGGCTGATGTTGTTTTGCTGTTTTCAGAACATAGGGAAACTTGGTGAAAGGAATCAAAATTAGGGCCCCAGCCCTTCAGCTAAGCGTTTAGTTGGCCCGATGTTCTACAGCGCGATCGTCAGTTACGAATCTCTGACGACAACATTAGCAGCGTGTTCTTTAAAAGAGCAACCGGCATTGATTGCTATTAAAATCGTTGATTATACACTGATTGATACACAGGACAAAATTTTCGGAACAAAACCCACGTCGGGTCCAGCGGCATAATAGTGACCAGCCAGGCAGCCTCAAGCTGTCAATATACGATTTGGAGCTGCCTGACTGGTCAAGATTATATCGAATGGCATGTTTACACAGTTATTACTTACTTTACACTGCATCTAATTCCCAAATATGGAACGGACGACGTTTATGGTCCTGCCTTTTCTTTATACATATATCAGAGTGTTCAAGGCTAGTATCAGTTTTAAAGATTAACCGATCTTATTCCAAACGATGCAACCAAAAACGTATGCCACGCAGCTTCTAAGCAAATTCCATTCGCCCAAAAGCTAGCGAACTCGGGGATTCGGCTGTGAGATTTCGACAAAATCCCTGTACTTCAATAAATGCACCACAAATTCTCGTCTGTCAACGTCGCTGCCAATGAAATACATGTTGCAGACACACTTAGGATACAGTTGATAACCACAAAAGGAATGGGCGCGATCGCGAAATGGCTTTTCATCCAGAAGAGAAAGAGAACTCTTTACAAATAGGCACTACTTTTGACAATCACCACAAGCACATTTCTTAGTGAGTTTTCACCATACATGAGAAAATCGTGCTGCAGCGACTATTTCCGGAATCCCCCGCAAAATGTGAAAATTAGCATAATTAACCAGCCATTAGCGCATGCCCACAACAAACACAAATGCAACGTTTCACAAGTGCACTTTACATACATTATAGTGCACACAACATACATTTACTTATTTTATGCACTAATCATCACAACTCAATAAAAAATCACTCAAAAGACAATACGAAATCCGCTTGGAACTACTTTCCACATCCACTTCTACTTTCCTTTTGCTTTCACCATTATACTTTCAGTTTCACTTTACTGGCACAATCCGCAATTACATGACTTTGCTCAACATATCACAATTACATAGAATAAATACATAAATAGCAACGTACTAAATAACTTGGCTTATATCTAAAAAATCATTCCATCAAATGCCTCTCGTACCCGCTATTTGGTATGCTGACAAGAGCCCTTTCGACGTAGTCATATAATTAAAATAAGACAATATTGCTAATTATTGCTAATAACGTAATAAATTCATAATAAATATATAAATTATAAACTAATTATCATTTTATAACAAAAGTTACGCATTTTTATAAATTAGTTATTTGGGGAAAAGATTCAGGAAAAGAGTTCATACACATTATTTATATGGCGAATTAGGACGGAACCCCTTATCTGTCATACGAAAATTACACATATTTAAATATTGTTTTAAAATGACATCGTGTACAAATGATAGTCTCATAAAAATAAAATGTACACAACACATATGATATCTATTTCTTTTAATTTAACATAAACAGTCCATAATTTATAGTTTTGTTTAAAAGTCTTTGTACATTTTGGCAAAAAAAAGAAGTGATAATCAATATGTCAATATGTTTTTCATTAAGCGCCCTTTATGAAAAACGTCCAAAAACTCAATACCTTAAATTCCGTCGAAATAAGATAGTTAAATCTATATGATTTGGTCTCGCTGAATCCGAATCCGGTGCTACCTTTCCGTTACCCGTTAAAGGGTACATAACATTCAAATATATTTCATCATTGCAAACAACACTGGTACAGTGAAATAAATAATTCGTCAAGACTAAATACATATTGCCGCATCAAGAATACGTTTAAAGGGGCCTTTTCACAGATTCTGGCATTTTTTTAACTTATTCATTAAATGCTTTATATTGATAAATGTCAACATTGGATCGTAAAAGCTCCAGTAAAAAATCAAGAAAAAAAAAATAAAAAAGGAAAAGAACATTGCCCGGAGCAGGTTTCGAACCAGTGATCCCTGGAGTCCTGCCAGTGTCCTGAAGTAAAAACGCTTTAGCCTACTGAGCTATTCCGCCGAGTACACATGCATAACGTATTTTATACCTTATATAAGCAATCTTCGTAGTTTCACAAAATTTAACGACAAAAACAGAACTCTCCAAATTATTCAATCGTTTCGCGTTGCAACGCTTTATAATTTTTAGGTTTTAAAATCGTCAAAAGATGCATATAATGGCAATATTAGAGCATGGTTAATGTTCAGTATTACTGTTTCCTAACAAATATCATAACTAAATCGAAAACTTACGAATCTGAAACAACTTTTTTCAATTTTGTCAATAGGAGGTTTTTGTGTGACGTCACAAGAGGGGTTTTCCGTTACTAAAAATATATTGGCCGTCAACTTCTCGATCGCGGCCTATTACATTGTATCAGAGTAAAGGTCGTCGGAAGACTTAATACTTACAATTTCACAAAACAAAACTATAAATACCCGTATTCTTTTTTAAGTAAGACTTTAATAAATGATATTTCAAAAATTATAAAACATATAATAATTTGGATATTATTATAAGTGGTGTGGATGCGATAGTGTTATTTTTCATCAGAGATTGAAATTTAGTGTAAGGGGTGTATTGAATCAATTATAAAACAAAGCCCTTAAATAGCTCAATACATTTGATTTTTCGATATTGAAATGTAGTTTTAATTTCGTTTACATTGAATGAATTTTCGTTTCGTTTACATTTAATGAAAATATTAATAATTTAAGCATTCCAATTGAAAATTAAACCTGCATATTTTGCAAATTGAACTGTCCTTGCATGAACATGTATATTGAAAACTCTTCTCTATCGATCATGAGCGATACAAATCTAGCATTTTATGATACCATAAATCTACACATTTAATTTATTTTACGCAAGTATTTTATATCCGTGACCGTATGCAATGACCAAACGCGATTGCTGGTTTTCATGATGATGTTTCGAATACTGCAGTAACACATTATCTTTACACATTATAGCAGAGTTTACATTTGCAGGTACCAGTTAAATACGTTAATTGTGTAGCAGTAAATTTGTAAAATATTTTAAATGTATAGTGATTAAACACTTTATTGTTATGTTTAAACTGGCTAATATATACTTAAAAGTTCCTACCTGTTAATCCATTTCGGACAAATGTCTATATTTTAAATATGTTCCAATATTTTATTAAAGCAACTGTTATGATTTTGACTTAATATGCTAAGAGATGACATGGAGGTATCATAAATTGTGTTTAATGACCAGACACATGTGGTTTATGCAGAGACCCCATACAGAGTCATACAAGTATAGGTCCCTGGGTTTATTACACACTGTTTTCTTAGTAAATGTCTGGACAGTATCCGATCATATCGAGATAATCGGTTTGTGATAAACAAGGGGGCAATTAAACACTGTGTTAAAAATGCTGAAACAAAGAGTGTCAAAACTGGTGTGAACAATTAAATAAAGCATTTACATTTATCAAGAGGATTTAGTTAATCTGTAACAAGGTAAGTTTTTACAGACAAATAGGTTCAAATCAGTTTCTATATGTTGATTACATAAATTCAATTAATTTGTTGTTTGTTTTCGTCCTTATTTGTGTTCGTTCATTGGATTCAATTTAATCTGAAAGAATTTCAAGTTCTGAGTATTTTTTGTTCTTCAAAAGGGTCGCGAATATGATTGTAACCTTATCACGATGCGGTTCATCACATGCAAACAATAGCAGAATGGCCGCAGTTTTGACGGCCAAAATTTGAGCATGCGCAAACGTGACGTCATTATCGGAATCCCCAAAACCTCCTATTTACCAAAGCGTGAAAAGATCCCTTTAATACAGAACAATGTCTTGACATAATTACAATTTAAAATCTGTAATCTGAATGTCGTAGAAAGTAAATATCATTAATATGTACAATATACAAAGATATCAGAAAACATATTTAAAGTCATATTATCAGTCGTGGCCAATATGGAATAAGTTTGATATGTGAATTAAAACACAAAATAAAAAGTGTTGAAATTGCATCACTTAGACACCAACTACATACACTAATTGATTGTCATACATAGCATCGTACAGATCGACGATTTTTATATTGAGTTTGGACATTAATAATACAAATATGTAGAGCTATATTTAAAATTATTAAAAATCTAAATATCTAATGGTATAATGGATATTCGCTTACCTGAATTGCATGTTCGGTGTTGCTATCTGTCACAAAGGCCGCAATAAATTCGCTGTTGTCGCGGACAAACTGATAAAGCACACTCAATACACTTATCTTCCATTGTACAATTATAAACTCAAATATATCCGTATAGAAACAAATATATCATAATAATAGACTAGATGCTCTATGGCCGATATTTATATGATCGGAAAATAATTGATTTAAAGCATATTATTAACAGTTATGCAGATTATGCTCAACAGTTTGCTTTAAACAATACATCTAAAGCTCCTTTAATTCCTTTAAAGTTAACTTCATTAACGACTTCAAATGTGATCACAAGTAATCAAACACCTTTTGATTGCGATAAAACCGTGATATAATTATAATATAATTACAATTGATCTAATTTCTCAAAGATACATAATTTATCATCATAATTCACTTACGCTCATTCCCGCAGGCAAACAAATTAGTTTCTGTTAAGAACCGACGCAATAAGTTAATTAAGAGATAGTTAAACGATTAAGCATTATTATATAAAACGACGCAATCAATATTTGTATTAAATGACTTTGGTTCGTTTTGATCAAATGTGGGGACGTTTTGACCAAATGTGGGGCATTTTGACCAACTTGGAAATTGACTGGGTCGTTTTGACCAAAGTGGGGAAGTTTCGATCGACTTTTGGGTCGTTTAGACTAGAGGTCGTTTTGACTTGGGGCCGTTTTGACTGTAATCTTTTAGTTGAATGTAACCTAAGATGGCGGCGTTTGTGAAAGGCATTTAGAGAACGAACATAAAACATACATTTAGTAACAAATATAAAACTTATAATGTGATGAAAAAGGTAAATATGTGTTTGTGACACCTATTAATGTGCAATAACGATACATTTTCGAAGGTCTTATTCCTACAATGTCAATTTCTCAAACAAATGAATCGTACACTGTACATTTTGTTAAGAAAGATGAATGAGTTACTCCCCTTTTCTTAAAATATCGCTCGGTGACCATGTGTAGAAATTCACCTAATATCGATGATTTTTTTTACATTAATCAGTGCGCTTTAGGAAACGAAGCTGTTCACCATTGCATAATCTTAGGCACAACTCATTTAGCAAAATTAGGTAAATTGCTTATTTAATTAAATAGTGAAATAAACACAACCCACTCAAATTCAGAAAGAGAGTGTCTTTATGCAAAGGTCTAGATGTGTGTGCACTATTTATCATCCTATTTATGTTATAGACAAGTTAATTGTTATTGTTTACATTGGGCTTGTTTGTGCATGCGCAGTCTCTGTTTGTCAAAAGCGCTGGTTACTGATACAGAAAATATATGCAATGAGTCATTTTTTTCATAAGAAAATAAGTCAGAACTTTTAAAATGAATTCTATAACACAATACATTAATTAAGAACTATATCACACCACACCAACATCGGCTTGGGAATAAATTTTATTGTTATTTGTTGACATAATTAGCGTAAATGATCAACACCATAAAATTGTTATTTGATTTGGAAGCCTTAATGCGATTTCTACAATCTGTCAAATGTTTTGTAACAGAAATAAAGTATTTTATTGAACAACAAATTAATTATGTGAATTAATATTGGAAACGTTAATTTTCAATGAACCGCCATTTTATTTGATGAGTATTAGAAATATGCAAAAACTTGTTTAGTCTTTTGTTCCTTTTATATTATAAAATGTATTTATTTAGAAAAAAGAAAGTGATAAAAAACACACAATCCATGCGAAAAACATCGGACCTCGGACATTTCCGATAAAATTTGCTGAGGTCCTGTATTATTCCCGACATTGTCTGACCTTGTGTCCGACCATAAATAACTTGTGTGTTTTGGTAAAACAATAAAAACGAAACTAGAATATGAACAAATATTGATTTTAATGTTCAAAACCAAAATGTGACCAGTATTGATGCAAATGTGTTTAAGAATTTTATAAACACAAACGTCGGCCATTTTATGCAAGCGCTTATGAAAATTGAATTTTTGGATGGGATCATTCCCATTTAACATGCGTAAATCAAATGACGCAATGTGCGAGCATATTCATATTCACTGGTCATATTTGGTTATAACGACCAAACAATGAGCAACTTTAATTTAATTTATTATTCATAAATTTACGTATTTTGTCTATAGTTTCAATGTGTCAATAATATCTCGTTGTGTGCATTAATGCCGATGTATTTTTTTATATTTTGAAATACTACATGTACCAGTTGCACGTCTATATATAGTTACGGCACATGGTCTGTTTTGACACTCACGCTTAAACCTTTCCATGCGTGAAACTCAACTCTGTCAGCAAAAATTTCGCGCTCTTATTAAAACACAGGCTTTACATGGCATCATGTGTAGTGAATTGTGCAGATGCGTACAAATAGACTTAAATAATATTATCACGTGGCTGTAGAAAAAATGTGTTATTCAGTTCTAAAAATGGACATGTTGAAATATACTTCTATTTAAATAAAATTGTTACCGAATGCAATTTGTAACGGGAATTGTTTTCACAACTTACTCGCCATTAGTTATTAATTGCTAACCATTTGCATTTAATTTCTCATAAGGGACATTGATTGTTTAAGTAATTGTTTATGGTAAAAAGGTGCGATGATACCCGACACAGTCTTTTATATACTGTTTTACTTTAATTATGATTGGATATTGCGTAAATTTTAAATCTGCGATAAAGGCTAACTTCAAGACTGACATTGATCAAAAATAATGATGCCAGTTGTTCGAAACCTGGGTAAATTTAAATCCTGGGATAAATGTCGGATCAATTTAACCAAGGGTTAATTTTTTGGTTAAGTGTTGTTGCATCATGTTGGTTAAATTTAACCAGCGTTTTGTCTGGATACATTTAACCCTGGTCTAAAGGTTGGTTAAAATTTATCCATGTCAACAAACAAAACGGCCCAATTCCATGTAAGAATCGCCAACATTTTTTGTATTTTGTGTTAAATGATGATAAAATGCGGAGTCGATATCGGTTCAAATGAAAATGTTGATAGAGTTTGTAGTTTAATTTGCGGAAATATCGCAACTTTGACGAGGCATTCTAAGTTTATATACCATGCTCGCTTTACCGTTTATAAATGACAGGTTTGAAATAATTTGTTTTCTTTAAGCTGGGTTCCCACTGCCAATCAGATCAACTCAATCAAACCCAACTAAGCGGTCGGGTACTGGTCTGGTTGGTCGGCATGAGTGGTCGGGGCGGTCGGCATTGGTCGGGCTTACTACTCGATATTTTTTTATTTGTCAAAAAATATCTAGTAGTAAATGGGTATAGAAGCGCTTGGGAAGTGGTCGTGTATTAGTCGAGTAGAAGATCGAGTTGATCGTGAAGCAATCGTGTGGCGATCGGATTGACATCTTTTACACGATCTGTGCCCGATTCGCTCGACCTCTACCCGAGTTATTTTAGATCGCAACATGATCCATTTAATTTGATGTACTGATTTACTAGACTGCTACCCGACGGCTACTCAACTTCCTGATTGCTATCTGACCATACACGAGATCTGTACCCGATCCGCTCGACCTCTACCCGTGTTATTTTAGTTCGCTTTGTACGACTGTAGTACGATCATCACGATCTGGTCGTGTAAAGATCTAGTGGCGATCAAGCTGAGGTCCACTTGGTCGAGCTGAGATCGTATAGGGCTCGCGTATAGGTCAAGATGATCAAGCGGAAATCGGAAAGATGGTTGAGTGGACGTAGTGAATGATTCGTGTGGGGGTCGTGTGTTATCAGCAAGAGGTCGAGAAGAAGTCGTGTAAAACCTTTTTAGTCGAGCTTGGTCGGGTTTGGTCGGGAAATTTCGGTGATCGGGATGATCGAGTTGATCGGATTGGCAGTGGGAACCCACCTTTACACTCATGATTGCGTTAAACGTTAATTATACACGTTTTCATTCGCAATTTGTTAACAGAATCACGACAAATATCAAATACAATACAAAAAATACATAGTTGTTTCATTGATCTATAAACATTCAATGGATTGAATATAACTGATTTAAAATTAAAGTTTTTATATTATTATTAAATCTTGTTCCCAGATTAGTAATTAAGTAACCAAGCTTGGATACTGTGAAACCATTATTATTCGTCCGACATTAATTTTCGCCTTTTTCGTCCTTCGACCGATGGACGAATTCAAGATCCTAACGAACAATCATGTCCCATATTTGAAACAAATAAGACTGAATTACCGTAGGCATGAGGCATTTAAATCCAGCGTAATCCACGCATATACACAGGGCTCGAAATTAACACTCGCACACTCGCAAAATGCGAGAAAAAAAGATTGCAAGGTACGTTATAAGCCACTAGTATTTTTGCAAATAAAGAAATAGTGAAAAAAAAACGAGTTATATTGCTTAATGCGTTCGAAGGCGTGAACGCTAAACCGTAAGTCAATTTTTTGAACGTCCGAATACCCATATGCGGGACGCGCACCTTGTTTGTTGACTGGTATACTTATAATACAGATACACAGATGGTATTGATACAAAGAACATGAAAAGTCGACTATTCACACTCAAGTTAAATCCGGTTTTGACACAAAGGGGTGTTCATTATGCAGTGTACTGACAACTGACATTTCCTGTAAAACGCGAATGCAATAAGGCTGTATCGAATGCGTCGACTTCGTTTAGGTATAATAGTGTTGATTAGCGCTAATTGTTAAAAACTTTATTACCCATTGTGTGTATTGTGTTTTTCAGGGGTGTTGCAGATTATACAGCCTACACGCGGCGAATCCGAATTAAAGACAATACTATTAAACCCAATTAAAATATGACGATGTGTGATCAACACCTGACTGAAATATATTCTGCGCTTTGTTACAAATTAATAAAGAACATTTTGATTTGTGTTTGGTTGTTTGGTTTTAACTGCATCTACTATTTTTTAGTGTATTACATGTATTACAAACAAATCGGACGTTGTTTTTTTTCCAAACCAGAAATGGACGTATTTAAGAGCGGACGAAATAGTCATTTTTATGAAAAGGGCGAAATTTTGTGCCGACGAAAATAAATGGTTTCACAGTAACTCAAACCGGCGATAGTGCACAAACAACTGGGTCTAGAATAATGCCCTTATGATACGCATTCTCGTTACCGATTGGACGCTTTGGCGACTGAAAAGTTACCATAGAAGTTTTCGTGGTGCATCTGTGTCAGCATACATGGCTGTGTAATGTGACTATTACTCAATATTAGACAACATTATGAGTGTGGAATATCGAAGGTCCGAGTGCCTTCCGCCATTTGTTAAAAATACGTAATACAGACGATTTTTGGCTTAATTTACGGCCGGAAATGCTGACTAAACGGGCATACATTTAATTGTTATTTTATTGTATTTAGAGTTTTTAAACATTGTGAACGTCATAACGATAAAAAACTATACAATGTATGTTATTGTTTGATTAAAGCAGAAGAAAGACTAAAGTCCGGTAAAATGCGGCGAGGTCCGGTACATTTTAAAAGTTATCGGACCTCATGTCCGGTAAGATTTTTTTGCCTTTTGCATGGGTTGAACACACACGACTGCATGCATTTTTTAAGGTTCAAGATACAAGTGAAAGCATCATTAAGCTTGCTTAATTACTGGACATACACCTTCCAACCTGTTGGGGGGGGGGACACATTGGGTCACTAATGTTTATGACGCTCGTATTGATAGTTTGATAGTTAGTATCTGTCAATCAAAAGGCCAATTATGGGGCAGATTACATGTGTCGACGCGTATCATTATGAACACATGCAAATTATGTTTTACTGCGTGTTCTGCATGAAACAGTTTTATCTCTAATAAAAAGGCTTAATAGATAGAACAGTTTTACACTCAATCTCGACATCATTACAGTTTGTGCGTGCACCTTTTATTTTCAGAGGATTTTCAGCGCGAGAACGTTGTGTACTAAAGGCCATGTTCTCATATTTAGTACTGACTTCCATATTCCTGTAAACATGTTATATGTAAAAGTATAAAGAGCAGTGGAAGCGATGCCTCACTTTAATGTATTGCATTTCAACCCGCGAGGTATAAGGGGTCAGTTCGCGTTTAGTGTGTTTGAATGTCAGAGTTTATATACAGGTCAGACCTTATGTGCTGTTCGGAGTTCGCGGTCAGTAACATAATAGTTACAGTCCACTCTCGTTATCTCGAAGTCGGCGGGAACAAGAAAAAATATCGAGATAACGAGAGTTCGAGATATCCGTTTCGGCGTTTTCAAAGGAAAAATGAGACGAAAATTTACCTTGTTTTTAGCATCTAAATACCTGCTAAGTGGTCTAACTAAAGCCGTCACCGTGTGGCATAATACTCTCTACCTTATATATACGCGTTTTTACGAGGCAAGATTAATTTTGCTATTTAATTGCTTAAAATGATGTTTTAAGTATTACAAAATTGAATGAACACATGCGGTTATAATTTTTCTAAACTGTCGAGTAAACATCCGGTAATGTTGCTATTTAAAGTAATGATGCAATTGACGTCCAATCAAGACAAGGGTTTCCCATCTGAACATGGGTAAATCACGTTCCGGAATACTGAACTGCACATGTACATTTTGTAGTTTGAAATATTCTTTCAAGTTAGCCATGATAATGAGTTTTGGAGTTCAATGATCGAACAACATTTTGTAAATTTGCAACGGTTTATATACGCAAAAATATAATGCATTTTGAAATGTTGTTTTTAAAAACAAATAGTATTTCGGCCTTTCGGCAGACTGTGTATTAATTGCAGTTAATTGATGTTAAAAAGTGACAATTAAAGTGACAGGCCTTACTCAAGTGTTAATGGCTAACGACATTATACACGTGTGATCAGTGATGGAATTAACGGATCAATTTCCTACCGCACAGTATCGGGAGCAGCCGGGCGAAGCGGGACTGTGAAGTATCAAATAAAATTTTTCTCGCCTTTTGCCGACTCTGGGACAGTTATTCGCACTTCGAGATAAACCACAGTAAATACATGTAAAATCGGGACTGGGGACACAATTTTATATCGACATATCGAAGTATTCGACATAACGAAAATCGAGATAAGCAATGTTTATTTATATAGACAAAGAAGGGAAAAAAATGGGACATTGAGGTTACTTCGACATATCGAGAATATCGAGATATCTGATGTCGAGATAACGAGAGTGGACTGTATATAATAAAGACGCTATAGCGTGAACTAGGTGAACTGGAATTTTCTTTACCACCAGAAAGATGCGAAATGAAGATATCCAGCGATATTATTTTATGGCATGTCAATAATAGATTCTTAATGTGTTTTCAACAATACCATGATAAATATTATTTTTAATTAATTAACAAGAATTATTCCATCATATTTACTAATGTATTATTGCAGCATATTGACTAATGTATTAAGTATGAGCGCGATGATTCTCGATACTGTTAATAATCGAATCAAATACACGTAGCAATGCCCGATAAACCACTCAAAACAGCTAGGTTTGTTCGAAGAACGCGCTTATACATATTTAAAATATGTACGGAGACTTAGCGTGTGGCCGGTTGACTTTGGTTTTCTGTTTTGTATCTATAGGTTTATGACCAGCAATATGTAATAATGTAAAATAAGCCACGAAAACTCCGCGTAACATCCCGTACTGCGTTAGATGCAGCTAAAAACTGCACAGAAAAAGATATTAGCTATCCTTGATCTCATTCATTTAAATCTTTACCTTCCATAAACTCCAACCACAATCAACGCCGTATATCTTTTTTAAAGATATTTCTTGTTTTTAAAGTAGACACACTTTACATTTGTGCATTTGTGCATTGAAATTTGTGTGTACATTCATGTTGGATATGTTGAGTTCATAACTTCACATGCTTAATTAGCTTAAATAGAAATACAATGTTATGTTTTATATAATAGCTATTTATTACAAATAATGTAATTGAGTTTCAGTGTGTTTTGAGGATTAAAATAATTGTGGAAATATCAGTAATTTTCAACACAATCTTTCTATATAGATCAGCGTTTTGCCAACCACCTTTTGCCAACCAGTGGGCAGAGTCTGCATATAGCAGGTGTGCGTGAGTCGTCGTGACGTCACTCATTAACTCGTCTCCAAAAATAAATAAATATCCCTTTTCGACGTTCTGAAAGCATAAAAAATATGATGAAAATGGTATATCATGAGATTCAATTAATATAAAATAAAATTTGCAATCACCACAGGGCTCGACATTAAAGGTAGTCCGACTGTCCGGGACAACCGAATTGTTAGTCCGGACAAGTAAATAAAGAAATTTGCTAGTCCGACAGGACAGGTGGTCATTATAATTGTATAACTTAGAAAAAATGCCTTTAAAGCCATTATTTCTGTGGAGATATCACTCACCTTTTCCGAGTATATTTTGTATAAGTTTAATCGTCGAAGCCCGAGATATTCCGATAGTTCCATGTGATACATGTACTACACTGAACTGTTCACAAGGGAAGCAACCCTTAACATTTTTTTCTTTGCCAAGATAACAAGAATATTCTCCCTTGTAAAGTATATGCATTTTACGACACCGGTAAACACCGATCTTACAGACAAATAACGTACTGACGTCCTCCCTTTGTATAGAATGATTTTTTTTTTAAATATCAGTTAAGTACTGTACATATACATCACTTTAAACATTTTCTGTTTGATGTTAGCAACACACAAGTTTTTGTCAGGTATTATGGCTTTGTATAATGTTTAAAAATCAATAATTTTGAGTTTTCCTGTTATTCTAGTCAGTTCTTTTTGTATTGAAATTGCCTACAATTATGTTGACATGTAATTTGAACGATTCAAGTCTTTATGATTTGAGCATTTTGTATTATTTCATTATTGTGCAAAGTTCTGAGCAGAATAAAGATATAATGGTCAGGACAAATTGCTTTTTGGTCAGGACAAGTGAAATTATGGTCTACTTGTCCGACTGGACAAGTGGCTTCAAAAGTTAATGTCGAGCCCTGCACCATTAAAATATTATATGAAAATTGTTGGAATATTGACGATACCTAAGAATATTAAGAATATAATTTTATTATGGAAATTCCTGTTTTATTTTTTTTTATTTTTTTGACACCATAAACAAATTCAAAATATACTATAAGATAATTGGTGAAGATAAATACAAAATAAATTTGCGAGGAATACATTTTTCTCATTAATTAGGTAGTCATAAACACAGCGCTGTTGACTGTACTTTGTTGTTGATGCATTACTTGTTACCCTAACAGTTAACATGGTGTCAACCAATCTCTGTCAGACCATAACATTGGAACTTCATATGTAGATCACTGCAGGGAATCACTGGATATTAAAAGTAAAAACAGAAGCTGTTCAGATGATGTACTCAAAACCGTGCAGACGATGTACTCAAAAAACATTCAGACGATGTACTATTTTCCAAATTACTCGCAACAGATCTAAAAAATGCTTAAACAACGTGGACAACCTTGTACAAAATATTATAAGCATGTTAGAAAGCAAAAACTGTTGTATTTATTTGTTTGTTTGTCATCTTGAATAGCAAACGCGTAAAAATAAAGTATGTTCAGACGATGTACAATTTTCATTGTTTATTGTGTCTGAATGTTGGAGAAAACTACAGAAATCTCAGAAAAACGACAATTACCAGAATACATTAGTAGACTAAGCATGTACTTTGCGCATAGTTATCATTAATTTAGATATTATAAAATATGAGAATACCTTGATTTTTGTTATTAAGCGAGAGCTTTTTCCGCCATGTTGTACGTAAGATGTACTTTTGTGATCCTGTGTTTCCCCGCAGTGTAGATGCAACTTGATGAATTTTACATGGCACACCCATTTTTTGGGTCACTAGGTCAAAGGTCAATGTCACTGGGATCTCTAAAAAAAATTCGGACAAGCTTTCATTTATTCTAAACAGCACCTGCAGCCAAGCCTTGGCACCTGTTATGTGGTGCTTTTGTTTATATTTTGTTTTAGCGATTATAAAGCATTTTTGTCATTGTCAATAGTAAACCTATAGTTATTTGTGAACTTGTGTTCAACATTCTATAAATTGAGAACTGTGAATATAAACATATTTTACCTTATACTACAGTACAGCCAAGGCGGAACAAACTTATTTCGCGATCGATCGGCGGCAAGGCGAAACGAGTCTATGCCGCGTCAGCTTTTGAAGCCCCGTAAGTATGCGGCGGCAAGTCGAATTTCGCCAATAAGCTTCGCATCTGTTTGCCGCGGCATGCCGAGGCAAGCCTCGATCCGCGACATAACGCCGAGTTGATGCGTACATGTATCATAAACAATCTTTTTTTAAATGATCAGTTGTTAAAAAAAATTAAAAGAACATTTATAATAATATCTCAAATCATAATATTTAATGTGCGCGGATTCAAAATAAAATAGATAACATAGTTAATAAAATAGCCTGCTGTTGAGTTTTTTAGTGAGTGCATTCCCGTTTATAACCAAATTGTTGTTATCCTGAAAATTTCAACAAAAATCGAAGTCATCAAAATACCACACACGTTATAATTTACTTCTGACTTACGCTGTCCTTGTAGCACTGCTTGAATAAAACAGCCAAACACTGAAAATGAAATACAAATATGTTACTACATGTACATGTACATTCAAACACATAATTTAAATGCTGCATTGTGTGTATATAGAAGCGGTAACCCTTATATTTTGCAAATATCTAATTAAAGGCTTCATTTGAATAAATATCGATATATTTAAAGACGTGATATTATATAAATATTCTGTAAAGCATCATATAAAAATCATATCCGCTTATTAAAATAATATTATGGGCACATTTACCTGTAGAATTGAGCTGAAAAGAATTAACAGGTCAAAATAGTTTGTTGAAATGTGATACTGACCAATTATCTGCCACACATATTGCTACCAGTTGTTTATAATTTTTTTTTTTTATAGACGATATTTTACATGACTCATCCAGTCCTCTAAGAAAAAAGGATCCGTAAAACAAAATAGTGTCTTTGAGTCGTATGAATGAATCTGCACTAAATCTAGAATTACATCGTAAATCAAATAATTTCTGTCGTCAGTTGTCAAAGTACGGTTGATATTCAAATGCATTATTTTCCTCTTTCCGGGATATTGTTTAAGTATGTTGATGCTGCATTAACAAATATAAGTGTATATTAAAGAAAACACAAACAATAAACAACGGTTGCAATAGGCACCTATAAACTGTACGATGCCCATGATATCACTTTATAACATGAAACTAATAACTATGAAAGTGGCCTAAATCTAGGTTGCTATGCTACACAAATGAACATGTAGATGTAAATCTATTTATTTGATCCGCTGCGTACGTATGCGGCGGATTCACTCTGCGAAAGTACGCGAGGTTGAAACAGGCTCGGCGTCGTTGCACGGAACGATGCTGAGTGCTGTGGCGATTCACCGCATAAACACACGATATGGCCGCCGCGTACTAATAATCTTGCCGTGGCGTAGCTGCGGATAATGTTTGTTCCGCCTTGGCTGTACTGTATTGCATTGTTATCACTCGTGATACAATTAGGAAGGTAGATATTGAGAACAAGGAATACTGTTATTGCAGTGTTTTTTTCACCATTTTGGGAATGGGGCCAAGCCCCTTTAAATTGGGGAAAATCGCGGCGTTTTGAATAAAATTGGGAAATTAGTGTTGTTTTTTTGCAAAATATGCTTCAAAATTGAGAATAAAAGTGTGTCCAGTATTATATTTACTATGGTTGAACTTGGATGGGAGATAACAAAATATTGAGATCTAATTTTTTTTAATTTTTTTTGCAAACCTTCCATTAGGAATTTTTAGCTTCCATTTGGGAAAAATATATACTTATTTCCATTGGGAATGGGTCTGCTTACTGGACCCGAATGTGAATGACAAAAAAAAACACTGTTACAATTAAAAAAAAATTATGTTCAGCGAATAGAATTTTTAAGTTCAGATGGCCTATTGCAACAGAGAACTCTCCTTTGGTGTGACATAATGATATACTTTGTCCCCCAAGCAAGCAGTGAATTATATGTGTGAAATAATAATATACTAATGTGAAAATACTGAGCTCAAGGCGGGTATTGAACCCACGACCTCCAGAGTGGTAGTCAGACACTTAAACCACGTGGCTAAAGAGTTAGCCCAACAGCAAGGCTGTTGGAAGTGACCTTTCCAAGCAAGTAGAGAATGATTTTGTTTATATTAAGAACAAGAATGCCCTGACGACATCTCATCAATTTAATTGGTGTATTTTGTTTCACTATCAATAGAGCCATGAAAACACCTCAGTAGCTGATAAATGTAATGCTTAAAGAACTCTTGAATAGCCAAGGAACGCACAAAACACCAATATTTTCATTGAGCATCATTTTTTGCATTCTAAAAAAACACAATTTTACACTTGTGATTGAGACTTCTACATCCTGTATCCATGATTTCCCTTGTAAAACAGACATAGCAACCCATTTTATTGAGATAATTTTTATTTGAGTTCAGTTTTATAATAAATTATAATTAAACTTTAATAAAACAGTGAAATTATATTGGGTAGCAATCGGGTAGCAATGTTGGTAAGTTGATTTCAATTAAATGTTTTTCACACTTGATTTGAGAATCTGATAGGTTGTTTTGTGGCTGAAGAAGTTTAAATGCATTAATAATATGTATTCACAGAGTTGTGTTTACCTTTTTGGGAAATAATTAATGAGCTAATTATTTTTTTTGTTTCAAATACACAGTTGATGTACAGATGGCACTTTGGCAACCAAGGAGCTCAAGCATTTCAGGCAAGAGAAATAGAATTTGAGCCAGTCGCTGGACATTCACGGAACTCCATCCTGTCTATGCGGACGAGACTGTTGTTGGAACAGTAAGTGACCAGCAGAACTGTTACTCAAGCCAAACACTTGACACTATACTGGCCCCCTCCTGTTTGGGTGGAAGTGACAGTGGTTGGGATAGTTATCTAGTAAGCAGCAGAAAACTTGAGTCAGACACTGGATATGTACTGACATCCAAACTGTCTAGGTGGAAGTGACTGTGGTTGGAATAGTTGTCTAGTAGGCTACATAAATATAATTCCAGCTAGACACTGGACATGTACTTACCTTCCTCTTGTTGAGATAAAAGTGATTGTGGTTGAAACAGTTGTATAATGAGCAGTGGGACTGTAACTCAATCCAAACACTTGACACCTATACTGACCAACCTTCTGTTAAAGTGGAAGTAACAGTGCCTGGAATAGTTGTCGAGTCAAGAATTACAAGCCGCAAGGTCGCAAAGTCAGGTCAGGTAAGATTACATTGATATCAATACCAGTCACAGCCTCAGTGGCATGCAGCCCAATCACATATTGCATGCTCAACTGAAGTGAAAGTTCTTAGATATATGCTATTTTTCAGTCATTGTCTGCTGTCAAATGTGTGTTGCCTGTCATTTCAAGAAACATTTTTTTACATCTTCCTTGTAACCACATAAAAGAAGTTAAATAAACTGGACAAGGGTTTTCAGTTCTAACCCAATTAAGAAGAAATCCATATTTTATACTGTATGCTGTAAATTCATGTTGAACATTGTAATTTATTAATTGCAAGTTGTTCTCAGCAATTATCAAATAATTATCAAGACTGTTATTTATCACCTGATTCACTCTGTCAAATTATTTTGAATGAGTGGTCCATAAATTTCATAAATTTACCACCAACATTAAAGCATGTTTATGACATGTTCATGTCTTTAGTTCATGTCTAAAAGTAAATAATATGCCGTATGCATTTCAGTTTTATAAGGATATTAAGAACTCCATAAATTCCATGAAGTAAATGTAAAATCTCAATTTAACTTATAATTCTTGGACAAACAGAGATGTTTTGTACATTTATTATTTTGAGTGGTCTCCCTTGGACTTGCATTGCTAATATATCTCACAACCATTTCCAATGGTAAAATGTTGTAACAAATCCCTGAATGATGTGAATATGCCATTAGGTTGGATTTATCTATATCCCGATCAGACTAGAATATTTAATATACCAATAGTCTGGTATACAAAATAGTAACATAGGCTTCAACTCAAATTCCTCATGCATAATACTAGTATGCTTACTTTGTTTAAACGTATTATAATTTGTGTATTATACACTTGCATGAGAGAACAATTTGTTTGTTCTCCCTTTCTGCGGTTTGATTCACATTCTGAAGAAGTATTTGAACTTACATGTAAGTAAATAAAATTTGAAACAAAAAATAACAAATTCTGTAGCAGTATAGTATTTTTATTATACCGTCTTGCTGTACTGTTTTACCGTAATATATTTTTACATGAATGTAGCATTATTTATATTCAATCATATTTCAGTGTTTCTTGTGGGCTTTAGTGGTAGTGTTATTCATTTAAATATTATATAAAATGCCTATGTGTAAGCAGTGATAATGTATAGTAAAATAAAACACCCTGATGTGTGTGATGTTAATTGAAACTAAAGGTAGACTTAAATATAACTGTAAGAGGGATTGGCAGGAATGTTAAATACTGAGAAACATGCTGATGATCATTCAATCATTGTGTAACCCCTTGAAAGTGATTTGAAAGTATGTAAGCAATCTCTTGCACAACGGTTACATTACATTCACCTCTGTGTTGGGCTCAGAACGGACTATTGTTATGAAAGCGTCTCATTTATTTCATGATCATTCCAAGCGTCTATCATTGAGGTTACAGAATACTAAACAATCTCTTGCACGACGGTTCATTGCATTCACTGCATTAAAGAAAACCATCACATACCATGATATCTTATATCAGTCTTAATTCATTATTATAAAATTGATATGTTTTTTTATGTTAAGAAACCAACATACATACACACGTCGAAGCAATTCCTAACGTCACTCAAAAAAAAATATATTCAATTGTTTACATTTGTGAAGTGCGTGGAATGATTCCATCTGTGTAAATGGGCAATAAATTAGTTCCAAAGAGTTGCATTAAAACTCGCAAGTTTTTGCACGATTTATCGTACATTTAAGTCATATTTCTTAATTTAATGCATGCGATCTTAAATCTCCAATCAAATATACGTTTAATGCGTTTGTTCGGTTTTATCTATTTTATAGACAAAATGGAGGGCTGAGCCTTTCGCAGAGTTGTATGTGAGAGTAAGGAACGACAACTCTGCGTGGAGATTGGTATGTAAGTTGAAGTGGGGTGTTAACAAAAAATGAAATTATTTTCATTGCAAAATGGTTGTGCAGTTGCAACCGTTTTACCCTGAAAATGAATACAAACATTATAGTGTAATGGTACCAATACCTAGCATGTCAGACTGTGACCATTGTACCAGTACATACAGACTGAGACAATGCTGTGATTTTTGTAACCCATTGGGAAAAGAAATGGTACCAGTCCAATTTGGAAAATTGTGCGAGAAAAACCCAGAAATTGGGAAAATTTGTGTATTTGATTTATTTGCTCCCAAATACTTTAAAATTGATAATTAAATGTTGTTAAGTTGTCAATATTATATTAACTTAGGTTCAAGCCATAACGCTGCATAGGAAAACTAGTTAAAAGTTGCTGTTGCATTGTTATTTAAGTTTTCTTCAATTGGGATATTTTTTGACAGCAATTGGGAAATTTGTAGTTTTTTCCTTACTGGAAAAATGCCATTGTTCGGTACTTTATAATAAAAAAAATTGCTGCAATGGTACCAGTAATGTAGTATGTCAGGTTGTGAAAATAGTATTGGTATGTCTTATGTTAGACTGTGACAATAATACCTGTACATAGCATGTTAGACTGTGAAAATGGTACCAGTAAGTAGCAGTTCAGACTTTGACAATGGTACCAGTACGGAGCATGTCAGGTACTAGTACGTAGCATGTCAGACTGTTACAATTATATCAGTACGTAGCATGTCTGATGGTGACAATGGTACCAGTGCTTAGCATCTAAGACTATGATTATGGTACCAGTACGTGGCATGTCAGACTGTGACAATGGTACCAGTACGTAGCATGTCAGACTGTTACAATTATACCAGTTTTAAGCATGTGAGACTGTAACAATTGTGTCACTTCGTAGCTTGTCAGACTGTTACAATTACACTTCAACACCGTTATTTCGAAGTCGTCGGGACCGTTAAAAAAACTTCGGATTAACGATAATTCGAAATAAACATTTGACAAAAGACTTCTTTGATTCTGTAAAAAATGAAACGTTGTGGAATTCACATGGTCCGGTTACACGCTTACTGAAAGCGTAAACTAGTCAGATAGCAATAGATTTCCACTTGTAACAAACGGAGGAATAAAACGATTATTTTTCTTGTTTTTATTTTTGTCTTATTACAGAACATATAAAATATAATGAATAGCACAAATTATCAGACATACATACATATTAATACATTTTCTGAAATTAATTAACATTTTTTTAACTAATACGCGATGTCTCTCTGAACACCGGTGTTCGCGCAGACGACAAAGGTGTAATTATTGGCTTTTGACGAGCCACGACAAAGGTGTGAAATTAAGCTCAGTATTTTGCAGTTTTTACTTCGGATTAAAGATTGTTAATAAGGTGCGAATTATAGTGTTGGGACCGACTGAATCACTTCGAATTAACGATTTCTTCGGTTTAACGAAGTTCGGATTAACAATAAAATTTAACATTAAACAAAGAAGAACCAGTATCGGGACCCGAAAAATACTTCGAAATAACGGTGACTTCGGATTATCGGTGTTCGAAATAACGATGTTGAAGTGTACCAGTATGTAGCATGTGAGAATTTGACAATGGTACCAGTGCGTAGCGTCTGATACTCTGACAATCGTACCAGTACGTAGCATGTCAGACTGTTACAACGGTAACAGTCTGTAGCATGTAAGACTGTTACAATTATACCAGTATGTAGCATCTCAGACTGTAACAATGGTACCAGTACGTAGCATCTGTCAGACTGTGACACTGGTACCATTACGTAGCATGTCAGACTGTTACAATGGTACCAGTCCTTAGCATGTCAGACTGTTACTATAACTTTGTGGTTATTTTGCTACCTAACCACACAGGAGGAAGATAACTCAAGACTGTCTAGTTTTACGTTTCAATATAATTAGAATATTTGATTCACAGATAACTCAAGAGCATCAAACGTCAAGGCTCCAATCTGTAAAATATACAAATACACATATTAAGACATATGATTAATAATAATTACTATATTATTATTAATATAAATATCCTTGAATTAATAATAACATTTATAATATGTCTTGTTCTAGTGGCTTTACAATTGCACCTGAACCTTAAACATTATTTTGCAATACAAATAATAACAAACATACAAAGCAACAAACATATCACATGACAAGAACATTGCATAGTACACAACACACAGTTTAATTACCAATTTGTGGAACTGAATGGATTTCACTCCCTTGCTCCTTCTTCCCACGCTTTCTGTGACTGCTGCAAGTTAATCATGCACACACATTATTAAGTGCATTTATTAGTAATGAGTTAAAACAATTCAAGATATTAAAATATCAAAAGAAAGAATTGTATCCATTGTGCAACCATTTCAACAACCGCGAAAATATATGACTCAACATTAACAACATGTCAACTCCTTCTTTAAATACAATTGAAACAGTAACAATGGATTGAATGCAGTTTAATACAACCAAATACAACATACTAACCAGTAGAAGTCCTGATTAACCATGTATTACTCAAAATATTACACAAAGAAAACCTCTTTCTTTGTCCAACAGTTTCCCTCCAAAGACTGACAAAACCATTCCCCAATAGTAAGAGAACTGACCACAAGAAATAGGTTACACATAAGTAAAATAGGGTTAAAAACCACTTGGGTACATTACAATTGTACCAGTACCTAGCATCTGAGACTGTGACAATAGTACTAGTAGGTAGCATTTGAGACTGTGACAATGGTACCAGTGCTTAGCATCTGTGACTGTGATAATGGTACCAGTATGTGGCATGCCAGACAGTGACACTGGTACCAGTACATAGCATGTCACACGGTTAAAATTATACCAGTATACCTTAGAAGCAAGTGAGACTGTGACAATGGCACCAGTACATAGCATGCCAGACTGTGAAAATGGTACTGATATGTATAATGTTAGACTGTGACAATCATACCAGTATGTAGCATGTCAGACTGTGAAAATTTTATCAGACAGTGTGTATCATGTGAGACTGTGACAATTTAACCAGTACGTAGCTTGCCAGATTGTGACAATTACAGTACACTCCACGCGTTTTCCCCAATTTCGCTCCATACTCCGTGGTGATTGACCTGGAGTGAGATTAAGAAAATCCTGCCAGACGCGGCGTTTGCATTATTTTGGACGCGGCGGTCAACGATCGGCAAAACTGATAAGCCGACGTGGCGGCTCTCGGCGTTGGCAACGCGGGGGAAACTCCGCGTTTTACGAGATAACGATCAATTTAATTTTGTTTGACTTCCTGATATTCAAATAGTAGTATAATATTTACAATAAAAAAAAACAGCCAAGATAGATCGATCCCGACGTGGTTGTAGAAGTAGTTGTTGTTGTATAGAAAACTCATTGATTTACGACAAACAAAACGTCGTCTTTTAACTAATACTTACCAATTAATATAAACACAGTTTGCAACATTGTTTTTATTTTGATAATTAAATCCAAAGTTTTCATGTTAGCAGGTGATTTTCTATACTGAACATGTAAACAAATGACCAAGGACCCTAAAAATCTCGCAAATCTGTGAGAATCGACAGTTTGACGTAATCAAAGAAAAGCCGCTTCCTGTCTAAAGGCATAACTTACTCAAGTAAACACGTTCAACGAATGCATAAGGAATGGTTTTAATTGTCGGAACAAAGTCAATTCTCTGCTCGCTAATGCATTTATTTTCTCTTTGAAGTTACGTTATTCCATTGATTACTAAAAGAAGGTGGTAACTATTGAGTTAATAGTTGCATTTAATATTCACAGTTGTATTCTTGTTGCATCAACATTCAAAACAATGTTTACCAGTAATTATGGACCAAATCGGCAGAGTGACATTCACACATGTTAATCCCTTTTGTCAAAACACCGCAGACAGCAGTCTACACAATAGGTCAGTAGACAAGCTTTGCGTGTTTTCATAACGTCAAACACTTAAAATCCAGTTCCGCCCAGATGTCTTCTTTAATCAGTTTACAGTACAATTACTGTTAAAATAATTACTCTACTAAAATACCATAACGATAAAGATTCGGCGTGTATGATTTGAAATTATTTTGGAGGAAATATCAACTTATTCGCGATATAATTTTGTTAAAAAAGACCAAAGAAACTTTTAACCGCAATCAACAAAATTCAATGTTCTCTGCGCTTTAAAGTTTGTATAAAAAAAATCAATACACACACGCTTTGCAGGAGTATACCTTGTACATTGCAGTATAATTTTCGCGCGCTTTTGTCGGGAAATATACATGATGACTGTATATTGGAAGCATTTGTAAACGTTGTGTTAACATTAAAAATCGTAGTGTGTTTCGGATTACTAATAATTATTCTCATTTGGAAATTTTATGGAACATTTATTCTTTTCTTATATGTATTATGATTTAAATATTAATTTGTCAAATGTCTTATATTCATTCATATTGAAGACGTACCTGTGAATTAAAAAACATAATTTTTATACGTATTAATTTTCTATACAATTATCTTTTTTATACATGTACTACAGTATTTAAACAATTTATTATAACAATGTTTTTATTTTTTGGCATGCCCAGTAGCACACTGCTAACGCGGCATGTCAAATTGTGACAATGGTACCAGTATAATAGAATGTCAGACTGCGACAATGGTACCAGTATGTCTCCCATCAAACTGAGACAATTGTACCAGTACATAGACTGAGACAATGGTACTAGTTTGTAGCAGGTCAGACGTTGACACTGGTACCAGTGCGTAACATGTCAGACTGAGACACTTATAATAATGATGCTCAAAAGGTATTGCTTGAATGTGAATAGCTTAACATGTGCTCTATCCAAAAAAAACGTAAGCCACCAAAAAAATAACATGGTGGCCTTTTTTTTCAAAAATGGCGGCCGCATAATTGTGTATACAATTTTTATTGAAAATCAAGGTATTTGCACTCGGAGACTAATGAAAACAAACATTATTCAGGTTGCTTTGTTGTTAAGAATGTTTAAAATATACAATTTATTCTTCTTTGACATTTAGATGTGAAATATTGTACATTTGTATGGAAATTGTCGCAATTTGCACAATAATTGTGAACCACATATGTACGTTTATATCACAATAAAGTTATAATATAAAGTCAACACACACACATGTATGGCACACATAAACATCTGTGTTAAAACATGTTGAATAAATAAGTATATATAGCATTTAAAAAAAACTATTTTATACCCAGGGGTGCGCTTATTATGGATTTATTGGTATCAATTGTTGGACAGTACCTTCCAAAAAATAAAAATAATACAATATAAACCATAATCATCACTTTTGTCATTAAGACTAGTTTGAACTTGATTATTAATAATAGTTTATTGTAAATCTAGAGGTGCAACATCATTACTTGAAGACTTATACTTATTGACTCTAAGTTATGTGTGACAGGGGTGGCGAAATCAAATGTCCGAGTTGCCTGAGTCGTACATTTGCTTGTCTGGGCAACTGATTTTTTTCAATTAAGTTGTCCGTGGACAACAAGTTTTTTAAAGTCGCGTCAAGGTATACAAAATTACATTGTATTAAAGCCGTAATTAAGTTTTACAAAACCGGATGTTGACACGCGATTACATTGTCAGTGCTATTTGCGGAGCAATCAAGCTAAAATACGTGCACTTTCCTGCGCAGTGATCTCCTTTATTCTATAAGAGATCGGGAGCATGCCGCATTTTCACCATTCGGCCCAACTTTTAGACAGTGTACAGATTGGTTTCGTTATTTTTACAATCAGACGGAAATAAAAAGTGTCAATCTAAGATAATCAAAACACGGTCTACCTTGTTATTTAACCCTTTCCTTGACAGGTACGCGTTTCTACGACCCTATCTATTCCCTGTCAAATACGCGTATCTACGCCTGTATCGATTCCCTGTTATCTACGCATTTCTACTACCCTATCTATTACCTGATATATACGCGTTTTTACGCGGCACGATTTAATTTGCTATTTAAATGCTTAAAATGACGTTTTAAGTGTAACAGAAATGCATATACACCTGCGTTCATCATTTTTCTAAACTGTCAAGTAAACATCCGGTAATGTTGCTATTTAAAGTTATGATGCAATTGGCGACCAATCAAGACGAGGGTTTACCATTTGACATGCGTAAATCACGTTCCGGGATGTGCGCGCTTCAGGCATTTCGTAATGTCCTAAAATAACTGCTATTCTCGAACCGTTTTTAATTTGGACATTTTCCGAAAACGTATTAATAACTCGTTAAAAATTTCGCAAAAATAAACACGTTCCATAGGGATATAATATCATTTGGTTGTAAATCGATTTCATTCTTATTGTTGTTTGATTCCATTATATCGTAAATGTTTGTTTCCGAGATCATATACGAGAATTACATTGGTATGTTTAATGTTATCGATATGTTTAATGGCATATACACTAAAATGTTTTTACAAACGACACGTGCTTATCTAAAATTTGCGTTTCGTAATACACAGGATATTGGATTATCGGTGCTTGATTGGGCAATAAAACAAAGACGCAGTCGGCGGTCTTCAATATGCCTTTGAACTGACCAATAATAATTAATAGCGCACGTGCTAATCTAACATTTAGGGATAAGAAACACGGGTTCTAGACACTTTGAATAAACATGTTTACCGGACGCAGCAGTAGTCTTCATATGACATTGGCGCGCGTGCCATGTTACCTCGGCATTTTGTAATTTGGTACACGAATACACGGGTTTGTCGGCGACTTCTGGGTTGTAAAGTTATATGTCGGCGATCAGATAAACTGGAGTATTTGATAATAAAGTAGCCGCTTAAAATTGGAATTTTGCAAATAAATACACGAACTGAAGACTTATTGAAGACGCCGACATGGCCGGATTTCGATCGGTAATAAAATGCAAAATGCAAATTAATTATATGAATATTCATGGCACATTATGCAACATCCAATTAAATTGTTACCGGTATCTATAAATATTTATAAATCATTTGGTGAATTAATGTAATAGAAATACCAATTATCGTACGAATTTTATAAGAAATAATACAATTGATTTTGAAAATGCATGAAGTTGTTTGAGAAACTCTGTGTTTTTCTATAGTTATTTATAAGAATTTACATAAATTTTGAGGCTTGCAGAATGAATTTATAAAATAAAAAAATCTTCAAGAAAGAAGAATTGTAGTTAGGAAAGTAAGAAAAAAAATTAATATTCCAAAATGTAATTATTTGTATTTGATTCAACCACGGATTCTAGATTACACGGATAAGAAACGGGACCGTTACGCCAAATATCTTGTCGTGTCTAAGTCACGTGACCGTGTCGTAACTATCGATCTTTTATTGAAGCGCCGAGGTTATAAATTTGATGTACTCACTCACGTATTTTGTTAAATTATAGTTTCATTTCTAGGCCGATTTTGACAAATTATATATCATTAGAAAGCTAACGTAACGTAGTTTTCAGATATATCATTATATATTGAGTTTTTCTTCTGATTTCGGCAGCCCGGCGAGTTATAACTTTAACTTTTGCAAATAACATACCGTTTTGGAGTTTTAGAATCTAGATTTACGGTTGACATGTTCGTACTTTATACCGATTTGTAGCGTTTATATTTGGAGTTCAGTTTTAAAAATAACATCTTGCTTAGGAGAATAGAATTCTGTATACGATAGAAAAAAAAATTGTTTAAAAATTTAAGTAATTAAGGAATGAAGGCGGGAAAATGTAGCGCGCGTTCCTAACGCTCTGAACTGATGCTACGGTCTTGGCGATTATGCTTTTGTTTAGATACCGGCCATTGAATTTCCTTTGCCATGATTATTATATTTTTTATGAAATATATTGAAATATTTTGTTCTAGAGACATATCCATAAAGCTAAGTATTAATGAAGCTTAATAAATTTACGATTTCAGCTCTTGATTATAACACAGAAAGGGTGTTAATTTTATGATGAAACAGCGTATACAAATGTATAGCGGACCCTCTTGATATTTTTCGGCTTTGCATACTTCAAATATAATGGGTGTCAAAACATTCATCGTTTGTTGTTTATTATCAAAAAGGTAATTATGTAAAATTATATGAAAGGTTATTAACCATAAATTATAAATTAATTAAAATTATTTAAAGATTCTTGAAAATCACGGTCAACTGTCTATGCATGTATATTGAAATATCTTTATAAGTTAACAGAGTTATAAATATATAGAATTCTAAATTAAAACACTGTATTAAATGTATTTTTCGGAAAGATTATTCATACACTCTTTATAGGACTACGAAATGACGGAGTTTTTTTACCGGTACCCGCTAAATACGTTAAATGTTAAGTATTAGATTTTTTAAATGTTTAAAATGTACATGTATAGGTATTAAGCACTTATAATTATTGTGATTTAGCTGGCTGACATCTATACAGTATTTAGTTTATGGCAATCTGTATGGGCAGATGACTATAAATTAGGGATGTCAACGAATATCCGAATATCCGAATATTCGGTCCCGGACCGAATATTCGGATACTATTTTCCGAGTCGAATATTCGGAAGAAAAAAATAAAAAAATCGAGTAATTTCAAAGACTTTGTATTCGTGAAATTTGCTTCAAACATTGTAAAAAAAGTTGTTCCTCGTGTCATAATGTTTAGTCCGGTAGGCGCGATAATGCGTCGCTATGGTGATGACAGTATACCGGTCATAAATCCCGCTAATTGCCTAACAAAGACAGTCACTTTGTGTCAAAATTATGATAGGTGCGAATCGCATCGGCAATCAAAACACCGACCTGCACTTGATCCAATGACTCAAATTCAGTTTATATGATCACAGATTAAATGAGTAAAGGAAGTGCCGACTTGGTGTAAAAAACAAAATAAGATTGTATGGTTATAATCACGTTGTCAAATAAAAAACGCTTTTTGAAAATAATTTACTCAACCTCTTATGAGTATTTGCGTATCGTATGGTCCAAACTTTAATTAATTACTCAATATTCAATCAGGTATTATACTTAAAGAAATGTGCTTGGTATTTCGCCCATATATCATTTGCTTATGAAAATGGAGCCAAACGCTAAACCTCTTGACTGGTGGAAACGTCACGAGAGCGAATTTCCGAAAGTCGCTTATGTTTTAAGAAGTGTTCTTTCTGTACCTGCAACTTCTGTGCCATCTGAGCGCATATTCTCAACCACTGGATTGCTCATCAATAAACTAAGAAATAGACTCGCCAGTGATTTTGTCGAAGTAATCGTGTTTTTAAATAAGAACAATGTTCATGTGCCCAGTGAAGCCGATTCGTGTGACTTTTAAATGTGGCAACGGTGTTTTGTTTGCACGTGTTCGCTATGTAAATAATACGTTTAAGTTCAGATTAAATTATTTATAGATCTGTTTTGTACTCATGTAAATATTATGTTTCTCATTCTATTGTTGATGTACCATATTAAAGCACGTGTTCACTATGTAAATACTATGTGTAAGTTCGGCTTAAATTATTTATAGATCTAACTGTTTTGTCATGTAATTGTTTTGTCGTCATGTAAATATAACAGTTTAAAAACAGTTTTCGTCATTCAATTTTAACAATAAGCGACGGCAATGCTGTGTCAATATTTATTCACTTCAGGTAAACTTCCGGTAAAAACGAAAGTAGAATTCATGGAGTAATGGTACGGTAAACAAAGTTGATTTTTTTCCAACAGATGTTGACCGAATATCCGAATATTCGTTCGGAAGGATGACCGAATATTCGAATACCCAAATCGGTATTCGTTGCCATCCCTACTATAAATGTTTTCAATACGCTACATATCTCATAAACGCAAAATTGAGTATTGGGCGTTACATTACTCCAAGAAATGACCACTAATACCACGAGAAGACATGGAGGTATCATAAAAAGTGTAATCTGACCAGACATTGCCACCTGTGGTTAGGGACCAATATACAAGTATAGGTCCCTGCTGTGGCGTATGACACCATAGTGTTATTTAGTATTGGTCGGCACAGTATCTGATCATAACGAGATAATTGGTTTGTGCTGAACACAGGGGCAATAAAACCACAGATCTATCAATAAACAAGATTATTGAGATATCTTTTTTTGAACACCGCGATAAAAATGCTCAAACCATGGACTCTAGAATACACGGATAAGAAACATGGCAACATTCTCAGAATCATCACTGCTATATGTGTAATCACCTAACAATTCGTCTAAAAATAATTTATATATTTGAGTTGAAGACGATGTACTGTTGTTTAAATCTGAATAAACTATCTGTCTGCCTGTCTAAATCCAAGCCGTCATCGTCCCGGTGAAAAAATCTGATTTTCAATAGTTGGACATGATGCCCTGATGTCAAAATACGAAATGACCCGCGTAACACGGACCGTGATTTTCAAGAATCTTTAATAAATTGATAATTTAAGGTAAATAACATTTCAAATAATTATACATAATTACCTTGTTGATAATAAACAGCAAACGATGAATGTTTTTGACACCCATTTTATTTCAAGTATGCATGCAAAGCCGAATAATATCGAGAGGGTCCGCTATATACGCTGTTTCATCATAAATTTTACAACCTTTCTGTGTTATAAACAAGAGCTGAAATCGTTAATTTATTAAGATTCATTTATAATAAGCTTTATTGATATGTTTCGTGAACAAAATACTACAATATATTCCATAAAAAATATAATAAGATGGCAAAAGAAATTCAATGGCCGATTTCTAAACAAAAGCATAATCGCCAAGACCGTAGCATCAGTTCAGTGCGTTAGGAACGCGCGCTACATTTTCCCGCCTTCATTCCTTAATTACTTTGGTTTTTAAACAAAAAATTTTTCTATCGTATACAGAATTCTTTTCTCCTAAGCAAGATGTAATTTTTAAAACTGAACTCCAAATATAAACGCTACAAATTGGTATTAAGTACGAACATGTCAACCGTAAATCTAGATTCTAAAACTCCAAAACGGTATGATATTTGCAAAAGTTAAAGTTATAACTCGCCGGGCTGTCGAAATCAGAAGAAAAACTTAATATATATTGATATATCTGTTTACTGCGTAACGTAAGCTTTCTAATGATATATAATTTGTCAAAATCGGCCGAGAAATGAAACTATAATTTAACAAAAGACGTGAGTGGGTACATCAAAATGTATAACCTCGGCGCTTCGCTGTACGCTAATCGTAAAAGATCGATAGCCACGACACGTTAAAACGCGCGGTGGTAAAACATAAAATTTGTATTTCTTGTGTTTAACTCGCTATAAATCCATTAATAACAACAGGAATATACTAAAAGTTATATTTTTTTGAAAGAGGAATTAATAAGCAACAAGATAACGTATAAACCAATAAAATCGGATGAATAGTTTTTGCATAAGATTGAATTTACTAAAGTAAGGGTCAAATACTCGATTCATCTCCTGTCAATATACACTCCGTGATTCAACACACCAACTTTGCAAAGTTTCTATATGAGCTGGAAAGAGATTTGCATTTAAACCCAGTAAAACACACAGCGGTCAACTTAACATGACTATAACTGATGAATAAAATAATGTAGAAACATAAGTTTACACCACAGGAAAGGAAATTTTATTAGCTAAAACTTTTATATTGAGTGTTTTTCAATAATATTTCAACTTTTATGAGAAAATCAGGTTTAAAGGCAATGACGGTTGCGTTTCCAAAGAGGTAGATTTGCATTGAAACGCAGTAAAACACACAACGGTCAACTTTGCATGACTATAACTGACCAATAAATTAAGGTAGAAACATACAGTTTACACCACAGGAAAGGTAATTTTATTAGCTTAAACTTTCATATTGTGTATTTTTCAATAATATTTCAATTTTGATGAGAATATCAGGTTCAAAACCAATGAGGGTCATAAAACAGCGTTTTTCCAATAATGCCTGTAAAGATGGGGTACTGATATTGATAAGATGGTCAGCAGGCAGCTAGGTCTTGTGGTAACTGGAGAGGCTTATATTGGCTAAATGGCTGTCAAGGAAAGGGTTAAAACGACTTTAATGGTAAAGATGAAACTTTTTTTTTTAATCTTCAACAACGGAGCAGAAACCCGAAGCTTTGAGCAGCCCACCTCCCAAAAAACTAAGAAAGATTATGATAAAAAATATGATCTAAGTAAACGCACCAGAACTTTTTAAGAAACTTGGGTAACAGATTTTCAATGGTTACCAGTTTATATAATCAAATTGCTACCAGTAGCCGAGCCTCAGTCTGAAGAGGTCCACATATTGGACTAGTTTAATTTGTTAAGATTACAATATACTTATGTTCAGCACATGTTTTAATAACACAAGCTTCGCAAGATTTAAAGTTTGAGAAAGTCTTTATATTGTTTATAATATACTGCTATAATGAATGTACCATTGAAATACAATTATAAACAAAACAAGCAAATCATACTCATTTTGATATATTCCACACTTTTAAACATTAATCAATAAATGCGTTTATAATTTATATAAACATTAACGGACAAGTGTAGTTCAGCAACGGACAAGTTAAATTTCCTGAATGGTTGTCCGTGGACAAGTATAGTTTTTTGAGATTTCGCCACCCCTGTGTGATCAATATTGTTTAATGACTTTTAATTGAGTTTGAAATACTAGCAGGGTTATTCATTCTCTCCTTATAATGTATATGAACTTTCTTTATTCACATATATTGTTTAAGGATCGTTGGGTGTTTTACATGTTCTATGGTATGATTAAACGTATGATCTTATTAAGACATTTATTAGCACTTTATTGTAATTGGTACTGTTTACATACGCACTACAATCAATGCAGAGTATGAAAACTCATAGTCCGAAGATTGCTTTATATTGAATATGTAACTTGACTGATAAAATGGCAATCTACATTGCAACTATCTTAGTTTGAGATAATTACATGATGTACTCGTCAATAGACTGTATCAAGATAAATTTGGATAAAACCCCAAACACGTGTTGTTGACGTCCTAGCATTTGACCTGTATATGCATATCAGGTGATTTGACAACATGCGATCATTCATGTGATGAGGTGACCTAAAGATAAGATAATTCAAATAGTATCTGTGTTTAAGATATTTCATTTATAGAACGCGGGATGATAAAATCAAGGTGTCCTTTTCTATAATATGTGATATTCAGATAAAGAGTGCAAGCTATTAGCCAAGTCAGCATTTAATGTTGTGCATGGAAATTCAATTGTTTCATTGATTTGCAGTATACAAATGACACGCTGACCCCAAAATATAAAACCTAGTGAAAAAGTTAAAAATAACGTTATGACTCAATTTTCATGAACTTGCAGTAAGGATAATTGTTACATTACTTTTCAGTCAAGGTCTAGTATTGTGCTATTTGCGAAAACAAAACCATATTTTTCAAAACTAAACATATTTTAATCAATCGATGTAAACAAGAGTTTATTTAGATTTATTGACCTTGAATGAAGTGTCCTCAAATGTGTCAATCGCATCTTGTGAGTGATAGGTGACACGCTTGATTCAATCATCACTGGATACTTCTAGGTAGCAATTAGCTGCTGATAATATCAGCTTGATATACAGAAAACATACCTATGATAGTAGATTCGTGTATTTCAATACATTTAAATAAACATGTGTTGTAACGTTTAGTTGTGTCTTAAAAGACTGAAAGGAGGTATGATTCTTGAACTTCCGTAAAAATACTCTACATCAATATAATATGTTTGTGATTTTCTAATATCTTCAATACCGTTCACGTAGTTGTTCACAAACAAATGGAAATAATAACTACAAATGAAAAAAATATACGTACTGAGGTACCAGTAAACCTATTGTAAATACTTGTAAATTAAAGAAATTGAAGAGGTGTGATCACAAAAAAGTCACAGGGGGCCAAAGTACGTTGATAGACTCTGGAAAAGTGACATGCATAACTTAGTGACAAATCTTTAAAAACAGACATAATAATACACACACACTTAGTATTGCTAGTGGGACTGTTCAACACAAAATATATATACAAATCATATACCAAAATACCGCAAGTTGTTCCACAATTAATGAAACAAAGGCAATCAAAGGCGCATCACTGCATGTAACAATATATCATATTTGTCATTTGCAAACATGCACTCATCTTCTTCTGAATGCATATGACAGCAAAACGGGAAACCGTTTCATCTATTATAACCGCATACTTTGCAAGCTTATTGCTCATTTTTAATTCGTATCAATACCGACATTCGCAAAGTTTTATTAGAATTTATAAAAAAATGAATTCGCGTTGGTTATGCTTTTGCTTTTATATAACGGGTTCAGTGTTGCAAATTGCGATTCAGTACAATCTGGCATCTGCATATTGTAAAAAACGTTACATTAAAAACTTCTTCAATCATGAATATCGTTTAAAGAAATTCTCTGCATCACCCTATATTTTTCGCAAAACAAACATCCATTGATAAATATGTTCACACATGCACGCAGGCAATTAATAATGTGACCTGCACGCATGCAATTAATAATGTGAACTTCATTTAACTTCACTTCAAAGACGAACATGTCCTTCTGAGACTGAAACAATGAGTGTGTAATGGGAAAATGCCAATAATCATACCATCAGTGTGTTTATTTACAAGTATGGCCATCCTAGATACATCTTGTTGGTGTTCTGTATCAGTGTTGATTCCTAAAATTGAATGTCATAAACACAGTCAAAAAATAAAATATATAATCGTTCATAATCCGATTTTAAATCCAATCGGTTCATGCTTTCATTGATATTTGCATTTACAATCGCTATAAATAATAAAATATACAAAAAATGCATTCAAGTTGATATCAGTCTCAGTAAGGTTTTTAATTTCAAAATAAGATACAAAATTAGAGGAATCAAAGTTCATAGTTCTTAAGTTTGAAGTCATTATTGTCACACAAACTGAGGCTGGCTGTTGCAATATATATAACTCTAAGCTCTACAAGCGTTTATTGTCACATATACTAATACTCATGCCCAAAATACCCAAATAATACTAGTTTAAGATAAACCCAACTTGGACATCAAAACTGAGACCGGAAACGGCTGCCATCTTGAAAAAAAATCGAAGCCATCTTCTATTTTCGGGTGGCTCAAAGGTTTTATTAAAAACGCACATCAAACTTAGTTTTTATACCACATTGCATGTTTCTTTGCTGATTTTCTAAATTATTATATATACATATGTAAGCTGCCCAACTTGTTCACATGAACTGAGACCAGAAATGGCGGCTATCTTGTAACTGGACGCCATCTTGAATTTTTTTACTAAATATCAACCGTGTGTATCAAACTTAGTGTTTGTACCAAATGTCATGCTAAATTGAAGATTTGCACAATTTTTACGCACAGTTGCTTAAGATATACCCAACATGGCTGTATAGATTGAATCGGAAATGGCGGCCATCTTGAAAATGGCCGCCATTATGAGTTTTTGAGTGGCTAACGATTTCTATCCATAGTGCATATCAAACTGAGAGTTCATGCAAAATTTCATGCTTGCTTACAGATTTGCAAGATTTTTATGTTAATTCTCCTAGCTAATAATGGAAAGAATTGTTGATGCAATCAGTTTATGCAGAATTATGGCGGTTTGTCACTTTTCAGTATTGCTTAAAATAAATGTGCTGAAGACATTTAATTATGACACAGTAGTAGTGCTGCAACAATACGCCAAAACCCGTATTGCAATATATTGTCAGTTCAAAAACCCGTATTGCAATATATCGCAATATATTGCTAACTTGGACCAAAATTATATCTTGCCAATTACCCGATAATCCTGTATATTCCAGTTTTAAAGCAAATTTTGGTAAATATTTACTATACCGGTAAATGTGCTCAAGAATAACAAGAAACACAAACATTCGCAACTTTTTTTAAGTATCAAATACATTTTGGCATTTGTTACTATTTAAAGATGTGATGAAATAACGTCCAACCGGGGCGTTTTTTTTTCGCTGAACACGCTTAATTCATCTGACGTGATGTTCCCGTTTTTATACAACACAAAATACACCCATACTTTCCATGCCACGTTCTACATGTCTGTATAATTTTTGCGTGCTTTTTATTGAGACAAAGAATAAAGCACTTTTTATTTGACGCTATAATTTTTTATTGTCGCATTAGCATTAAAATTTTGAAGCGTATTTCCGAAATTTGGATTACAAATTCAATAATGCTCAATTCAGAATCGAATGAAACATTTACAGCTGTGCGCAATTAATTCAACAATAATCTGTTCAAAAGCAACGAACGAATGCTCCAATGTAACAACACTACTCCGTATAATATACTTTTCAGAATGCTATTTTTACGAAAAAAACTATTTACACTGCTTTGTTTTGTTTACCTTGTTATCATTATTTTGGATGGCTTTTCTGGACGAAATGTGAATGAATTTTTGTAAAATTTTCGTACCGGTATGATGAAAATCGTATCGCAATACAATATGCGGATTGCGTATTGCGATATATACCGATATACCGGTATATTGTTGCAGCACTACACAGTAGTCAGGGCCAGTATTCATAAAGCACCTAAGGTTTAAGGAGAAAATTTCCTTAGTTATCAAACAATTTTCCTAAGGTAAGGATTTTCTTAACTTTCGTATTCAAAACGTACCTTAGGTATCACCTAAGGTAAGATTTTACCTTAAATACTTAGGGGAAATTAATGTGTTTTCGTTTCTTAAATAATTCTTAAACTTGACCGTTCACTCAGAAATATTACTAATATTAGTAACATGACACTAGAAAGAGCTCGCAAAATGGCGGAACACGTTCACTGAACAAATGTGTAGTCAGAATAATTCGTAATATGTCACGTGGTGGATAGCTAATTAATAAAAAAAGTGCATAACGTACGATGTTTACGCTCCCGGATGTCGAAACAGTTGTCTCAAAATATCTGTATCGATTTTATGCTGTTGTTGTTGATCTCTTTTTCAATAACAAACGTATCACACATTTTCATGATTTTGACAAAACACCGAAGTAATGTAAATGCAGGAAAAGTTGAAAAAATGGCAAAGCAGAGAGCCCTGATTTTGTAATTCAAGAAACTGTCCTTTTCGCGAAATTGATGGGCGAGGACTATAGAAACTTTGGAATTTCCTGATATAAATTTGACTAACAGATTACGGTACCTGAGTCCTAAGTTTTGTTATTATGAAAATTCAATGATTTCTCAAAAAATAATAATTACCAATTGGCTTTGTTCTTTTGAATATGTATGTATATATATTATTGTCGATAATTTTATTCCTAAACTTTTTAACGTTATAATAAACAATATTTGAAGTGACTGCCTCACATAGCAAAAAATAAAATTAAGTATTTTATTCATACATAACTTTTTTGTTTAACTTGATAAAGGGATCATTCAGATGATCCATTTATTAGCTCGGATGTTTTCGGAGGAAACCCGAGGTATTGTCATAGCCAGCTCGTTGTTGTCGTGTCGTCCGCCGGCGTCGTGCTGAAACCTTGACATTTTGCTCTACAATCAAAGTGCTTCCTACTACAACTTTGAAACTTCATATGTAGATGCACCTTGATGAGTTCTACACACCACACCCATTTTTGGGTCAAAGGTCAAGGTCACTGTGACCTCTTAAAAAAAATCTGACAAGCTTTTGCAGCCGAGCGTGTCACCCGTTATGCGGTGCTCTTGTAATTGCATATATTGCATGCGTTTTCATATTGCTTATTATGAAGTTAGAGGAATCTATTTTGAGTTTAAGGTATGAAAGTTTAGTGCACAGAATAATTAAGTATATTATTTAATTTTTAATGAATTGAAATAATTGAATTTTTAATTGGTTAACAATAACATATTTAGGCAATGGTTGAATAAATGTTTCATCATTTCATGATGTAGTTCATTTGCACAAACATTTCGCCTACTGAATGTAATAAGTCATGTAACTGACATTTTTATACATTTGTATTTTTTTCCATTTTTGTGTGTATTAAGGTGACATACATCAACTGTTAAAATATTAAGTCAACCTCTTTGGTAAAAATAATGTTTTTATCAAATTTTCGAAATTGACATAAAAAACATATGTCATTTTCTGAATGTATAAAGTAGCGTAACTGACACTTTTTTAAATTTTCAGGAGAAGCAAAATATGTTTTATGTAAAACAATAAACATTTTTCCGTATTCAAATTTTCTGATCAGTATTATAATAACATTTGAAAAACGAAACAAAACTCCAAATTGATATGTCTTTTTTAAAACAATAAAAATATAAAGAAAGGAGCAGTTACCATAATCTCAACACTGAAATATTTTGAGCGCAAAAAATAACATAAGTGCCTTTAATGTATTTTGGAAAATGTCTGAAAATATGCATTCCTGAACAATTCACAAAATGTCAGTTACCCTAGATATTACATTCAGTAGAAGTTTTATCAAAAGCAATATAAAACAACAGCTGTGTTTGTCAGAAAAAATGCCCCCTACTGCTCCTTTTTTATACCTTTGACCTTGAAGCATGACCTTGACTTTTCACCACTCAAAATGTGCAGGTCTATGAGATACACATGCATGCCAAATATGAAGTTGCTATCTTCAATATTGCAAAAATTATCAAACTTAACCAACTTTAAAGTTTTAATGGGACAAAATGACAGACAGAATGACAGACAGGCCAAAAACAATATACCCCCTCTTCTTCGAAGAAGGGGGCATAAAAACAAGATTTAACATATTCTGATAGTGATATTAAATATAGAAAGTCACAATTTTATGAAAAATTGAGGATACATGTTTATGTTTGGCACTGTGTTGTATGTAATGCGAGATTTCATGCTCGATAAAGAAAGCCAATGAAATTGAACAAAAGTGTGAATATCTCATTGCAAAATAACATGGACAATTTCAAGCGCATGCTTTAAAACTGTCAAAAGGAGTGTTTTCTTTGACCTTTTTCATTATATTTTTTCTCACCTTTTTCCGTGTATAGATTTATTATTCACCCAAAATATAAGACTGGGCCCTTTCCTCAAGTAAAAAAAGTACAACTTAAAACACTGTAGTAAATGTTGATACATTTTTTAAATAAAATGTTACAAGTATGAAATGGAATCTATAAAGCTTGCCATTATGACCAAATAAATTTGCCATAATCATTTGGCAATCAAAATAATAAAATTCAACATTAAATTGTTTACATATTTCAATATTTACTTTAATAAAGATTACATGTACATATAAATGCAGTTCTTCCAACACAATCCGTTTTATTAAAAAGCAATGATAGATATATGTGCATTTCATTTTTATGCCCCCGGTAGGGTGGCATATAGTGATCACACTGTCCGTCAGTCTGTCCATCTGAAATTCCGTCACATTTTGCGTTTAGGTTTTGCGTTTAGGTTTCGAAAAATGTGGAAAAAGGGGGCATATGTCATCCTACGGTGACAAGCCTTGTTCTTTGTGATCATTATTTGAATAAGTAAGTTTAAACCTATTTTTTTTGCAGACACATTCATAAACAGCTATTTCAAATACTGTTAATTCTTGATATGCACACAAAAGCAATATTATTTACAAACACACTATCAGACAACTGAATTGTTTACATTTAAGTGTGCTACAAATATACACTGTCAGTTTTATGGTTTTTGTGTATAATGTGTTAAAATATATCATAAATTATTTACACATGGATCTAGATCACATAAACTTGTGTAAAATATGGATGATTGAACCTGTGGTGTTATCAATATTTACCATCTTTCAATAAACTGTATAGACGAGTTAACGCGTGACGTCACACGCACCTGCAAAGTTTAGACTCCGCCCACTGGTTGGCAAAAAGAGGTGGAATTCTTATAAGCGCATATAGAGAAGGTTGACATTATCATCGTTTTTATTGATACTCATGAACTGTATCAAATATAATTTTACTATTTATGTCTGAATAAAACATAAGCATGCGTGGAAATTCATTTTTGGAACGATTATATTGTTGTTATTATTTGTGTTTACTAAAAACGAGCTATGGAGTGGAACGTACACTATCTACGAGCTCGTTATGTGGTTACCACAAAAATCTCTACTAAACGCATCTTCACGTCCATTTTAGATACAAAATTTCAAAAATGGAAATTCTTTTAGAATAAATTAAATTTAATGAAAAAACACAAATAAGGATGAAAACAAACATCAAATAGATCGCTTTTTGTGCGCAACATATAGTAACTGATTTTAATCTTAATATATCTGTACAGACTTACCTTGTTACACAACAAATAAATTAATAAATCTCATTGTTTTATTTAATTGTGCACACCAATTTTGACACTATTATCTCGTTATGATCGGAGACTGCCCAGACAATTACACAGAAAACATGCCGGTGTCATAAACATAGTGACCAATACTTTAATTGGGTCCCTGCATAGACCACATGTGGCAGACTTTATGATACCTCCATGCCATCTCTTGGCATATTCAGCAGTCATATTGAGCAAGCCAAATATTAAAGCCAAAATACGTAACATTTGCTTTAATAAACAATTTAACATATTAAAAAAAGAAGATATTTGTCTGAAACGGATTAACAAGAACATGCGTATTTATATGTAAGCCAGTTTAATCATAATAATACAGTGCTTTATAACTTTAAATTTAAAATATTGTTCAATATTACTGCTACACAATTGATGTATTTACCGTGGGTACCGGCAAATGTAAACTCGTCAATTTAGTGTAAAGATTGTACGTTCTTGCAGTGCACGTAACACCATCATGAAACCAAGCAATCACAATGGATAAACAATATTTGTGTAAAATAAATTAAATTAATATATATATATTTATCATAAAATGCTAGATTGTTAAATGTATCACTCCTTATTACTTGTTAAGAGATTTCAATATACATGCAAAGACAGTTCAATTTGCACAAGATGCAGGTTTTATTTTCATTTGTATATTAAAATTTATTAATATTGTAATTCAATGGAAACGAAACGAAAATTCATTCTATGGAAAAGAAAATTACCACAACATTTAACGATTGTAATGTATTCCGTTTTTAATGGCTTTGTTTTATAATTATTAAATGCGCCTCTTATAATACACTTTCGATCGCTGATGAGCAATAACAATATCCACACCGTTTATAGTTATAATCAAATTAATATATGTTTTATAAGTTTTTAAATATCATTTTTTAAAGTCTTACTATAAAAAAGAATACGGCTAGTTTATTGTTTTGTTGTGTGGTATTGTCAGTATTTAGTCTTCCGACCACGTTTACTCTGATGCTAATAACTAATTTGTATTTTTATAAAGAGGAAATTATACATATGATGATACATTTATTTATTGGTACTAAATATGATATATTTGCACTATTGTATAAGAGTTGTAATGTTTATTTCGGATTTTTTATCGTTTTATTGACTAAACAAAAGCCCTTTATACATGTTTTACGTTACTGTAACCAGTGTTTTTGCCAACCAGTCAGTGCGCATGCGCGAAAAATCCCGAATGTAAACAATAACAATTAACTCGTCTATAGCTACAAATACATATCTTTTTAAGTGTAACCTATCCATCACAAATCTATGTGATATGTGTAGTGAACATATTAAACAATATAACACCTTTTCTGGGAGTGTAAACATATTCAATCTCTATGGAATCAATTGACAACCTTTCTAGAGAAACAACAATTAAATGTTAAACTATCTCTCTTAAACATCAGTTTAGTGGTAAATACCTTCAAAATGCCAGTCAGGTTAATATTGCTGTGAATTAAATTATTATATTAATGAAATATTTCATATTCAGCATGAAACACAGAAAACAAACACCTACAATGTTTTATCAATTATTTAAATTGAAAAAGAAATAGCCCTCATCAATGATACACTTCATATATTTGAACATAAATGGAAACACATTAAACTTTCATAACAAGTCCAGTTTGCTTTCCACCCACTTTATGCAACTTATCTGTTTTCTTAATTATTCTTTTTTTTTTAAACACCTGTCACAAACAACCAAATAAAAAAATACATATAATCTTTTTTTATCAAAAGGAAACCACAAGGTCAAAAAAGTTTATATTAGCATATCTTGTATAACATTATAACATGTTTGAACATTATTGCTGCTACATGGTATCACTTTGTATATACATGTATACATTGTATGTCTTATATTGAATAGAAAAAAAGGAATGCCAAAGCAAATAAAAAATAAATCTTTCAATTAACACAAAAGAAGATATTATTTTTAAAATATCAACTTTATTGTTTAAAATGAAATGCAAATTTTATCATTAAAATATCATTTTGTCATTTCCATTATTATATTTTAATTGCAATCTGCATAATTTGAATGCACTTATTAAGAAGAGGAAGTTTGAGCTCCATATAAAATTGTATAAGGTCCTGTTGGGCCGTGTTGGGGCATTTGCAGAAGGAATACTTATATAATGTTTAGTTAAACAAACTGCACAGTATTTATTTGTTATTATGGAGATTAAACTATAGACCTTGAACTTCGTCCACATTGTGTATTCCAAGTGATTTTGGGGTAAATTGTAGGCTTCAGTGTTCAATTACAATTTTTGCTTTATAATTTTTTTAATTAAGTATGCAAGTTTATTTGCATGAATAGGTCTGTGAACATAACTTACCGGTAATAAATAATGTGAAAATCATCTGATCTAAAAAATTATTTCCACCATATTCCTGTACCAAAGGCCATGTTCATTTCCATTGTAATTTTCAGAATGATCTTGTAAGGCAGCCATGTCTGAATTATCTGTGTGCAGCTTTCTAACATTGCATATATCCGGGTCTATCGTAAGTTGGTTGCCATTGTCATAATTTCATAATTCAATGCAAGTAAGTGATATAATTAATTGTTGTCATATAATTATACTATATATAATAAGAGTGATTTCATTATGCATTTATGACAATGGCACCCAGATCGTATGTCACTGTTCTCTGTGACTCAAATTCGAGGACGAATTCCAACTTGGCAGGGGAGAATGTCACGGTACCGAACTTATTGGATTGGTGAAAAGATGTGTGGCGGCCAGGTAAGCTCAGTCGGGAGAGCATTCACCATGTCAGCGAGGTGTCCGTGGTTCGAGTCCCGGATTGGCCGCACACTTTAAACCACCCGGCGACAGTAGCGTTTAATGAGTGTAATTTGATAGTTCTAAGTTGATCAAAAACATTACCATATTTACTGTTGCATAACGTCTGGGCATGCTGAAAAAAGGGAAGTCAGTTATGTTAGAAAATAAATTAAACATATTTAGTACTTACTCGATTATTCCGAGATGCAACACACATTCATTCAGTGTGAAAGGGAAAACGAACACAATCTGACATGCAATACAGCATAACCACAATGTCAGATATGTAAACATATCCCAGTCGCAAGTCTATAACGCCTGCTTTTTTCACATTAAAATCACAGTCTTTCCATTATTTTATTGAAACATGATCATTGATTCATCCAAAGAAATGGCGTAAAATGGTAACAAAACTCAAATTATTTTTGTAAGAATGAAAATCACGTCCAACGTCAAATGACAACAATTTTACTTCCGCTAAAGTTGTTGTTGTGATACTGTTTAAAATTCGGATTTTCAAGTCGTTCGAGTACATACATTGGTCTGTGTTTAAAGCGTTGATAAATGTTGAAGAAAACATACACATTTGATGAAATTTTGTTTAAATTCGACGAAAACCTCTGAAACATGTCCGCTACGATGCCATTTTTAAGGTGATTTCTTTGGAGTTAAGGGAGGTGTCTATGTCCCTTAACTTTTAAAGAAAAAACGGTGAACCTTGTTTTTTTTTGTTAAACTTTAAATATATATGTTAACCTGATCCAGTGTAGAAAAAAGAAAAATATTGCATAATTAAATTATCTGTTGCCTTAAATTTGTTTTAAAAAACAGTAAAATACAGGTATGTTAAATTGATTATTTTTAAAAGACTTTTTTCACCTCAAAAAAGGCCAGGCCCTTTCTCCAAAATCAGATAAAAAACACCTGCACTTATCACACATGTTCATAATATTTTGTAAAATTTTAATAATATGTTATCAAAATAGTCGTTATTTACCAGTAATAACGGCATCTTTGAAATATAAGAAACACTATTAACATGCGATTATTATTCCCAATTGAGCCAGTTTTGTGATTAATTTTTCCCCCAAAATGGGTTTTTTACCACGCAAAATTCCCAAATTCCAGTGTGGTGTTTTTCCAAAATGGAGCAGAAAAGGCCTGGTAGTATTGTGTACGTGTTAAGTATATTAAAAATTTGGTGATGATTTATATTTGATTTGCCAGTGTCCAAACATGTGTCATGGGGGATCAGTGTATGTGACATACATGTATCTAAGTTCTGTATGATATAATGGGTTGAAAGCAAAACATACATATTAAGAGTAGTGTATAATCACTTAATGTCTAAATGAATGGATTCTTTTTCTTAATTAACTTTTTGTTTTCTAATTTTTTTCCCCCATTTTTATCTTTTTGTGTAGGAATTTTTAATTTCATTTGCAGATTTCAGTCTGAAGGCCAACTTTGCTTTTACAACATTTGTTTGAAATTGTTCAATCTATAAACAAACTTTTAGTTGGAAAGTTTGTTATGCCATCTTTAAAAAAACAATTTTGATATTTAAACATTCAGTCTGGAGTAGGATGTATTGTACATTGTTCTTTAGTGGTTCAATACAGAGTCAAGAATGCACACTTAAACCACTAGTTAATAACAGTCAGTGTTATTCTTTACAAGGAAGATTTTAGGCTGGCAAGTATATTCATAATGACAAATTTTAAACTGAAAGGCACACTGCACTAAACAATGCTTTCATTGTTACCTTTTACTTGGCAAAGTATTGTTAGTATTACCCATCATTGGTAAAAGAGGTTTGATTTTAGAAGATTCAATTCGTACCCTAAAGCGATTTTAAACATGCTCCAGAAGATACTTTGCACATTATTTGTAAATGACGGACATTTGTATTTTAATATAGAATATATCAATGGGCTATTTTTTTTCCCAGACCATCAATGACAGTATAGTACTTGCATATTACTGCATATAGTGTTATCATTTATTTCCATGGTTTTAATACCTTGATACGAGCAATTATTTCCTTTTTGCCATATACAAATGGCTTGAGCAAACGTTTTGGTTCAACTTGTAGAATAAAGTGAATTTTAACAAGTTTGCAATTCCACTGCAATTTACGTTACCATTTTAAACTTTGTTTTCATTAGTTTTCATTCTACCACCACTCTTACCTATTTTTTGTAGACAGATTATGAAATGAAAGATTCCAATAAATATTGCAGGGCTTTTTTTCGTTCTTTGCATGTGGCCAGTGGGTCAGCCATCTCACAATTTTGACGTAAGCATTTCACAAATCTTATGAATCCAAACTATTTAAAAAAAACAGTCTTTGTAAACTGATTGACATTAAACAAACATTTTATATTCAAAAGAACAATTTGTGTTGATGTTTTTGTTTGTATTTCTTATTTCGCAAATTTGGTTTCCTTCTCAGGTAACAGGCTATGCTTGTTTTAATGGATTATAATTAGTCAACGCCAAAGGCGGGGGGATATACGTTTGTATCAGTCCGCCTTTATAATCAGTCCATCCCTCTGGCTGTTTGTCACAAACTTTTTAGGGCTTTATCTCGGCCTGAAATTTTATGCACGTAGGTGTATAGATATAAATTAGGAGAAGGCGGGGGATATCATTTATACAATTTTGCTTGTTGTTACAGAATTAAAAGTATAAAACTGGTGGAAACAAATTTGTAAAGTAACCTGAACTAATAAACCACACCATTGCATTATTAAATAAGTAAAGTGTATAGTAAAACTTTAGATCCTTTGTTTAAAAAAGTCAAAATAGGGCGCAGATGCAGATTCGTTCAAGTCTATAGTCACTTCAATGAAATCACAGTAAGATTTAAGCAGTCACTTTTACAACGAAAATGGCTTGAATAAGAAAAATTATGGGACAAAAGTCAAAACCCATGAGTAATTAAGTAATGGCTAATTGCAAGAAAGTGCAGCAAGCTGTAGTTGATTATTGTATTTGTATCCATGTACATGTATATGCGTTAACATTAATAAAAGTTTGAATCATTTCTATTCAAATTAATTATGCCCCCCTCCGAAAAAGAGGGGGTATATTTTTTTGCTCATGTCCGTCGGTCGGTCGGTCAATCCTACAGATGGTTTCTGGATGATAACTCAAGAACGCTTACGCCTAGGATCATGAAACTTTATAGGTACATTGACTCGCAGATGACCCCTATTGATTTTCAGGTCACTAGGTCAAAGGTCAAGATCACAGTGACTCGAAACAGTAAAATGGTTTCCGGATGATCAATAACTCAAGAACGCTTATGCCTAGGATCATGAAACTTTATAGGTACATTGATCATGACTCGCAGATGACCCCTATTGATTTTAAGGTCACTAGGTCAAAGGTCAAGATCACAGTGACTCGAAACAGTAAAATGGTTTCCAGATGATAACTCAAGAATGCTTATGCCTAGGATCATGAAACTTCATAGGTACATTGATCATGACTCGCCGATGACGCTATTGCTTTTAAGGTCACTAGGTCAAAGGTCAAGGTTACAGTGAATCTAAATAGTAAAATGGTTTTCGGATGATAACTCTAGAATGCTTACGCCTAGGATCATGAAAATTCATAGGTTCATTGATCATGACTGGCAGTTGATCCCTATTAATTTTCAGGTCACTAGGTCAAAGGTCAAGGTCACAGTGACTTAAACAGTAGAATGGTTTCCTGATGATTACTCAAGAATTATTAGGCCTAGGATAATGAAGCTTCATAGGTACATGGAATATGACTGGCAGATGACCTCTATTGATTTTCAGGTCACTAGGTCAAAGGTCAAGGTCATAGTGACAGAAAAGGGATTCACACAATGGCTGCCACTACAACTGACAGCCCATATGGGGTCATGCATGTTTTACAAACAGTCCTTGTTAAATTGCATTTTTATGAAATACATTACACTTTCAAACAGTGCAAATATTTGTTATGTGTTGAGAATCCTATGTGACATGGCACAATTGTTATTAACAGAGGCATCGGAGCTGTGGCGGCAGGGGCGGTGGCCGCTGGCCAATTATTTCCGGCAAAAAGGAAATTTTGGTAAAGACCTTAAAAAAAAATCCATTTCAATACCCGTATATTTGAAAATATCTTTACCACGAAGCAAGGTAATCACGCTTTCGCGGTTATGACACGTGTTTTGTTGTTTGCCATCAGCCGCCAGCAGTAGTGTATGTGTCAATTATGTTGTTAATTGATTGATCTCCTTTATAACGATAATCCCTTAATTATTGAGTAATTTAACCTGGGAATCTTTAATTGTTGGTATGATTTAAGCCTTCTTTCCATTAATATAAAGGAAAGTATGACATGAAACAAATGTGCCGATATCCAATGGTCCTTAATTATCACAAAATTAAAGATACCTCAAGATACCTGAATTAATTGTAATAACTCGAAGTAAATCGATAATTCTAAAAAACTTATTTAATGTTTTTTACCACTTTTTTGTGTCATTTTAATATTTCTACTCCAAACTAACGAAATTCAAGTTTCAAAAACGGAATTGTGGAAAAAAAATTCCAAAGAACATTACTTTAACCCAAATGATCCCTATCGTTGTGTCGCCTGCTACAAAGTACAAACTTTGACATAAAGAGATCACTTCTCCATCGATTGTCTGTCTGTCGCAACTTTTGTCTTACAGAATATGCCTTCAATAGACATGTTTAAGGTCAGGTAGCAGGTATAAAAATGCACCAGAATGCGCAGTTTGATGCTAAATTTGAAAAAAAAATCCGGGGGAGGCTCCGGACCCCCACCAATTGGAGGGGGATACCCCCTCCCATACCCAACCCCGCCGCGGCCCAAATGTCAATTTGCTTCCGACGCCTCTGAATAAGAATGCCATTCCTGACCACTCAAGACCATTTCAGTGCTCCCTTTAGCAAGACAGCATGTACTTGTGTAAATGTGGTACTTGTATGATCACATTTCGAAATTGTTCAGGTCTGAGTAGGCAAAAGAGAAAACATGTCCCAAGCCTCTTATTCCAAAGTAATTGTTTAATTATTTTAAATGTTTTGAAAAATTGCTGACAATAAAGGCATTAATAAATGCTGTATATAGGGATTTGTGTGCAGTAAAGTATAATTACAGGTATGTTTGCATTTATTGTTGATTTGCCTGCAATGAAGGGTTAATTCTGTCAATGTTTCATTTATTCTCCCCCGCAAGAGGCGGAGGGATATTGTTTTGGCGTTGTCCGTCCGTCCGGTCGTCCGTCTGTCCGTCCGGCACTTTTGTGTCCGGAGCCATATCTTGGAAGTGCTTTGGAGGATTTCATTGAAACTTAGTAAGAGTATATATATGCATAAGAGGATGATGCACGCCAAATGCCATTGTACACCATCTGTTAAAAATAGAGTTATGGCCCTTTGTATCTTGAAAAAATGCTTTTTACTATAGGCACTTTTGTGTCCGGAGCCATATCTTGGAAGTGCTTTGGCGGATTTCATTGAAACTTGATATGAGTAAATATATGCATAAGAGGATGATGCACGCCAAATGGCATTGTACACCATCTGTTAAAAACAGTGTTATGGCCCTTTGTATCTTGAAAAAATGCTTTTTATTATAGGCACTTTTGTGTTCGGAGCCATATCTTGGAAGTGCTTTGGCGGATTTCATTGAAACTTGGTATGAGTATATATATGCATAAGAGGATGATGCACGCCAAATGGCATTGTATACCATCTGTTAAAACAGAGTTATGGCCCTTTGTATCTTAAAAAAAATGCTTTTTACTATAGGCACTTTTGTGTCCGGAGCCATATCTTGGAAGTGCTTTGGCAGATTTCATTGAAACTTGGTACGAGTATATATCCCCCGCCAGAGCAGGGTTTTTTTTGGCCCGATTTTATAGCCGAAATTCGGCTATGTTCCCAATCCCAAAAAGTATACTTTTTTCCCAAAATGTGGCAAAAAATTCCCAATTTCCAAAAAAAAAAAAAAAAAAAAATTTTTTTTTTTTTTTCTTTTTTAAAGATGTCTAATGTGTATTTTATCTCAATTTTAATTCAATTACATCTAACAAAGTATTGTATGATTTTGTTCTTTTAATTTGAATGATTATAAAGGGTTTTATCAAATTTAGTATTTCCCTAATCAGTGGACTTTTCGTGTGGAAAAAAAGGCTAATGAATTTATTTTCCCAATTTCATGAAAATGCCGATAAAATTCCCAATTCCAAAGCCATGGGCTATCTTCCCAAAAAGTGGAAAAAAAAACCTGCAGAGGCGGAGGGATATTGTTTTGGGGCTGTCCGTCCGTCTGTCCGTCACTTTTGTGTCCGGAGCCATATCTTGGAAGTGCTTTTGCGGATTTCATTGAAACTTGGTATGAGTATATATATTGATAATAGGATGATACACGCCAAATGGCATTGTACACTATCTGATACTGTGAAACCATTATTATTCGTCCGACATTAATTTTCGCCTTTTTCGTCCTTCGACCGATGGACGAATTCAAGATCCTTACGAACAATCATGTCCCATATTTGAAACAAATAAGACTGAATTACCGTAGGCATGAGGCATTTAAATCCATCGTAATCCACGCATATACACAGGGCTCGAAATTAACACTCGCACACTCCCAAAATGCGAGAAAAAAAGATTGCAAGGTAAGTTATAAGCCACTAGTATTTTTTGCAAATAAAGAAATAGTGAAAAAAAACGAGTTATATTGCTTAATGCGTTCGATGGCGTGAACGCTAAACCGTAGGTCAATTTTTTGAACGTCCGAATACCCATATGCGGAAGCGCGCACCTTGTTTGTTGACTGGTATAGTTATAATACAGATACACAGATGGTATTGATACAAAGAACATGAAACAGTCGACTATTCACACTCAAGTTAAATCCGGTTTTGACACAAAGGGGTGTTCATTATACAGTGTACTGACAACTGACATTTCCTGTAAAACGCGAAGGCAATAAGGCTGTATCAAATGCGTCGACTTCGTTTAGGTATAAAAGTGTTGATTAGCGCTAATTGTTAACAACTTTATTACCCATTGTGTGTATTGTGTTATTCAGGGGTGTTGCAGATTATACAGCCTACACAGGGCAAAACCGGATTAAAGACAATACTATTAAACGCAATTAAAATATGACGATGTGTGATCAACACCTGACTGAAATATATCTGCGCTTTGTGACAAATTGATAAAGAACATTTTGATTTGTGTTTGGTTGTTTGGTTTTAACTGCATCTACTATTTTTGTACATATACATAAAAACCCGTACCTTTGTTTTTTGAAATATGACCAAAATAATTTGCTTACGCTAATTATAACCCATAATGTTCGCACCTTCTCTAATTGGTGCCGATAAAGGTAAGATTGTTATCAGTTTGACCGTGATAGTAATGGAAAAAGACTAATTGGCAATTGTCTTCGTTGTTTAAAACACTCGTGAACGATTATTCAGTCCCACTTATCCGCTAATCATAACAAAGAACGTGTCAATGACATGAAATAATAAGGGACAGTTACTATCACCTAAAATAACAGACTTGTTAATTGGCATATGCCAAACAAGGCCCACCTCCTGCAAGTGACTTCCAAGTGTCACCTCTCTTTCCCCAGCACGATTTTTTTGCATTTTTTTTTCAAAACCAGAAATGGACGAATTTAAGAGCGGACGAAAAAGTCGTTTTTATAAAAAGGGCTAAATTTTGTGCCGACGAAAATAAATGGTTTCACAGTAATAACAGAGTTATGGCCCTTTGTATCTTCAAAAAAATGCTTTTTTTGTGTCAAATATAACACTTTTGTGTCCAGAAGTATATAGGCGGGGGATATCAATTCAACGAATTTGTTTGTTTATTATGTCATTATTACACTACACGACCCGTGATTTTTGCCGCAATTCTCGCATCACCGCAATCGATGCAACGTGACAAATCGCGGTGTTTCCGAGCGACAAGAAAATTTGGGTGATGTCTCAGCGACTCCACGGTGACCGTCGCGCGATGTATCTCGCTGTTACGCAATCAGCGCAAATCACCGCAAACCGCCGTGGTTCACCTTTTTAAGCGATTTACGTTTAGAGTTACACTACATTACATGTAACATATATATGTATACACTTACTTTATACATTGCAATACTAAAGCTTTTGTTGTTGTTGTTGTGTTCAATGGGCGTATTAGCTAAACTACTCCCGTTCCGACATGAACTTGATGAAGTTATGTCAGAAAAATTAACGGCTCCAAATTAATATAACAGCGCAGAATGATCATGCAATAATTATTGAACATAACATGTAAACATTATTTAACTAATTGCATTAGCAGAATGTTTATTAAAACTTACATCAATTATATTCCAGGCCCGAATACACTACCACTGTTCAAATTCCATATTGTTGCCATATACAGGTACATGTAGCGTAGCACTGTGTAAATTGAAAGTTGCATAGTGGTTCGTCATTGGTCGGTTATAAATACATTGTTTCTCTATACATGGTATTAGATTTAGACGAAACTAATAATCTGGTAATTTACAAGAAATATGATATAAGTTTTCCATTTAAACTTTGATCTTACCGTGTGTGTTTATTGACATTATTAATTATGTTAATGCTTATTTTTGCATTTCATTAAGAATTATAATGTGTAGCCCTTTTGTTAACAGTGTTTAGCAAAATATTCGCGCCTTAAGACACGGAAAATTGTTTAAGTAACACTTTCATTTAAAGGTTAAATGTAATCGGTAGATTACGTCAATTTGGACTAAATTATGCTATACTTATTTATTTTCTGTTTCAGGCTCCAATGCACATAACTCGTGTTACTCGCGTTACTTTCCACAAAACAAAAAAAACAAACTCAACATTTGATTATTTATTGTGTATTGTTCAGCGGGTGATAGTGTTTGTTCTAGTGTCTAATTGGCACTCTTTGTACGTGTTCAAACTGTGAAAAGATGTGACAATCACATAAACAACAGGATGGCACTGCCAATTAAGTGCGATAATGGATCAAAGGGCATTGACAAAAAATAACAGTTTGTATATATTTTTCGGCGTTTACTCAGATGGTCTCTCACAACAACAAAACTATACAAGTCAAGGTATAATATTTTACTTCTATCAGTAACGATACGGATACGGCGTGTTTGATTTGAAATGACTTAAAGAAATATCAAATTGTTGGCGATATAACTGTTTTAAAAATACGAAAGAAACATTTAACCGAAATCAACAGAATTCAATGTTCTCTGCGTATGCAGTTTGTATAAAAAATCAATACTTGCACACTCGTATACCTTGATGTTGTACATTGCCGCATAATTTTCGAGCTCTTTTGTCGGGAAATATACATGATGACTATATTGGAAGCATTTGTAAAGGTCGTGTTAACATTAAAACATCGGAAGTGAGTTTCGGATTATAAATTATTATTCTCATGTAGGAATTTAACGGAACATTTATACTTATGGTATATTTATTTTTAATTGTATATTAATTTGTTACAACGCTTTACGTGTCGAAAACATGTTTTGATAATATTATGCATTAATAGCACAATTTCCAGGAGGAAAACATTTTTTACATGAAGGCTAATGACGCTATAAAACGTTTTTTTTGTAAGATCGTATTGCATTCAATCTAAATTTAAATTCGCTCGTCCAATGTAAGCTGTGTCCAACATTATGCGCTGTACTCTACACTTCTGAAAAATGGCGTAGTCATATGGTTTTGTTTATGAAATTCTCAAACATATTTACCGACATAAATGTTTAAGATTCTTTTTTTGAGGTTGGATTATCGGATTATTGTGAACATTAGAAGCGTTATGTAACATGTATACAGTTATCAATACGATTCGGTTTCTATGCATGAATTGGCAAGTCATTGTTGTCACCGATTCCACTGCCATCACGGTGAATTGCAGCGAATCTGCACCACAACATTGAGGGGGGTTCAGCGCTAAGATTATCTTGCTCTCGCGCGACGTCGGAGTGACAAATCACGTGAAATCGCAGTGATTTTCCACTCAAAAAGCAAAACGCCCGCCTTGACTCGCGAATTAGACAACAATCACGGGTCGTGTAGGGTATGTTAATTTACATGCATTTCAAGAATAGCCCATGTTGTGTGGTTTTTTAATAAGAAAAAATAATACAAACCAGGTTCATCTTTCAAAATAATCAAATAGTGATACATTGCATTGTTTCTAATTTGTAAGATTTTTGAATAACCAGTATATTGTTAAAACCTCTTCTTTATATGAATCAAAGTTATTCAATCAGTTCATACTTATAAAGCTATGTAATTGGATTAGATACGGAGATAACAGTATTAATGTTACTTTAATTGAATGAAATATAACATTAAGTCATACACATTGACTTTGCAATGATATTTTTGCCATTTGTCATGTATCAATTTAAGTACAGGGTACAATTTCAACGTTACTAATGTTGAACCTGCAGCCTTTATTTGAAGGCACTTTTTTACAATGTTAAAGACAAATGGTTAACATGACGACCAGATTTTTGCTTCAAATTATTAAAAGCTTTCAGTGGTCTGGGTATGTGGATTTTGTGTATTTACATGTACTTTGCATGCAAAATGATTTTTAGATGGTCGCTTTAGCGACCGTCTAAAGTGCTTGATGTAAAATTCAGGTTGATACGGCCTAGGTATGATTAGCCCAATTCCCGCTTACACTACGCGCGAAGAAAGAGTTGTATAATTTATGCAAGAGGTTTAAGTTCTCCAATTATGTTTACTGTGAAACCATTATTATTCGTCCGACATTAATTTTCGCCTTTTTCGTCCTTCGACCGATGGACGAATTCAAGATCCTAACGAACATTCATGTCCCATATTTGAAACAAATAAGACTCAATTACCGTAGGCATGAGGCATTTAAATCCAGCGAAATCCACGCATATACACAGGGCTCGAAATTAACACTCGCATACTCGCAAAATGCGAGAAAAAAAAGATTGCAAGGTAAGTTATAAGCCACTAGTATTTTTTGCAAATAAAGAAATAGTGAAAAAAAACGAGTTATATTGCTTAATGCGTTCGACGGCATGAACGCTAAACCGTAGGTCAATTTTTTGAACGTCCGAATACCCATATGCGGAAGCGCGCACCTTGTTTGTTGACTGGTATACTTTTTTTTTTTTTTTTTTTTTTTTTTTTGTATAAGTATATTTATTCACCAAATGACGATACAATTGCACACATTTTGACATAGCAATAAAAAAAAAAAAAAAAAAAAAAATAAAAAAAAATAGCAAAAAAAAAACATGCGATAAACATATCTGTCGAAATTTATAAACGAGACAGCAGCAAGCAATATTCATAATTACATACGGTTCGACAAATAGATCAAAGCATACAAATGCATGTTCTGGCAAAAAAAAAAAATTATGTTAAAAAATTGTTCCAAATTGCTCGAAAAGTTTCTATTTGATCTTTATTGAAAGCAATTATCTCCTCAATGTTAAGCCTATTATGAAGATACGTGTTAAAATGATAAATATTGGGAATGGTGTTCTGATACTTATTTCTAAAAATATAAAATTTTGCCAACAATATGATAAAGTTAACAATATGTGATGTTTTGGAATGACCAACCGAAACGTTACAAAAGCTAATATGTTCATAATCAAAATTTGAAATGCTCGGCAAATTCGCAGTTTGTTCGATATACACTTTTACACTGTTCCAAAACTGTTGAATTATAGGACAATCCCAAAACATATGCATATTTGAATCTACTGACATGCTGCAAAAATCACACAAATTGGAATGTGTCAAACCACACTGCAGTAAATAACTATTGTTAGGAATAATTTGCATAATATATTTATACTGAAAAGTTCTTAGTTTGGTATCGTGGGTCAGTCTAAACGGTTGAGTAAACAGTTTATTCGTTTCAAATTCTTTATCAAAAATTAATTCCCATTTTGTAACTGCCTGGATTGGATTGATTTGCTTCGTCAGTACGAATTTTTGGTATACTAATTTGCAGATTTTAGTTGACTCTGTAATTGATGAAAGTAAATTTTCTGGTGGTTGATAAATTATGTTTTCAGTTTTCAGCTTTTCTATCCAATCTTGTGGCACACTTTTTATGAGACTATAGTATTTCAGAAAATCACTGTTATTTAACTCGTACAAGTTTTTTAATTGCTCAAAACTATAAAATTGCTTTATTCTATAGTCGTATATTTGTTCTACATGATTGAGTCCTTTAATATGCCAGCTTTTGTAGAAAAATAAACCCTGAGAGTTTTTTATAAAAGAGTTGTTCCAAATTATTTCTTTTCCTATAGTTGTGATGTTATTTTGAGCGTTAACCTTATTCCAGACCTTAAGTATCTTTTTTAAGAACACTGATCGAATTTTAAGTGTGTCTATATCGTCAGGTTTAATGTGATTTTTTAAAATGAAAAAATTTCCATAGCTTTCCAGAAAAGTACTGTATAATTTTGTTATTTTGGATTCCGGTTGGTGTATAAATCGTTTAACCCAAGAAGCTTTGAGACCATCCACAAAGCTTTCTATGTCAATCATTTTTAAACCGCCATTTTTATATTCTTGTATAATTTGGTCACGTTTTATCCTGTCTGGTTTATCGTTCCATAAAAATTTGAACATAGTTGTTTTTAAAGTTTTAATTTTACTTTCATCTGGTCCTTCTAACACTGTAAATGGGTATATTAGTTTTGGCAATGCAAAAGTTTTGATAACTGTGATTTTTCCTATAAGTGAAAGATTCCATTTTTTCCATTTATGTAAACAGTGTTCAAATTCCAGAATTTTTTTACATATATTGTGTTCAACCGTTAGATTAGTAGTGTTGAATATAGTTATCCCAAGTGTGGTCGCGCTTTCACATTCCCAATCAAATTTTTTATGTGGACAGAATTTTACATTTCTCCTCATAAGTGCACCTAGTTTCATTACAGAGCATTTATTGTTATTCAATTTTAAACCTGATATGGTTGCAAAATTGTCAAGGGTCATAATTAAATATTCAAATGATTTTTGACTGCCGTCAAGAAGAAAACATGCATCATCTGCAAATAATGTTTGTTTGAGTTCAATATTGCCTATGTAAATTCCTTTTATATTTGTATCATTTCTTATATAATTCGCTAATAATTCAATACATAAGATAAACAGATAGGGCGAAAGGGGGCAACCCTGCCTCACTCCCTTTTTGATGTCGAAGAATTCCGAGAAATAACCATTATTAATAACACTAGTTTTTGCATTACTATAGAACAGTTTCACCCACTTTAGTAGAGATTGGCTGAACCCCATGCCTTCTAAACATTTATACATAAAAGTATGGTCTAAACTATCAAAGGCTTTTTGAAAATCAGAGAAAAAGATCAATCCTGTTTCTTCGGCATCGTTTATTTTATCAATAACTTCATTCAGAATTCTTATGTTTTCTCCAATATATCTCCCTTTTATGAATCCCGTTTGATCTGTGTTTATTAGTTTTTGAAGAAAAGGTTTTATTCTATTAGCTACAGCTTTACTTGCAATTTTATAGTCAACATTTAACAAAGAGATTGGTCGCCAGTTATCAATAGATAGAATATCTTTATCTTTTTTAGGCAACAATGAAATAAGACCTTGTGTTTGAAGTTCGGTTAGAGTTCCTGTTTCAAAAGAATAATTTATTGAACTGATTAAGTATTGCTTTATGTCGGTCCAAAAAAGTTTATAAAATTCTGTTGTTATTCCATCTGAGCCTGGGCTTTTGTTATTTTTCATGTCTTTCAATGCTTGAGAGCATTCGTATTCTGATAAATGGTCGGGGTATTTTTCTCTATCATCGTTTGATAATTTTACAATATCTTGAAGAAATATGTCACTGTGTTCTTGGTCCAAATTTATGTCTTTTTTATAGAGTGAAGCGAAATATTGTTTAACATTTTCCAAAATTTTTGAGTGATCGTTTTCTATTTCATTATTAATTTTAAGCTGTTTAAGTACTTTTTGTTCAGATCTTTTTGATTCTAAGTTTGAGAAATATTTGGTATTTTTTTCGGCTCCCTCAATCCACTCTGCTTTTGACCTTATTAGAATCCCTTTGATTTTCTCCTCATTTATCGCATTAAAATTATTCTTTTCTGTTTGATAAGTTTGTAGTAATGTTTCGTCATTAGGGTTATTTTTTAATTGTTCTTCAATATTATGTAATTTTGCCTCTATTTCTGTTTCTCTTTTTATATTTATTTTCTTTTTGTATGATGAGTATTTTATGCTATCATCCCTGATTCTTCCCTTTATTAATTCCCATAAAATATTAGGGGTCGTTTCTTTGTTAAAATCAACTACCTCTTTTATGGAATTTTTAATCAAAGTTTTATAATCTATGTCAAAAAGAAGTGAATTATTCAGTTTAAAATAACCTGGACCCCTTGTTAGGGTATCAAAAAGAATGCTGAGCATGACAATTGAGTGATCCGATTTGAAGCCATGGTTAATAGTACAGTTTTTTGCATTGCTTATCAGTGAAGCTGCTAACAGAAAATAATCGAGTCTACAAAATATTGGCGGGTATGAGTTGGAATGCCATGTATATTCCTTTGCCTCTGGGTTAAAATTTCTGTAAATGTCTACTAAATCGTGTAATTCTTTGATGTCATTGATTTTATCAGAACATTTTTTATTGGTATCATTTCTACCATTCAACTTGTCTTTTATAAAATTTTGCACGGCATTGAAGTCACCACCAACTATCGGTGAAAATTCATCTAAGTCAGCAATAGTATTTTCAAGTGTGTTGAAAAACGTTATGTCGTCATTATTTGGCGCGTAAATATTAATAATAGCTATTTTGTTATTGTGGACTAATAGTTTTAAAACCTGAAGTCTTCCAACTATTATTTCAGTATGTTCAATAATATGTATTGCACTTTTTTTGTTAATCATAATTCCTACTCCTAAACTATTGGTACTTTGGCCACTTAAAAACGTATCCCCTGACCAATCTTTGGCCCAGGTCGAATTGTCTAGTTTGTTATCATAATGAATTTCTTGCAGCAGTGCTATGTCAACGGCTTTTGATTTTATATAAGTTATAACTTGTTCACGTTTTTTTTTTGCAACTAAGACCCTTGACATTAAAGGTGCATATATTTAGACTTGTCATGTTTTCCTGTTAAATGATTTGACTCTGTTTTCAATATATTTATAATTATTGCAGCGGTACACTATCCCAATTTTGAAATTTAAATATGCTTTCTTCAAAAGTATAAATGAAACAATATGAAGGCCAGTCTGCATTTTTGAAACAGATAAAATAGTTAGGTGTTGCATTTTGTATGTAGAAAAAAAAAATAAGTGTCAAGGTTATTTGAGATATTATCGCACAAGCGGTTAAGCGTAAAACTAAAATTTCATATAAGCCTTATTATGTATATAACATTTAACAAAATGCATGTTTTTACATAAGTTGAAAAGAAAGTGAGGACAAGTATCCATTAAAAACTATGTTAAGCACGCTTAAAAAAACGCTTGTTGACTGGTATACTTATAATACAGATACACAGATGGTATTGATACAAAGAACATGAAGCAGTCGACTATTCACACTCAAGTTAAATCCGGTTTTGACACAAAGGGGTGTTCATTATACAGTGTACTGACAACTGACATTTCCTGTAAAACGCGAATGCAATAAGGCTGTATCAAATGCGTCGACTTCGTTTAGGTAAAATAGTGTTGATTAGCGCTAATTGTTAACAACTTTATTACCCATTGTGTGTATTGTGTTTTTCAGGGGTGTTGCAGATTATACAGCCTACACGCGGCGAATCCGGATTAAAGACAATACTATTAAACGCAATTAAAATATGACGATGTGTGATCAACACCTGACATCATAGCAAAGAACGTGTCAATGACATAAAATAATAAGGGACAGTTACTATCACTTAAAATAACAGACTTGTTAATTGGCATATGCCAAACAAGGCCCACCTCCTGCAAGTGACTACCAAGTGTCACCTCTCTTTCCCCAGCACGATTTTTTCGTAACCGCATATTACATGTATTACAAACAAATCGGACGTTTTTTTTTCAAAACCAGAAATGGACGAATTTAAGAGCGGACGAAATAGTCATTTTTATGAAAAGGGCGAAATTTTGTGCCGACGAAAATAAATGGTTTCACAGTATTCACAAATGGAAACATTATATTAATATCGTGTTAAATGCAATAGTTTCGAATGGTGTTTTATAGAAAAGAATAAAAAAACAATGATCGTATTGCAATGTCGCGGAGGAGATTGTTTATGAATGATTAAAATAGTCCACTTTCTGCTGCGTCTGCGTGACGTAGTATTTTCGCTCATCTCATTCATAAATCTGAGGCTGGCGATAAACAAAGGAGAGTCCGGGTGAGAATTACGCACTAGTATAAGGTTACGCTTGTTTATATTCACAGGTCTCAATTAATAATACGTTGACCACGAGTTCAACAATTATTACAGGGATACGATAGACAACATAAAAAATGATTCATTATCGCTGAAACTGTTAAAAAACATTTAAATATAACAAGAATATTCTCTAAAAAATGTAGTCTTGCTGTTTTGAAATAAGGTTTGGAATTTTGGTTTCTAAATAACTTAATTAAAAACATAAGTTTAATTATAGTGTTTTTTTACTTTTAGTCGCATATTTACCGCATTATAATGTGTGTTATAATAGGCAAACCATACATTAGTAAAATTCAATCTGCCTTCGCACATAGAAGGAATGGGTCAATTAGGTGCTGCGTTTCCTTTGCTTACTTCAGTTAGAGGTCAATTCTTTACATACTAGCAATCACAAGACCCCGGCTTCAGAGGAATTGCGGAGCGTTCTTACATAATTAAAGTCGTAGTCGCATGGTATTTGCTATAGCGTCCTATTTTGTCACGTGGTTCTTTTTCGCGGGTGTTTTGGCATTCATGATATGAGGCTATTAATAGATGCGCCTGTCGATAAACTAAGGAATGTTTACGGACGATAACAACGCAATAGGTTACGCTCTCACATACAACTCAATGACGTAGTACAGGTCGTAAATTGAGAGATTTGGGAAAAAGTTGACGCTTATTTATATTCTCAATTTATAAAATGTTAAACATAAGTTCAACAATAACTTCAGCGATACGATAGACAAAAAAAAATCATAATCGCTTAACCCGAATATAACAAACAATTTATAATAATAATACGAATGACCTGTTTCACAACCTCGTTCATGCTACTACATCGGGTATTTCTGGAAAGCGTTCTTGGTTCTCAACAGATAGCGGCGATCTTTTGTATTTATGGGTGCTAGCAACGCAATAGTAGAAGCTTAGTAGAAGGTTTAGCTTGTTTATATTCACAGTTCTCAATACATAGACAGTTGGATATGAGTTCATCAATTACTCAGGCATACTATGGGCAACCTCGAAAATGCTTTATAATCGCTAAAACCGAAAACAACTAAATATATTATATTAAATATATTTATAACAATAAATGTCTTTTAAAAATGTAGTCGGCGTATACGCTGACTTTGAAATAAAGTTAGCAATTTACTTTTCTAAATAATTGAATACAATTAAACAAAAGTTAAACAATTGTGTTGTGTTTTTCACTTGTAAGCTGCATATTCACCGCATGAAATGTGTGTTAGCATTGTCAAACCACACATTAGTGTGAGTAAATAAAAAATATACTACGGGAGAGCACTTCATATGTGTCCTCATATGCCTTGTTATGAGTATCTTTCTTCATTATCGAAATATATCGTATGTTTGTATTTGATTTAAACGCAGTTTTCTTTCGACACATTTAAATCACACGTCAATAGCGCCGTCATGCGAAAATGGGTCTTATGCGTTTCGGCAAGCGTTTGTTAAACCCAACATGTGCTCTTGCGCAGTCATGCCATATAGGCGACGCTGTTCGCTTTTAAATCACTCAATATGTTATGTTTCTCCTTACCAGACGGAGGGATAGCTGAGTGGGCTATTTATATGATGGGCGCATATGGAATAAGACCCATTTTCGCATGACGAGGGTCATTACAAATCTAATTGCGAATTGAAAATGCCACATTTAAAAACAATGCTTTTTGATACAAAATTGAATTCAAAATAGCAAACTTGTTAATAATGGCAGCCTATCGACACATAAAGGAATGATTTCCAGACGTGCTGACCAAGTACGGCAAAAATTGTGGTATGATAATTAAACGATTTTCTCTTGTCGTGACACTATACTATTTCGCTAATGATTGTTTTCTCATCTTGGAGGCGAAATTGAAATTCTGCTAGATGGATTGTAACGCGTAATTGTAACAGGGCCACAATTTGTGTCGTTTGAGCATACAGAGAGTAGTCCGGAATTCCTTACACTGAACAGTGCTACATCCTTTGAATTGAGCACATACGCAGTGATGTAGCAAAAATTCAGAGGTTGTATCTCGAATCAGCTTATTAAATATTTGAAAATATTCATGCGTGTCTGTTGGCGTTATGTAAAAGACACTAAGATGAAAACTGAAACAGCTTCGCCTAAAAGCGCATTAGTGCTCTTTACCTATGTTTATGTTAGCGTTGTTGACACCGTGTGAACTGCTCGGGTAACAAGTAAAGCATAAACAGCAATGTTTATATACTTTTATTCCTCCATTGACAAGATACGAAGATTATTGTATATTTTGAATTTGTATATGGTGTCAAAAATCAAAAGTTTTGTACACGGAACTTTCATTATGAATTTATATTCTTGGTGAGATAGTCATTTGATATTAGAAAAAAATATTCCTTTAATATGATGGTGACTGCAAATTTTCTTTATATTAAGTTCTCATTACCATTTTCATCATACTTTCTTTGCTTTCAGAACTTCCAAAAAAGCATATTGTTTTTATTTTGTCTTAGTTATTTCTATGAAATAACAAGAATGATAAAAATTGCACACAAAACTCGACCCGTGCGCTATGACACACACTTTTTAAAGTTGAATGGCGTGTGTTCATTTCAAACTTGCGATTGATTTTGAAAAATGAATTGCGTGTTAAATTATGCAATATCGAACATCTTCGGTGCCTTCAGCGCTTTGATATATAACAGTATTTCTCATTAAGTTATTACAGTTTACATTAATTAGTTTTGGAATGTCAATAATTAAAACAGCTCAGTTCATTTGTTCAATTTTATGCATTTTCACAAATATTAATAATTGCGTACACATTTCTATAATTATTCATCAAGATTGTTGTGACGAATTTTATGTTTTATGTTTAAAACATAGAAAAAATGTTTATTTGAGGATAAAATACCAACATTCAAATAATGGTAACCATGGAAACCATTTTTAATTTAAAAAAGATGCTTTTTTTTTTATATGTAAACATGTGTTTATATGTAAACATTTTAAAACTATTTTACTTGTGTATTCGTTTACTTGAATAATGCTTAAAATGAGTAGTTTATGAGTAATAAAAACAAACTCATTTAGACTTTTGCAATTTATTTATTTCATACATTGTGTTCACGAAAAAGGCTGTATAATGAAAAATACTAGGAATTTTTGCACAAAATTTCATACTTTGATTCCCCAAACTCTACTCTACCAGAAAATGATGATATCTCAAAATGTCATTTTTTTAACAAATGGGTCAAAATTGCTTGTGGGGTCACATATAAGTTCCCAAACATGTTTTTGTTGTGTTTATTTTGTATAAAATTTGCATTATACAGTAAGCAACAATATTTTATTTTATCCCATTTTCACCGCGACATTGACGGTATAACACGTTGTGGAATATACTTGCTTGTATTCAACACTGTGGAATATACCTGTCGCGTGCACGGACTACTTTTTAAATGACGTCATGCGATATGCGCTAAAATTAGGTCGATATTGTTTGGTTCATTGATCGAATTTTAAGGTCACCCATGAAAAGAAAATGTGCATATTTTGCAGAAAAAAATATATATGACATATTCACCAAAAGAAATGTTGAAATAAAATATAAAATTACACGATTTTTGTTTTGTTATTTTTTTATTTATATTTACTTTACCACTGAATGATTTTTCATAAGAAACAAAGTCGACAAAACTTGAGCTTCAAAATTATACGACCTTCAACCTTTAAATCTAGTCATATGACATTATTTAGTGTAATGTGCATTGTTTATAACCAAAGCATATACTTTTGACATTTAACTTAAATATTAAGAATGTACAACAAGCCATACACATATCGCACAGTTCATGAATAATCTGCTATGTTTGCTTTCCTATCTAATTCACGTTAGGCACAAGCTGTGAAAAGTATAAGATGGTAAAAATAGCACCACACTGGAATTGGGAACGTCCCATTTGTACACGGGTATTTTCTACTCATTCATCTGTTGTGTACTTGAATGTTTTCCATTCTTTGTGTATTTATATATTTAGATTATTTTTTCGTACAATAAGGGCATTTACCATAGATAAATAAAACACTGTGCAAGTTTAAACATAATTATGTTTATATGCAGAAATCTGCAAATGCAACCGAGTTTACCAACGGCTATTATTAGATAAACTGCTCCGGTTCATTTGAACAGCAGTAATGTAGAGTACATGACGTAGCGTGTGACGAAGAAGAAAGTTTATCGCGTTCATAAACTCATTTGAATAAAGTGATAGAATGGCATAAGGGTCTTTATTTAACTATGCTAAATTAATTATTAAAGACCCTAGATGCAAAATCGTCAATAATTGAGTTAAATGGATTATTAGATGGATTTTAAAGGATAATTAAAGGTAAGATACTAGTTCTTACATGTTTTGATTTTTGATTGTACTTTTGTCGTTCCCTGATCTTGGGGAAATGATTTTAACATGGGCGCCATACCCATAACATTATATAAAAAACACGTTCTGCGCGTCCTGAAATTCGTCGTCCGAAGTCGGAAAACGTATTGCCCTGTATATTTCGTCAAATAAAGTGTCAGTCGCTGCAATTGTCTGTTTACTCGTCAAGGTCAAGGTCTTCGATAGCTAAAGAAACTTCAGCGTACAGTTTATTTAGTATTGACAGACCTGTACAAAGTCGCGCCAGTCAAAAATCATAAAAAGCGACATTTAAAGTAATGGTAGCCAGAACTAGGTCGTCGATGGTGTACATGTATGTTGACATCGACAGCATTTTGTCAGGAGTAATGGCCGCCATATTGGATTTCGATCATTTTCTTTCGAAAATAAAATAAATTGTAGTAAAGTAAAATCTTCTTTTCGCGGTCGTAATGTGTTAAAATTCGCATACTGCGTAAAATTGAATGTAGGCATATGGTGATATTTTTACTTGTTTTACAGTTTGTGTGTGAATTTTTTAAAGACTATTTCGCGTTCCAGAACAAATACATGTATATCACTTCGCATGGTTACATTTGTTAGATTTTAAGCGCTTTAATGACGGAATTAAAATTATTGTTAAGGTTATTAGATCTATTTATGTTAAACGTCACGTTGAAAAAATCAAATGGGATAAAAAGAATACTAGGATTAGCGTTGAATACAGAGAAGTTTATGTTGCTCGGCTCGCCAAGGCTCGCGCTTCCGGCGTTCTAAGCCTAGCAACATAAACTTCTCTGTATTCAACGCTAACCTAGTATTCTCTATATGCCCCCCTTCGAAGAAGAGGGGGTATATTGCTTTGCTCATGTCGGTCTGTCGGTCAGTCGGTCTGGCGGTCCGTCCACCAGGTGGTTGTCAGACGATAACTCAAGAACGCTTGGGCCTAGGATCATGAAACTTCATAGGTACATTGATCATGACTCGCAGATGACCCCTATTGATTGTGAGGTCACTAGGACAAAGGTCAAGGTCATGGTGACCCGAAATACTAAAATGGTTTCCGGATGATAACTCAAGAACGCTTAGGCCTAGGATCATGAAACTTGATAGGTAGATTGATCATGACTCGCAGATGACCCCTATTGATTTTCAGGTCACTAGGTCAAAGGTCAAGGTCACAGTGACCCGAAATAGTAAAATGGTTTCGGGATGATAACTCAAGAACGCTTAGGCCTAGGATCATGAAACTTGATAGGTAGATTGATCAGGACTCGCAGATGACCCCTATTGATTTTGAGGTCACTAGGTCAAAGGTCAAGGTCACGGTGACCCGAAATAGTAAAATGGTTTCCGGATGATAACTCAAGAATGCTTCGGCCTAGGATCATGAAACTTGATTGGTAGATTGATCATGACTCGCAGATGACCCCTATTGATTTTCAGGTCACTAGGTCAAAGGTCAAGGTCACGATGACCCGAAATAGTAAAATGGTTTCCGGATGATAACTGAAGAACGCTTATTCCTAGGATCATGAAACTTAATAGGTAGAATGATCATGACTCGCAGATGACCCCTATTGATTTTCAGGTCACTAGGTCAAAGGTCAAGGTCACGGTGACCCGAAATAGTAAAATGGTGTCCGGATGATAACTCAAGAATGCTTATGGCTAGGATCATGAAACTTCATAGGTACTTTGATCATGACTGGCAGATGACCCCTATTGATTTTCAGGTCACTAGGTCAAAGGTCAAGGTCACAGTGACAAAAAACATATTCACACAATGGCTCTCACTACAACGGAGAGCCCATATGGGGGGCATGCATGTTTTACAAACAGCCCTTGTTTAATGTTATTATCAGTGAGTGTTCTTCTTAACAAGGAAGATTATAGACAGATGGTAATATTGATAGTGAGAAGTGTTTGTTTTATTTGTATGATAAAACTTTTCAGGGCAATATCTTAGATATGCTACACTATTTCAACATGAAACTTCATGAATGTGTAGAAATTAATGGGAAGATGTGCGATGTACAATAACCATAAAACCTGCACTTTTTTAAGAGTTATTGCCCTTTGTTGTGTTTGTATGATGTAACGTTTAAGGCTTTACATTATGTATCTTATATAGACTACAATATTTCAACATGAACTGTCATGGGTGTGTAGATATCACTGAGGAGAATTGCAATTCATAAACATCATTACCCTACACTTATTACTACCTTTTAATAACCCTACACTTAATTATTATTATACTGTTTATCAAGGTATTTGCACCGATCCATAAACAAAGTTTATCATTTCAACAACTTTTCTTGTTTTTATAAGATTCAATGTGACTGTGGCTTTTATTTGCCTGCACGTGTTACGACAAAGTTGTCTGCACTGTAATTTTTCATTCATCCCGCTATCTAAAAATTGATAACGACCATCTTAATATTTAGCCTGAAAGCACATTGTTCACTGACAGTGCCTTTGTCATTCATCATGCAATTTTAATATGATGCACTTCACATGTTAACCATTAGAGATTGTGTGTCATGTGTAACAATCTTCTCTCTAGTGAGCTAAAATGTCAAGAAAAGAATCAGAGATCAAATGTGTCGTGTGTAACTATCTCTCGAGTAGCTCAAATGTCAATGTAACAATCAGAGATCAAATGTGTGTCATGTGTAACAATTTTCTCTCTAGAAGCTCAATTGTCAAGTAAAGAATCAGAGATCAAATGTGTGTCATGTGTAACAATCTTCTCTCTAGTAGCTCAAATGTCAATGTAACAATCAGAGATTTAATGTGTGTCATGTGTAATGATTTTCTCACTAGTAGCTCAAATGTCAAGTAAAGAATCAGAGATCAAATGTGTGTCATGTGTAACAATCTTCTCTCTAGTAGCTTAAATGTCAAGTAAAGAATCAGAGATCAAATGTGTGTCATGTGTAACAATCTTCTCTCTAGTAGCCCAGACGTCAAGTAAAGAATCAGAGATCAAATGTGTGTCATGTGTAACAATCTTCTCTCTAGTAGCTCAAATGTCAATGTAACAATCAGAGATTTAATGTGTGTCATGTGTAACGATTTTCTCACTAGTAGCTCAAATGTCAAGTAAAGACTCAGAGATCAAAAGTGTGTCATGTGTAACAATCTTCTCTCTAGTAGCTCAAATGTCAAGTAAAGAATCAGAGATCAAATGTGTGTCATGTGTAACAATCTTCTCTCTAGTAGCTCAAATGTCAAGTAAAGACTCAGAGATCAAATGTGTTTCATGTGTAACAATCTTCTCACTAGTAGCTCAAATGTCAAGTAAAGAATCAGAGATCAAAAGTGTGTCATGTGTAACAATCTTCTCACTAGTAGCTCAAATGTCAAGTAAAGAATCAGAGATCAAATGTGTGTCATGTGTAACAATCTTCTCTCTAGTAGCTCAAATGTCAAGTAAAGAATCAGAGATCAAATGTGTGTCATGTGTAACAATCTTCTCTCTAGTAGCCCAGACGTCAAGTAAAGACTCAGAGATCAAATGTGTGTCATGTGTAACAATCTTCTCTCTAGTAGCTCAAATGTCAAGTAAAGAATCAGAGATCAAATGTGTGTCATGTGTAACAATCTTCTCTCTAGTAGCCAAGACGTCAAGTAAAGAATCAGAGATCAAATGTGTGTCATGTTTAACAATCTTCTCTCTAGTAGCTCAAATGTCAATGTAACAATCAGAGATTTAATGTGTGTCATGTGTAACGATTTTCTCACTAGTAGCTCAAATGTCAAGTAAAGACTCAGAGATCAAATGTGTTTCATGTGTAACAATCTTCTCACTAGTAGCTCAAATGTCAAGTAAAGAATCAGAGATCAAATGTGTGTCATGTGTAACAATCTTCTCACTAGTAGCTCAAATGTCAAGTAAAGAATCAGAGATCAAATGTGTGTCATGTGTAACAATCTTCTCACTAGTAGCTCAAATGTCAAGTAAAGAATCAGAGATCAAATGTGTGTCATGTGTAACAATCTTCTCTCTAGTAGCTCAAATGTCAAGTAAAGAATCAGAGATCAAATGTGTGTCATGTGTAACAATCTTTTCACTAGTAGCTCAAATGTCAAGTAAAGAATCAGAGATCAAATGTATGTCATGTGTAACAATCTTCTCTCTAAAAGAATCAGAGATCAAATGTGTGTCATGTGTAACAATCTTCTCTCTAGTAGCTCAAATGTCAAGTAAAGACTCAGAGATCAAATGTGTGTCACGTGTAACAATCTTCTCTCTAGTAGCTCAAATGTCAAGTAAAGAATCAGAGATCAAATGTGTGTCATGTGTAACAATCTTCTCTCTAGTAGCTCAAATGTCAAGTAAAGAATCAGAGATCAAATGTGTGTCATGTGTAACAATCTTCTCACTAGTAGCTCAAATGTCAAGTAAAGAATCAGAGATCAAATGTGTGTCATGTGTAACAATCTTCTCTCTTGTAGCTCAAATGTCAATGTAACAATCAGAGATCAAAGGTCAGGTTCAAACGTCTCTTTCAGGCCAAATGTCTGATTTTAGCAAATTACAAATTGTCTGAAATTTGTCTAACATTGTCTGCACGTTTGTTGTTCCGATGCTTGTTATCAAACCACTCGTGGTTTAATTACTACGCAAACCATTGGTTATAACCGCAATAACCAACGCTTACATGTTATTTATTTCTTAAACATGTAGCTTTTATTTCTGCTGTATCCTTGCCCGGAATGGTGCTTGTATAATGTAAGTGTAATAATTGTGTGTCTTGACAACCTTGATGGTTTTCAGAGTTTCCCATCATCAACAAAGATTTATTAATCTATAGGCCGTGACTTTAAGCTTTTGTTCCAAGCTGGGGTTTGGTTTAGCATTCAAAGTTGAAATAACAAACCTAGCATAATGTCAGAGCTCCAGATAAGGGTCGTATTTTCGTAATTACAAATTATTTTCAAGTCCGTTACATATTTATTTTAAAGTCTTGTCGTTCCATTAAGAATTACAAAATCAAGTTACGAATATTATTTTTACATCGGTTTGTATCGATTTTTATTGAGTTCTTTTCGCGTATTAAAGATCTTTGCGGTGCTTATATTATAAGAATGGTTATCGGGTTTGTTTAACAAAGCGCATTTTTTCCAATAAAAGCGGCGCATACAGTCTATCTGTCAAAAAACAATGGCGGCGCCTAGAGAGCGTCCTAAAAAACTGCAAAGCGTCCAAAAACACGCTTTTAACATATTGTACGCAAAGTGAGCCGACGTTAAATGTTTAGAAAGACATTATAGAAAAGATCTTATACGATGTTGTATGTTCAGTTGCCGACACAGTCGGAAAAGCTAAACAAAATCGCGACACGACAGGTCCAAACTTAAACACAATTTTTTTTTTTAACAAGTGGGAGGGACAAGTCACGTGGCTAATCGTTGAAAAGATTGAAGGGGAGACCCGTTTTAAATGTGAAATATGTAAAAATTCATCTAAGGCATGCAATCTAAGCACAGTTTGGGCATATGAAGGTATTGGAAAAATAAAATTGTATAATACTGAAAAGACACTGTTGAACTCATATAAATAAAGTTGCTAGTATGTTTATTTTGATTGTTTTTGCATGAAAATAACCATTATTATTTATTTTTAGATCATTTAGAAAAAATAAGAATTATTTTCCAAAACTTAGTAGTAACGTTAAAAATAAAATTTCAGAGTTAAGAATTCTTTTTGAAAATCTGGTAGTAATTTAAGAATTTCACAAAACCTTATCCATACATGCCATACGTCCCGATCTCGGCGGGACAGTCCCGCTTTTGGGCCCTTTGTCCCGCCGTCCCGATATGAGACGATTTGTCCCGACATTCGTAAAAAACGATGTAAGGTCTATAGGTTCCCAATAAAATTCGCTATTGAAGCTCTGTTTCGCTAACACCTACCCCCGCTAATCCCTTTATTGCCCCCAATTAACAATCCGATTCTACTTATCGTGTGTACCAGTGTTGTTTATGACACCTTGTCAGCGATTTATCGGCTAATTATTGATTTTATCAGGCATTCACACCATGGTGGTCTTCAAGATAGTGGTCGCTTATTGCTATCGATAGTTGTATTATAATGAAATAAATGTTGAAAATGTGTTTATTTTTGTATTTGTTTGAAACGGTTTACAAAACAATTGTTTTGTAAAATTAACTCTACGTAATTAATGAGTCTTTTACATTCAATGTTTAGTTCATAAATAGCGGTATAATCCGAATGTGCAATATACCAAAATCGCAACAAACAGTCCAATAAGTGACACCCATCCTGTCTAGTGTAATTGGGTGTAATTGTAATAAAAACAACAAGGTGCTATGCATGACAGTTTGACCCTACTCCAATTAAGCTAAAAACCACGAGGTGCTATGCATGACAGTTTGACCCTACTCCAATTAAGCCGCGACAATTGACAAGTAACAAACTGCGCATGGATACATGCTTAAAAAAACATCGCAACAAACAGTAAAAGTGGTGCCCATCTTGTCTTGTGTTATTGTAATAAAAACAACGTGTTGTTATTCATGACAGTTTGACGCTACCCCAATACAGCGCCTGACAATTCACAATTCAGTTTAATCTCTGTATATAAGAAGAAAACAAAATATGATTATTAACATTAGAGAAAAAAATTCGAGTAAAGCAGCCATAGACTTCTCTTGTGCTTTTGTTTTTGTTGGTGTAAAAACGGTTGAGGCGTTGTTGAGAGGTAAAATAAACACAAAGACGGTTTGCTTCCACCAAAAACCTACCTCTGAAATGTGTACGGCCGCGCAATCCGTGTGTAACTGATGTAACTGTTCGGTAGATAGTTTACTGTAACCCGTACTTTCAGTGTACTGGATAGCCTCCCCTGCGTTAATGTTTGCCATTGAAATTAATATCATGAGTATTGTTGTCGTAATGTTCTAGATTTTGTACTCTAAAAAGATGAATATTTTCCTCGTTGTTTGCTATTGTCTTATTTTATAAAACTGTTATTGTTATGTTTTAGATTCCATGCTTCATATCAGATGTTTTATGTCTTGAATAAAAGTATCATGAGTTTTTGTTAGTACTATACTGACTACAGTAAAGTTGGGATGATAAATCGTTTTAGGTGTCCCGCTTTTGGGTCAAATGTCCCGACAATTTTTTATGGAATGTCCCGCTTTGGAACTTAAAAATTATGGCATGTATGACCTTATCTGGAGCTCTGATATTGTAGGCAAATAGATTTGAAAAGAAGTCCGGTGTATGGTTTTAAGTAGAACGGACCTGATTCTGAATTTCTCACCATTACAGTTAATACAACTCAAAAAGGACTGTATACATTAGCGTTTGATTTTATTTACACTTCTGAATTAATAAGGCATTGGACATTATTTAAACAATGACTATACTATAGCCAATGATAAGATGGCGTACCACTTCAAACCACTTCTATAATTGCTATTACAAAATATCGAAACAAAAACATATCAAACGCATGGTAGTGTGTATACCTAAGTTTGGGTCAAAATCTGGTTTACACCAAAGTGAGCTCCCAGAGTTACAACGCATTAACATCGAAATGTTAATCAACATAGCCGTCTGTATGATTAAATGATTAATGAGTTCAATCTTTCTCTAATATTTATTTGTAAGCACGGCTGTTTTCATAGAAAACCAGAGGTAATGTCATAGCCTGCTAGTCGTGTCATCCGACGTCAGCCATCCGCCGTCCACGTCGTGCTAAAACCTTAACATTTTGCTTTAAAATCAAAGTGCTTCCACCTACAACTTTGAAACTTCATATTTGGATACACCTTGATGAGTTCTACATGCCACACCCATTTTGGGGTCACTAGGTCAAAGGTCAAGGTAACTGCAACCTCTAAAAAAAATCTGACAAGCTCACATTTATTTAAAACTGCACCCGCAGCCTAGCGCTGGCGCCCGTTATGCGCTGCTCGTGTTAAGATATATTGATCAATTATCTTATTGTGTATTTTAGAATGTTTATGTGATATTAATACTTAATTGTTTTGTAAAGCAAATTTTCATCAGGATATTGTATGTGTTGCCTAATAAGAATCCAATAGTCTGACGGCATATGCATATGTTGATGATTGCATATAATTTTAATTTATCTTCATGGTTCAAATAAAACAAGTGTCATCATACTTGCTATATTTTCAACAAATCTAAAAAGAGGTCTGTTGGTGTTATTTGTACTAACTTTTTATGTCCCCCACTATAGTAGTGGGGGACATATTGTTTTTGCCCTGTCTGTTGGTCTGTTTGTCTGTCTGTTTGCGCCAACTTTAATATTTTGCAATAACTTTTGCTATATTGAAGATAGCAACTTCATATTTGGCATGCATGTGTATCTCATGAAGCTGCACATTTTGAGTGGTGAAAGGTCAAGGTCAAGGTCATCGTTCAAGGTCAGAGGTCAAATATATGTGGCCCAAATCGCTCATTTTATGAATACTTTTGCAATATTGAAGATAGCAACTTGATATTTGGCATGCATGTGTATCTCATGGAGCTGCACATTTTGAGTGGTGAAAGGTCAAGGTCATCCTTCAAGGTCAGAGGTCAAATATATGTGGCCCAAATCGCTTATTTCATAAATACTTTTGCAATATTGAAGATAGCAACTTGATATTTGGCATGCATGTGCATCTCATGGAGCTGCACATTTTGAGTGGTGAAAGGTCAAGGTCAAGGTTATCCTTCAAGGTCAGAGGTCAAATATATGTGGCCCAAATTGCTTATTTTATGAATACTTTTGCAATATTGAAGATAGAAACTTGATATTTGGCATGCATGTGTATCTCATGGAGCTGCACATTTTGAGTGGTGAACGGTCAAGGTCAAGGTCATCATACAAGGTCAAACATCATATAGGGGGACATTGTGTTTCACAAACACATCTTGTTATCATATGAACTCTGAAAGAGACAAATGGAAAACACTTTTCCATTGCAATAAGATAGATTGTCTTATTATTTGGTAGAAGTTACAAGCATGGTTTGAAAGAGTGCAAGAACCAGGCCCCTAGGTCTGAGGTTAAGTTCACTGTTCAAGATCAAATGTAAAATATAAGAAACCAATTCATAAAACTTTGTCCTTAGAGGGACCTTTTTAAAGATTTTTGCATGTATTGATAATTGTCATTAAATGCTTTATATTGATACATGTACATGTAAACATTGGATCTAAAGAGCTCTAGTAAAAACTATTAAAGAAAGAAAAAAGTAACGCTCAAATGGGCTTGATTCACTGAACCCTGGAGTATATCGCTTAGACCACTCTGCCATCCGTGCTCATACTATGATTGATTTATTCCAAACTTTATATAAGCAGTCCTCGTAGTTTCACAAAATATAAAGACAGCAGCAGAACTCTACAAATTATTCAATTGTTTTGCGTTGCAACGCTCTATAATGTTCATGTTTTTAAATCCTCAAAATATACATATAATGGATATTTTAGAGCACAGTTTATGTACAGTTACTGTTTCCTCACACATATCATAACTACAACAAAAATTTGCGAAAATGGAACATTTTAGCTCACCTGTCACGAAGTGACATGGTGAGCTTATGTGACCGTGTGATGTCCGGCGTTCGTTGTGTGTGTGTGCGTGCATCAACAATTTGTTTGTGTAGACAGTAGAGGTCACAGTTTTCATCCAATCTTTATGAAATTTGGTCAGAATGTTTATCTTGATGAAATCTGGGTTGGGATTGTATTTGGGTCATCTGGGGTCAAAAACTAGGTCACTAGGTCACATAATAGGTCAAATAATAGAAAAAACCTTGTGTAGACAATAGAGGTCGCAGTTTTCATCCAATCTTAATGAAATTTGGTAAGAATGTTTATTATGATGAAATCAGGGTTGGAATTGTATTTGGGTCATTTGGGGTCAAAAACTAGGTCACTAGGTCAAATCATTGAAAAATCATCAACAATTTGTTTGTGTAGACAGTGGAGGTCACAGTTTTCATCCAATGTTTATGAAATTGGGTCAGAATGTTTGTCTTGATAAAATCTGGGTTGGGATTGTATTTGGGTCATCTGGGGTCAAAAACTAGGTCACTAGGTCAAAAACTAGGTCAAATAATAGACAAACCTTGTTTAGACAATAGAGGTCGCAGTTTTCATCAAATCTTTATGAAATTCCGTCAAAACGTTTATCTTGATAAAATCTGGCTTGAGAATGTATTTGGGTCATCTGGAGTCAAAAAGTAGGTCACTAGGTCAAAAACTAGGTCAAATAATAGAAAAAACCTTGTGTAGACAATAGAGGTTGCAGTTTTCATCCAATCTTTATGAAATTTAGTCAGAATGTTTATCTTGATGAAATCTGGGTTGGGATTGTAGTTGGGTCATCTGGGGTCAAAAACTAGGTCACTAGGTCAAAAACTAGGTCACTAGGTCAAATAATAGAAAAACCTTGTATAGACAATAAAGGTCACAGTTTTCATCCAATCTTTATGAAATATGGTCAGAATGTTTATGTTGATAAAATCTGGGTTGGGATTGTATTTGGGTCCTCTTGGGTCAAAAACTAGGTCTCTAGCTCAAATAATAGAAAAACCTTTGGTCAGAATGTTTATCTTGATGAAAACTGGGTTGTGATTGTATTTGGTTAGTCAGGTGAGCGATTTATGGCCATCATGGCCCTATTGTTGTTTAATTTAGTCAATTGATCGAAACGTGAAAAGTTTTCTTTAAATAAGTTTGGCTACCATAGGCATAATTTTACATTCTTTATAAGTAGTGACTATATTGTATTGTTTAACAAGTATTCTTTATAAAAGCCCATGTCAAAGCCACAATTCAAGTTCAAATGTCATAACATAGCCCATCTGGAATGAGTTTTAAATAAAATGTACCATTCTTGTTAACCTGGGCAGTCATTTGTATTATATGTATTATGTGCTTTAAGTCAGTTTAAATTAGCATTTTATTGAATGCACTTCTTACAATTTCATTCCAGTAGGTTAAACCCTTTCCCCGATAGATGCATATAATCCTGAGCGCTGACAACATTGTAAAAGCTTTGTAGTAAATTTCCATTTGAGTATCGGGGTATCTCGCAAATGATTTTGATATTTTCCTGAATAAAATAAAAGTAATATACGCTGTATCATTTTCATATTTTAGTTCCTTCAATATTGCAACAATTATTGTACTGTATCTGATTGCAAGCAAAGTGCCGTGTGCAGTTCATATTCTTTTACAACAACAAATTAACAGCGTCATCTATATTTAGATTTTATGCAATATGTACAAGTCATTTTCTGGAAATTGGGAGAAAGTAAAAGTGATTTTTCAAAAATAAACCAACGTTTTTTTTCCCATTTAATTTGTCATAATTATTTATATTTTGTGTTGTCTGTGTATGTTTGTTTGGTTCTCTTTTGTTTTTAGCAAATCGTATGAAAATTAATATCATAATGATACATGTATAAAGCAAGTCCTGTTTCCGAGATCATATACGAGAATTACTTCGATATGTTTAGTGACATATAAAATCATGATTTTGACAGACGACACGTGCTTATCTAAAGTTGGTGTTTTTGTAATACACAGGATATTGAATTATCGCTGCTTGATTGAGCAATAAAACAAAGACGCAGTCGGCGGTTTTCAGTAGGCCTTTTGTACTGACCAACATAATAATTAATAGTGCACGTGCTTATCTAACATTTAAGGATAAAACACATGGGATACTCGACACTTTGGGCTTGTTTGGGCCATAAAACGCAATCCCCGTGGCTTTTTTCAGTACCAAACGTGTCCAGAAACTAATGAGTTCGGGTAATAAAGCAAAGACATTATGATCTGAAAACTGCATGGAGTCTGAAATGAAACAAAATGCCGACAAATCAAAAGATTAACCGCCTAATGTTTCAGTATAAAATTCGATATTTTAAGGTGGGGTTCTCACTGCATTTCCTATTGCATTCGCATACGCTTGTATTACTATTTATATCCTTGTATTATTTGCACAAATTTATTCTGTTACCATGGCTGACTACTTAGATCAGCTATTTGACAGTGACTCGGATGAGTCTGAGTTATCTGGTTTCTCAGAGTTTGACTCTGATATTGAAGTCGGTGATTTGTCCGATGATGACATTATTCCCAATGCTGAGGCTGCAGATGATAATTGGACAGATGACTTCAGTCCATTGAGGGTGCGTCTACACAAAATATATGACTACACAAAAATAAAAACGTAGATTTATTGCTGTGTAAATTTGAAAATGTCAAAACATTTTTTTTTCATTAGTAACCGCTAGCACCACATTATACCTATAATTATAATGCCCTAAACATAAATTATCGTAATATAATGTACATGTTATAAAATAAAATATTACACATGACACGATCATATAAATAATATAGTAATTTATATTATAATTGTTGATAATTATAATATAATTATGTTAATAATAATATTTATTTCTTTTTTTCATTTCAGATTGATGAGTTCAACGAGCAGCCGGGAGAACGCCTGCCAGATGGATTTGATGTAGACACAGCCACTCCCATGGATTACTTTTGGCTGCTGTTCTCTCCGCAGCTGCTTCAGTCCATTGTGGGGCATACGAATGGTTACTTCGATTTGAAGATGGCACAGCCGGACTTACCAACAGACCTTTGATGGCAGGACACAACTGAAGAAGAAATGAGGGCATTCCTGGCCATCAACATCCTGATGGGAATCATCCACCCCCCAATGTCGAGATGTTCTGGTCGTCTAATCCCTTCATCAACAATGCTGATATCACCAACACCATGAAATGCAAAAGGTTCCAGAAGCTGGTGCAGTACTTCCATGTTGCGGACTGGTCGACTGAGCCAGGAAGAGGAGAGCCCGGATTTGACAAACTCTTCAAGGTGCGACCTGTAATGGAGAGCGTCAGCCGGACATTTCAGGACATCAACATGCTCAACAAGGAGGTCTCCATTGACGAGGCCATGAATGCGTTTACCGGCCGCCTCAGCTTTAGACAGTATATGCCCGCCAAGCCAAATAAGAGGGGAATCAAGATGTGGATGCTCTGCGATGCCAGGAGAGCCTTCCTTGCTCGTTTTGAGGTAAACCTGGGGAGACAAAATAACCAGACGGAACACGGACTTGGCGACAACGTTGTGATGTGGCTAGTGGACCACATCTACCACTCCTTCCGCTGGTTGATCTTCGACAACTTCTTCACAGTTATACCTCTCATGAAGGAACTCCTGTAGAAGGGCCTCTACGCCTGCGGGACTGTCAGGGTCAACAGGAAGGGATTCCCCAGCCAGTTGAAGAAACCAGCAGAGGTACGACAGCGCAGAGACTTCAAGATCATGCAGATGGACGACACCAACCTGACTGCCACAGTATGGAAGGACACGCGACTTGTTCACCACTTGGTCACGTTGAGCGACCCTACCATCATTTTACCTGTACAGCGACGATGTGGAGTCAATGTCCTGCAGCTACAGTCGCCACACAGTGTGAACGTCTACAACATGTATATGGGTGGTGTCGACCTGCATGATCAGTACCGCGCCAAGAATGACGTTGGGAGCTGTTCCAAGAACTACTGGCGATACCTCTTCTGGTTTCTTCTGAACTGTTGCATAGTGAATGCCTTCATCATGTACAAACTGACGTCCCGCAGGAAAATCGGCTGGAAGCGGTTCATCCACCTTGATTTCGGTCTGGAACTTGTCAGGGAACTGGCTGGGGTGTTCTGCAAAAGAAAAGGTGCAGCACCGGAAGGCAGAGGGAGAGATGGCTTGGTGGAGCAGATGAACATGGGGGGGGGCCATGTCATGTTCCGACTCTCCGACAAGACAAAGGCCTGCAAGTACCACACCTGATACCTGAAGCAGTGAAAGGAGATGAAGTTCGGGTGTCATACTTGCGGTGTCCACCTGTGTCAGGATGGTTGCTTCGCCAGATATCACAGTCTGTGATGAGTAATTTCACTTTTTAATTTCGTTTTTGGAAAAAAGTGTCATGCAATCAAGTAAAAGTTATCATGGACATTGTTGCTAAGGAAAGGACATTGGTTAGGACATTGCTACTGTATATATTGCAACTATATTTTCTGTATTCAGATTATTATATTTTTAAAACTAAGAAGTAAATAATTTATTTAATATTTTAAATTTTATAAGCCATGAATTATAAAAATTGATTTTATTTTATTTCATTTGTCATGTAGCATTATAATTAAAAAAACTTAATAGTCAATAAGTTGTAAAAACACTTCTAACTTTTGTCTACAGAAGTCTCATATGTTTGCAAATTATAATTTATTGCAACCTATAATTGTTAGCTAATGTATAAATACTGTTGTTGTGTTATGTAAATATATATGTTTATTGTTATGTAAATATTTATGTTATGTAAATATATATGTTTCTTTTATTATTAAATGTGTAATATGAATATGCATTGCAATCATGTGTATTTGTAAATTCAACACTGAATAAATTCTGTTTTATCTGAAAAAAGTATGTCTTCTTTGTTTGTTCAAACATTTCTTATGCGTTGTTTACAATACAGACTTAAAATTTATATGGTTGGAAGGAGAATTTATTTCTTTACAATCTTTACATTTACACAAATGATGTGAAATGAAAGGAACTAAGTGAAAATTAAGCTTAAACTAGACAGGCGTAACAGTTGAGAATTTTTCCAATATTTTTTAAATAAACCTATGGAGATGGTGTAGTCAGGCTTATCAGCCTTATATCGAGTTACTGTTATCAGAACAGCATGACTGGTATTGGCCTGGAGTGGCAAATCAGATAAGGGGTCTATCAGGGAAAGGGTTAAATTAAACTGACACTGTACATGTTCTCACATGACAGTTTACATCGTGACGTAGTGAGGCCTGTTCACTAGTCCCACAAAACTGTGCCGCAAAGAGCTTTTAGGGTTATACGTGGGACAAGGTTTTACAAGTTCACATAAGATTTTCTGAGTCATGTTATAAGTGGTAATTGTTGATCTTATATAAATAGTATATAACATATATGTATGTATTTTATATTTATATACTGATGCAGATTTCTTTGTAATTATAGTGTCAGAAAGTGACTTTGTTAAAACTAGTTAATCTACAAAATGGCAACAAGTTCTCAGTCTTCAGTTGAGCTGGGTTCACATGAAGTGAAGTACTATATTTGTAATGCCTGTGAAGACCAGAATAATGTTGAGACCAGTGCTGACTTCTATTGTAAACAGTGTGAACGATTTTATTGTGGAAACTGTATTCATCTGCATGGTCAATTGTTTGCAAAACATAATTCTATTGGAAGGGTTGATATAGATAAATGGCCAGTTTCAAAAAAGGTGGTGGATTTTCTACAAACTTGTGATGTTCATAAGAAACATAAAATTGACCAATTCTGCAACCTGCACAAACAGCTGTGCTGCCCTCAGTGTGTATCTGATCAACACAGGTATGTACTCTTCAGCTGTTTAGTGATTATAACAATATGATTGCACTAATTATTATATATTACAGACAGTTAGGCTTTTAAACCCATATTCATCATGATGTAAATCCAAAGAAAGAGTCTTTAATACAAAGTTCATGTTGTTCAAATCCACTAACGGGTCTTTAAATTAAGAATAATGATTATGCTTATATAGGGCAATATATTTCAAACAGTGAAAAAATGCGAGAAGTATTAATAACTTTTTTAACATTTTTCTGTAAAAGGATCTTTTTAATGTTCATTTGATGTCATCATGTCCTTAAAATTTCCTGTTAAACACTCTACAATTGAATGACTCGTGATCATAAGAAAAAGAAAATAGAAAAAAATCAATGTTTACTTGTGGCTGGGCCAATTTTCTGATTGCTCATGATATAAAATATGTAATTTTACCAAAGCAAAGAAATATCCATTATTTCTGTTATAATTGATAATCAGTCAATAATACATTAAAAAAATTGTTCTTATGCTTGGGTCTGACAATTTGTTGCTATCTAAGGACAATTATTTTAAACCATTCTTCAGGAAATAAAAGAACAACATGAATTCAAAGTAAAATTGCAAATAGCTCATCGAAGTTAGGCCTTAATGTTTATAACTTGTTTACCGTTTCTTGTTTATGTTTTTTTCGCTACTACTTTTTCTTTTGGGGACTGTAGGTTTAAACCCTACCGATCTTTATGTCGCTCTTCCTGTCCATCAGTCTGTATTTCCGTTGAACTAGATCATGCAATGTCTCGGAAAGTAACTGAAAATACTTGCAAAAAATTTAGTTTTTCCCAAGTAAGACCTACAATTTCCAAATTGAAGGTTTCCCAAAAATTATGTTTTGTAGATCTCAACATTTTGTTCATCTTCCATCCAGCTATATAAGTTCAACATTAGTGAATATAATACTCACAACACTTTTATTATCAATTTTGAAGCATTTTTCCGCACAAATCAACAATTTATTTTCATACGCTTTGTACCCATCTCTGCATAGCTTTTGTTGTTTATATTTAATTTAATAAAATCCAGTATTTCATTCTATTTATTAACAGCTAAATTATGGAAACGAAAAACTAAAAGTAACTCTGTTCAGGTATAAGAACCCAGGCCATTTGTACCTTTCCACTCCTATGGATAAATTATGTATGTGGCTCAACATTTTAAACATCAAAAAGGGCTATAAAAAAGTCATCGCTCTATAAGACTGTTAACTACAACAGAAATTATGAAAGCTGTGTCAGTTCATACAAATTGAACTAGAAGTATTTTCATATAAATCAGGATGACAGGATTATGCATTTCCTAAGCAGTGTCCTGGTGAAGTTTCATAAACGCAGGGCAAATGTCTCATAGCTCATAATTATTTTACAAATGCTTTGAAACACAAACTAATAAACGTAAAGTTAATGTTTGTTATGATCGTCTAAAAGCTAACCCTTTTAGCTGAAAGTTTAGGACAGAATTTTGGAAGCTCCTTTCATCATATGTGTCATACATTAATTATGACCATTAACCAAAAGGAGTTGAGTATTTCACAAGCCAACGTCATCAATTACCAGGAATATGTGACCTTATAGCTTTCATGCAGCCAACATCATAACCTTCGAAAATAATGCAAACAATGCACATACTGATGTATGTTTGAACCTACTGTTAGCATTGTTGTAACCGTTATAAATGATGTTGTTGCAAATGTTTTGGGGATACCCCTGTGATAGCCAGCAGTAAATTGTGGCTGTTACATGCTCGAATCTACTGTTGGCGTTGCAGTTACTTTTATGCTGAAGAGGTTTCAAACTTTCTGTCATCATTATGAATATTGGGTTCAATTAAAGGACTCCTAATTTATCTGTGAACTTTTTAATATATTTAATATGGATGTGGGCACAAGGAATTACCATAACCTACGTATCAAAGCATTTTTAGCTAATTTAAAAAAAACAATTATGAGCTATTGTCATCACATGAGCGTCGGTATTGGCGGCGGCGTCTGCTCCGGCATCCGCTTAAGTTTTGTGTTTAAGTCCACTTTTCTCATAAAGTATCAAAGCTATTGCATTCAAACATGGCACACTTACTAACTATCATGAGGGGACTGGGCAGGCAAAGTAATGTAACTCTGACTGGCATTTTCACAGAATTATGACCCCTTTTATACTTACATAATTGAAAATTTGGTTAAGTTTTGTGTTTAGGTCCACTTTATGCCTAAAGAATCAAAGCTATTGCTTTCATACTTGCAACACTTACTAACTATCATAAGCGGAATGTGCAGGCAAAGTTATGTAACTCTGACAGGCATTTTGACAGAATTATTGCCCTTTTTTGACTTTGTATATTTGGTTAAATTTTGAGTTTAGATCCACTTTACTTCTCAAGCATCAAGGCTTTTGCTTTCAAACTTCAAGTACTTTCTTAGTATCATGAGGGTTCTGTACATGGCAAATTTAATTTGACCTTGACCTTTGAATGACATTGACTCTCAAGGTTTATGTATTAAATTTTGCTAAAATTACCATACTTTTGTTATTTATGATCAGCCTTGATTCATACCATAACAAAACTACACTTACCTGACATACAGTACAGCCAAAGCGGAACAAACGTATTTCGCGATCCGCGGCGGCAAGGCGAAACAAGTCGATGCCGCGTCAGTCGTTGAAGCCGCGTCAGTATGCGACAGCAAGTCACATTTCGCCGCGAAACTTCGCATCTGTCCGCCAAGGCATGCCGCTATCCGTGACATGATGCGGAGTCGATGCGCATCATGAAATAAAAAATCTTTTTAAAATTATTAGTTACATGTAGTTACATATACATGTAAGCATAGTTAATGTGTCTGGCCAATTAAGTTTGTTTCCCGCCTGTAGTGTATGTATTTCACACATAAACAAGGTCACGTAATTATGTTTTCGCACATACAAGTGGTCAAGGCTCCAGCATTATTATATGGTGGATTTATAAATTAATTGCATGTTGATTTTGCTATTATATTTAAGCTGAGAAAATTAGCAGTTTGAAGCCACATCAATAATCAAGACAGTGACGACGTATTTGTTGTTTTGTTAATTATCAGCTTATTATAACTATTGTGTGAATATGCGTATATAAACACGTTTTATTTTGTTCATATTATACAGTTCATATCGCTACTAATTACCCGATAATCTCGTATATTCAAGTTTAAAATTGGTAAATATTGACAATACAGATATAGAGATGATGAAATAACGTCTAATCGGGGAGTTATTTTTCCCACTGTAAACGCGATTTACGCCTGACGTGATGTTCATGTATTTATACAACACAAAATACATCCAAACTTTCCAAACGACGTTCTACATGTCTGCATAATTTTCGCGCGCTTTTTATGAAACAAAGGATATTTTAGCACTGTTTATTTGACGCTACAATTTGCCAAAGGTCGCGTTAGCATTCAAATTCGGCAGTGTGTTTCGGATTACAAATATAATAATAATAATCGAACGAAACATTAACAGTTGCGCGTAATTAATTCTACGCTAAACATACATGTGTGTTCATGTAGGTTGATATCTTTTCACTCGATCCGCCGCATACGTTTGCGGAGGATTTGCGCGGATCGATGCCGTGTGCCACGGCGACACGCCGCGTGAACACACGATTCGGCCGCCGCGTACTAATAATCTGGCCCCCCCCATTTTTGCCTTTTTTTGTTATATTTTGAAAAATCATCTAATAAATGACAACACTCCCACACTATAACCTCTTAACCCCCGACACCCCCCCCCCCCCCGCAAATTTTTTTAGCTCGGCTATTTTCGGAGAAAAGGTATTGTCATAGCCTCCTCGTCGTCCGCCATCCGGACGTCGTGCTAAAACCTTAACATAAGCTCTTAAATTAAAGTGCTTCCACCTACAACTTCATATGTACATGCACCTTGATGAGTTCTACACGCCACACTGTGACCTCTAATATAAAACTTTAACTTTGCCGCTACCAACATAGTGCTTCCACCTACAACTTTGAAACTTCATCATGCACCTTGATGACTTCTACATGCTACACTCATTTTTGGGTCACTATAGGACAAAGGTCAAGGTCCCTGTGACCTCTAATATAAAACTTTAACTTTGCCATTGATATTATAGTGTTACCACCTATAACTTTGAAACTTCATATGTACATGCACCTCGATGACTTCTAAACGCCACATCCATTTTTGGGTCACTATATATGGTCAAAGGTAAAGGTCACTGAGACCTCTATATATAACTTTAACTTTGCCTCTAACATCACAGTGCTTCCACCTTCAACTTTGAAAAAAATCATATGAAGATGTACCTTGATGCGTTCTACATGCCACACCCATTTTGGGTCACTAGGTCAAAGGTCAAGGTGACTTTGTCCTCTAAAAAATTTAAATAAATACATTTTCTGACAAGCTTTCGCAGCCGGGATTAGCCCGTGTCCTTTATAATCACCCTTCAGAACAACATGATGTACGAAACTGGATTTCAATTCAAACATTACAGACCTTAACTTCATAATCGTATGCTCACGTATGGGACTTCATTTAGCTAAGTCGTTATTCACACATACATTCCTAGCTGTAAATGAAATTGCATTACAATTTTCACCACAAAGTATTCTTAAATGATAAATACAGTGTGTTTTATTCAGCAAAACATAAAACAAACATAATAGTATCTTTACCGGTAAACATTAATGTGAGCAAAAAATATTGCGGTCATGTTTCAGTCAATATTTTGACTATATAATTGAATATGTAAGAATTACTAAGTGTGATCTGTTTTAGTATAGAAGTCAGTGTGCCCAGTGTGTCATACGAATCAACCTTTTAAGTGCGCTAAATGTGTGTTTTGGTAAAAAGTGCGTTTTTAATTGACAAGGGAAGTGTGCCCAGTGTGTCCTACAAATCAACCCAAAGCTTTGATACACATGTACAATAATATTAACTGCTTTTTGTACTAAAATTTTGCAACCTTTATCTGTATATCATATTGTAAGGGCAAAGTACAAATAGTTTAATCACCTCATGTTCTATAAATGGAAAACCATTTGATAAAGTCTGATACTATTTAAATTATCTTACATTCACTTCACATTTATTTATGATCTCGTCGTAAAATCACCTGACATGAATAAACAGTTTAACTATTATAACATCCACAGGACATTTTGGGTTATTGTCCTCATAATCGTAGAAACATATTAGTTCAGATTGTTGACGTTAAATATTTATCTCAAACTATACAATATGGGATTGAATTTATCAGCTTAGTTAGGTATGAAAAGTATTTGTACTGTGATTTTACAAGATCTGATTTGATTGCGGTGTATGCGGTCGGTACATGTAAAATTAAGGGCCCGTAAATGTTTTGATAGCATGATTCATTTCATTCAAACCCAACTGAAGTAGGGCACATATTAGTCACACTGTAAGTCCATGCCTGACTTCTTGTGTGTGTGTGTGTGAGTATTCTGTCTGAAATTAATATCATTTCTGTAATTTTTGCATTCCTAAAAAGATTTTAATGCCACTTCATATTTTATATTTCCCTGACTACCAGACAATCAGAGATCATATTTTTTTCGGTTTTGTCGGTCCTAGACCGATTGGGGCCATGAAAGACCGATTGAAAATCCCAAACGGTCGGTCCGATTCTGTTCGCTATTAAAATTCCCATGTCATGAAATCAATTACACAGTGTACATGCTAACACACCCTAATGACGTTCTTATCTCGATAAGGTGTAATAAACCATCCGCTGCAGTCTCTAAACCGGTCAGGACCGGTTTATTGCACGTCAGACCAAAAATCAAAAACTTGTGAACAGCGGATTAAAGACGCATCAGAAATACGTGTCTGAATGCACGCGCTGTAACTAAACAAAACATGCCGATGCATTTTCCACCAGCGTAATAATCCGGTAATATAATTATGAATGAAAGTCGCGGATCTGATCGACAGAACAGCCGAAAGTATTTTTATGGGCGGAACTTCACATAAAATAGTACACAAGAAAAATAATATACATTGAATAAATCTTTAATAAAACCGTGTTAGAATCGAAATAATTCGTGTACTTTAAACTTTGTTGTTGAATAACTCACGACCGGAAAATTAGATGCGTTGTTTCAAATGCTTCGCTCTCGTGATTAAATCCCTACGCATCTAAACTATCGGCCGTGGGTTAGTTATTTGACAACAAATTATTTCTTAATTATTTTGTTTGTTGTTGTCAGTAGCCAACCTACGCACAGACATTTGTTTGGTTCAGTGCATGTTTGTAAGCTTTTATCGAGTCCACAACAATTTAAAACATCGGTATAGACTTACACAGATTAATAATATTGACAACGATGAAAAAAGTCTGATAAAACAGCACACGAAACAACAATTAAATACCAAATGATAAAACCAGTTGAGATATCTCGTTCCGTTAAAAAAAAATGTCTAAGGAAATTTTACTTGCACATGTATTATACCACCTTTATGAATGGCAAAATCAATGGTATATATTTTAACGTCATTTGTCATGATTTCGGATATACATTTTCGGATACTTTCCCCATTTATATCCGGACCGATTGATGTTGCGGGAAAATATGATCCCTGCAGACAATGTGTCAATCAAAATGCATGCTCTAGGTTAAAGTGTCTTATTTGTAACATAAACATGCCTGGGAGGATTTTTATTAAACTTAGGAATATTTATCTTCCTCAACCATACCGAGTCACTCATTAATACATAAGGCAAACAATTTAGCAATTTAAACAGCTTTATGGAAAACAAATTAATGTTCTTTGGTTGAACAAGTTTCTATGATGTTTTAAAACTTATCAATATTCTGCACAAAATTTTAAATAGCTCAGCAAATGAGATATACTCCTTAAAGAAAATTCCTCTGTGTGAAATAGACATGCTCAAAAAAATATCGTCAACCATTAATTTGTATTATATATCCTTTAAGCTGAAGAATTTTTAATATGATATTTAAGCAAATTAGCCAATGCATGGTTTATTTAACCCATTCCAATAAGCATTGGAAGCTTATCAACATATTATTTTTATTACTTTTTGTGCACTTTGCATGTCAGATTTGTGTGAAATAGAAGTTTTGATATTGGCATTCTTGAATTACTTTAATTTTAATTCAAAACTTACACAACTTTTAAAATCAATGTTATAAGTTCCTATATATGTATTTAAGTTTCGCTTGATTTGTAATTGTCTGCTCGGGTACTACTTACATGTACCCTGGGTACTCTTAATAATAATTAAATGTACCCCGCGTACCCAAAATATACTAACACGTATCCGGTCAATTCAGACTGTACCCGAGATGCATTCCCGCCTAAAATCCAATGTCGTCAAAATGCTTTTTGAGCAGGAGTTTCGATAATATACAGAATATTGGCATAAATATGAATTTAATTAATATGAATAAAAAGCCAACAAAGTCCAATGTAGCGTTAGGTTACGTTTCAGTATAGTTTCCGTACCCAGGGTATATTTTAGTATACTAAGGAGTGTCCGGGGTAAATTTTAGTAGTACCCGAGCCGAAAATGACCAATGGAGCTTAAGTGTCCCTTCGAATAATTGGTTTGTATACATTAATGCTGTGCACATGCCCATCATGGGTTGGTCTGTAGGTCGGTATGTAGACTATTTTTGTTCTGCTTATATCTGGTGAATGCAGTGGTGTACAATCTTGCAAATTATTATGTTGGTTATTAGTGAAAACCTGAATGCACTTGTTAATGTTTAGGTCAACATGTCAAAGGTCAGTGTCACAAGGTTAAGTGATTTCTTTGGTGGAAAGTAATAAACATATAAAGTTTAAGGGCAAGGTCACATGATCTGGTATCATAATATTAGTTTGCACACAAAAAACAGAGAACGTGTTCATGTTAGAAAATATTGAACAATATTTGTGATGTTATCAGAGAACTTGTTCATGTTAGAAAATATTGAACAATATTTGTGATGTTGGCCTTCACTAACTACATGCCTTATACATTGTTAAATTTCTGTCCTTTTATCAATATGCATTCAAACTCACTGCATTTAGTCTGGCCTATCAATCTGTTTAACATGATCTAATTTCCAATTCGATATCTTCTTTGCCACAATTGGAAATGTAATATATTCAATACCCACGTCACCCAATAGTCCCATTACAGTTTACATAGTAACACAGTCTGTTTACTGCTTACAATTGATTGTCATTTGACAGTTTATTTTGTTTCTGTTCAGTTCAAAATACTTGATGGCTTAACCATTTTATGTTTAACTGGATTTTTGTTCAGGACATAATTTGTGATTGCTTGACTTTTTAATAAAAGATTCAAATTATGTCTTTTCTGAACTAGTTATTCATATTCACAGAGATACTGTGAAATTAAGAATTTTCCTGAACGTTTTGTTTGCTTAAAATGTCAATTGTCAAAATGGCGGACTTGTATATGTCTTCTCATGCCAAAGGCTCTTACGAGGTTAAGGATTTTATTTGTTCGTCATGCAAAGAGCAAGCAAATGCAGATTTTTACTGCAAAACATGTTTGAAACTTTATTGTGGGAAATGTATTCAGTTGCATGATAAGTGGTTTAAAAAACATTCAGCGTATGGAAGGAATGACATGAACAAATGGCCAGTTTCGAAACAGGTGGAGGAATTTCTATTGAAGTGTCAAGCGCACAAGGACGACAAAATTGAAATGTTATGTGATGACCACAGTCAGTTGTGCTGCACAAAGTGTGCCTTCAATGATCACAGGTATTTCTAAATACTTTGGCACATAGATGTGTTTAGAAATCAATGAACTATATAATGTCACAATTTTAATGAGAATTAAGTATTGTCAAGTTTGCAATTTTGATTTATCGTACACATTTTTTCCTGATTTTTTTGTGAAACGTATCAAATACTATGAATTTTTACGACTACACTTTCTTTCCAATTTTTGAAAATGACTTATGAAATTAATTTGAAATTGTGTCTTTTCTGGACTTGTTATTTGTATTCACAGAAATACTGTATAATTAAGACATTTCCTGAACTTCTTATTCATGGGAGTTTAATATTTCCTGTGATGGCATTTATAACCTGTGTCCTTAATAATCATGCATCAGAAAAACAAGAAGTGTGAAGGTGGGTTTCAATTCAAACAGTACAGAACTAAATTTTATTATAAATGCTCAGTTATGGGAGGTCTTTTAACTTGGAGTTATTATAGAATAGATTTACATTATACACTGGGTTCTTTGTCCAAAGTAGAGCTCATGTTTGATATATGATTGTATTGTTTTAACTTGTAAAACAAAGTGCATTCAACACAAATTATGAGCTCTATAATCACTGTCAGACCAGTTACACTGCATGAGCAATTCTCACAAGCCTTTTAGACAAGACTACCTTTATGTGTACTAGAATTCTTGTCTAGTGTTTTGTTGCCAATATTGAAGAAATCTCTATCCAGCTGCAATAAGAAATTAAAGCTGTCAAGAAACTACTTATGATTACCTACAGTACAGCCAAAGCGGAACAAACGTATTTCGCGATCCGCGGCGGCAAGGCGAAACGAGTCGATGCCACAACAGTCGTTGAAGCCACGTCAGTATGCGGCGGCAAGTCGCATTTCGCCGCGAAACTTCGCATCTGTCGGCCGAGGCATGCCGTGATCCTTGACATGATGCCGAATCGATGCGCATCATGAAATAAAAAATCTTTTTAAAATTATTAGTTACATGTAATTAACAAATTTTGAAAGAGCAATTATAATAATTAAAATCACAATAAATTTATTGTGCGCGGATTAGCATATACATGTAAGCATAGTTAATGTGTCTGGCCAATTAAGTTTGTTTCCCGCCCGTAGTGTATGTATTTCACACATAAACATGGTCACGTAATTATGTTTTCGCACATACAAGTGGTCAAGGCTCCAGCATATGGTGGATTTATAAATTAATTGCATGTTGATTTTGCTATTATATTTAAGCTGAGAAAATAAGCAGTTTGAAGCAAAATCAATAATCAAGACGGTGATGACGTATTTGTTGTTTTTTAATTATCAGCTTATTATAACTATTGTTTGAATATGCGTATATAAACACGTTTATTTTGTTCATATTACAGTTAATATCGCTACTAATTACCCGATAATCCCGTATATTCCAGTTTTAAAGCAAATGCTGGTAAATATTTACGATACACAAACATTCTCGATATTTCCTTAAGTATCAAATACATTTTGGCATTTGTTTCTATTTATAGAGATGATGAAATAACGTCTTATCTGGGCGTTTTTTTTTCCCACTGAACACGCAATTTACGCCTGACGTGATGTTCATGTATTTATACAACACAAAATACACCCAAACTTTCCCAACGACGTTCTACATGTCTGCATAATTTTCGCGCACTTTTTATGATACAAAGGATATTTTAGCACTGTTTATTTGACGCTAGAATTTGCCAAAGGTCGCGTTAGCATTAAAATTTGGATGTGTGTTTGGGATTACAAATTTAATAATGATAATCGAACGAAACATTAACAGTTGCGCGTAATTAATTCTACGCTACACTGTAAATACATGTATGTACATGTAGGTGGATATCTTTTCACTCGATCCGCCGCGTACATTGCGGAGGATTTACTCCGCGAAAGTTCGCGAGGTTAATACAGACTCGGCGTCGTTCACGGATGGATGCCGAGTGCCACGGCAATAAGCTGCGTGAACACACAATTCGGCCGCCGCGTAATAATAATCTGGCCGTGGCGTAGCCGCGGATTATGTTTGTGCCGTGTTGGCTGTACTGTAGATTACTTCGATTACCTAGAAAAAGTGATTGCCTGGTTTAAGAGCTCTATATATTGTTATGCCCCCCTTCAAAGAAGAGGGGGTATATTGTTTTGCACATGTCGGTCCGTATGTCCGTCCACCAGATGGTTTCCGGATGATTACTCAAGAACGCTTAGGCCTAGGATTATGAAACTTCATAGGTACATTGATCATGACTGGCCAATGACCCCTATTGATTTTAAGGTCACTAGGTCAAAGGTCAAGGTCACGACCCGAAATAGTAAAATGGTTTCCGGATGATAACTCAAAACGCTTATGCCTAGGATCATGAAACTTCATAGGTACATTGATCATGACTTGCAGAAGACCCCTGTTGATTTTCAGGTAACTAGGTCAAAGGTCGAGGCCATGAACTTGTCATTAGTGCATACAATTTACTGTACTCCTAGTGAGCATATATGTCATAGCCTTGTCATAGTAGTGGGTAATATCAAAACATAAATTCATTCAACATCTTTGAAAACCCCAGCTTTTACCTTAAATGACCTTTACATAACACCAACAAACCGGAATAAATACACTCCATTTATTCCATTGGCTGATTTGAACAGTATCCCCCAGAACATTGGCAACATAACCACATCTGTAGTATCGGATGAAACACTAATCAGAGTAGGGAAATGCTGACTTCTGTTTTCATATTCATTTTGGCCCACTTAAGGTTAGGCATTATAGATAAATTTTGTCTCCAATACATTCAGGGTCCATGCTTGGTCAGTAAATTGTCAGGGGAAGACTGTACTATTAATAAATACCTCATGTTGGTAATACAATATTGCTTTTTAAGATATCAAATAAAGATCCCATGAATTTTATGGAAATAAATTATTGAAAACCTAAAATATATTGGTAAATGTTGTTTGTCTTGCATTTGTCTTTCAATTATCAAAATAATATAGTTTGCATGCTAGATCTGAAATCATTGAATAAATGTCTAGCCACACATAGGTGACGTACATGTACACACTCAGTCTGTTTAAAAATCTTTCCTGTAATCCAGAATAGGCAACTGACATTTGCCATTTTTAGCTCCACTGGCCAAAGGCCAGCGGGGCTTATGTCATGGTGCTGTGTCCGTCGTGCGTGCGTTAACTTTTCCTTAAAACATCTTCTTCTCCTAAACTACTGGTCCAATTCTGATGAAATTTCTCAGGAATGTTCCTGGGGTGCACCTCTTTCAAATTTGTTCAAATTATGCCCCTGGGGTCAAATTTGACCCTGCCCCGGGGGTAACAAAAAATGAAAATTTGCTTATATAAGGCCTATTTTGTGAAAACTTTCAAAATCTTCTCGTCCATAACCGTTGGGCCTAGGCAGTGTTCTGCCATGAATCTTTACTGTTGGGGACAGGGACCCATTAGGGTTTAAAAAGTGGGGACAAAAAGGAAAAATCTGGGGACACCGTAATATATTTGTAGCAGAATTAAATTTTCTGAAACTAATTACCTTTTTCTTGCACACTTAAATTTGCTTGATTTCTTCGTACTGTGAGCCAGTCCACAGGATGTAACATTCTAATTCAAACTTGAACATTTTTTAAACTTTTTAAAACTGTCAAACAATTGTCAACATATTTATAAAACTTTGAACAGATTTATAGTCATTGGACTCAGCATTGCGTGTCAAAGTCCTTGTTCGATATTAAGAATTACCAATAGTAAAGGCGTTTTCTTTTTTGTGCTTTATGCACAAACTGCATGTCATTTTGTTAATGTCAAACAGTGACAAAGACAATTTTCAAAGACAATTTGCTTGGAATGTACATTTAGGGGCAGACTTTTTTGTCATTGCTAAACGATGTTGGGACTTGGGAAGACTCTGTTGGAATGTTGTTATTATTATCGTCATATTTTCTAAGTTTACTTGCTGGAGGAAAAAAACTAAAATGGAGTTTGTTTTCTTCGGCCGGTCACTTTCTGCCATTTTGATAGGTATGGAAATTTCCTTTATATCTTATTGGTTGTTTTAATCTCAACTTACCAATGCAATAAAGTGTTATTAATGTAAATTAACCATTGGCTGCAAAATGACGTCACGTCCAATTAAATAATTCGTTCTAGTTACACATTCACTCGATTACTATACCGACTTACAAATTGAATCAATGAGTTTTTATTTTTAATTTCTTTGCGCCCGCGGGCCCATATACGGAAAACGGGTGGGGACAAATCTTTTATTTTTGCGCCAATGACGCAAGGGCGCATCCACGGCAGAACACTGCCTAGGGCTATCAAATTTGGTATGTAGATACATCTTATAGTCCTCTTCCAAATTTCTTCAAATTATGCCCCTGGGGTCAATTTTGATCCTGCCCCAGGGGTCACAAAATTGAACATATGCTCATATAAGGCCTATTTTGTGAAAACTTTCAAAATCTTTCGCCCATAACAATTGGGCCTAGGGCTATCAAAATTGGTATGTAGAGACATCTAATAGTCCCTTACCAAATTTATTTAAATTATGACCCTGGGGTCACATTTGACCCTGCCCCAGTGGTCACAAAATTGAACATTTGCTTATATAAGGCCTATTTTGTGAAAACTTTACAAATCTTTCTGTCCATAACTGTATGGCATAGGGCTACCAAATTTGGTATGTAGTGACATGTAACAGTTCTCTTCTTAGTTTATTCAAATTATGCCCCTGGGATCAAATTTGAAACTGCCCCAAGGGTCACAAAAATGAACATACATTGAATAAGGCCTATTTTGTGCAAACTTTAAAAATCTACTTGTCCATAACCGTATGGCATAGGGCTACCAAATTTGGTATGTAGTGACATCTTAATGTTCTCTAACAAATTTGTTATGCCCCCCTTCGAAGAAGAGGGGGTATATTGCTTTGCACATGTCGGTCGGTCCGTCCACTAGGTAGTTTCTGGATGATAACTCAAGAACGCTTGGGGTTAGGATCATGAAACTTCATAGGTACATTGATCATGACTCGCAGATGACCCCTATTGATTTTGAGGTCACTAGGTCAAAGGTCAAGGTCACGGTGACCCGAAATAGTAAAATGGTTTCCGGATGATAACTCAAGAACCCTTATGCCTAGGATCATGAAACTTGATAGGTAGATTGATCATGACTCATAGATGAACCCTCTTGATTTTCAGGTCACTAGGTCAAAGGTCAAGGTCACGGTGACCCAAAATAGTAAAATGGTTTCCGGATGATAACTCAAGAACGCTTAGGCCTAGGATCATGAAACTTCATAGGTAGATTGATCATGACTTGCAGATGACCCCTATTGATTTTCAGGTCACTAGGTCAAAGGTCAAGGTCACGGTGACCCGAAATAGTAAAATGGTTTCCGGATGATAACTCAAGAACGCTTATGCCTAGGACCATGAAACTTCATAGGTACATTGATCATGACTCGCAGATGACCCTATTGATTTTCCGATCACCAGGTCAAAGGTGAAGGTCACGGTGACTCGAAATAGTAAAATGGTTTCCGGATGATAACTCAAGAACGCTTAGGCCTAGGATCATGAAACTTCATAGGTACATTGATCATGACTCGCAGATGACCCCTATTGATTTTCAGGTCACTAGGTCAAAGGTCGAGGTCACAGTGACCCGAAATAGTAAAATGGTTTCCGGATGATAACTCAAGAACGCTTATGCATAGGATCATGAAACTTCATAGGTAGATTGACCATGATTTGCAGATGACCCCTTTTTATTTTCAGGTCACTAGGTCAAAGGTCAAGGTCACGGTGACCTGATATAGTAAAATGGTTTCCGGATGATAACTCAAGAACGCTACTGTCTAGGATCATGAAACTTTATATGTAGATTGATCATAACTTGCAGATAAACCCTATTTATTTTCAGATCACTAGGTCAAAGGTCAAGGTCACGGTGACCCAAAATAGTTAAATGGTTTCCGGATGATAACTCAAGAACGCTTATGCCTAGGATCATGAAACATGATAGGTAGATTGATCATGACTCGCAGATGACCCCTATTGATTTTGAGGTCACTAGGTCAAAGGTCAAGGTCACGGTGACCCGAAATAGTAAAATGGTTTCCGGATGATAACTCAAGAACGCTTATGCCTAGGATCATGAAACTTGATAGGTAGATTGATCATGACTCATAGATGAACCCTCTTGATTTTCAGGTCACTAGGTCAAAGGTCAAGGTCACGGTGACCCGAAATAGTAAAATGGTTTCCGGATGATAACTCAAGAACGCTTAGGCCTAGGATCATGAAACTTCATAGGTAGATTGATCATGACTTGCAGATTTACCCTATTGATTTTCAGGTTACTAGGTCAAAGGTCAAGGTCACAGTGACTCGAAATAGTAAAATGGTTTCCGGATGATAACTCAAGAACGCTTATGCCTAGGATCATGAAATTTGATTGGTAGATTGACCTTGACTCGCAGATGACCCCTATTTATTTTCAGGTCACTAGGTCAAAGGTCAAGGTCACGGTGACCCGATATAGTAAAATGGTTTCTGGATGATAACTCAAGAACGTGTATGCCTAGGATCATGAAACTTGATAGGTAGATTGATCATGACTCACAGATTAACCCTATTAATTTTCAGGTCACTAGGTCAAAGGTCAAGGTCACGGTGACCCTAAATAGTAAAATGGTTTCCGGATGATAACTCAAGAACGCTTATGCCTAGGATCATGAAACTTCATAGGTACATTGATCATGACTCGCAGATGACCCTATTGATTTTCAGGTCACTAGGTCAAAGGTCAAGGTCACAGTGACCCGAAATAGTAAAATGGTTTCTGGATGATAACTCAAGAACGCTTAGGCCTAGGATCATGAAACTTCATAGGTACATTGATCATGACTCGCAGAAGACCCCTATTGATTTTCAGGTCACTAGGTCAAAGGTCAAGGTCACAGTGACCCGAAATAGTAAAATGGTTTCCGGATGATAACTCAAGAACGCTTATGCCTAGGATCATGAAACTTGATAGGTAGATTGACCATGATTTGCAGATGACCCCTATTTATTTTCAGGTCACTAGGTCAAAGGTCAAGGTCATGGTGACCCGATATAGTAAAATGGTTTCCGGATGATAACTCAAGAACGCTACTGTCTAGGATCATGAAACTTCATAGGTAGATTGATCATAACTTGCAGATGAACCCTATTGATTTTCAGGTCACTAGGTCAAAGGTCAAGGTCACGGTGACCCAAAATAGTTAAATGGTTTCCGGATGATAACTCAAGAACGCTTATGCCTAGGATCATGAAACATGATAGGTAGATTGATCATGACTCACAGATGACATCTATGTATTTTCAGGTCACTAGGTCAAAGGTCAAGGTCACGGTGACCCTAAATAGTAAAATGGTTTCCGGATGATGCCTCAAGAACGCTTATGCCTAGGATCATGAAACTTCATAGGTACATTGATCATGACTCGCAGATGACCCTATTGATTTTCAGGTCACTAGGTCAAAGGTCAAGGTCATGGTGCCCGAAAATAGTAAAATGGTTTCTGGATGATAACTCAAGAACGCTTATGCCTAGGATCATGAAACTTCATAGGTACATTGATCATGACTGGCAGATGACCCCTATTGATTTTGAGGTCACTGAGTCAAAGGTCAAGGTCACAGTGACAAAAAACATATTCACACAATGGCTGTCACTACTACTGAGAGCCCATATGACGTGCGTGCATGTTTTACAAACAGCCTTTGTTCAAATTAAGTCCCTGTGGTCTAATTTGGCCCTGCCCCAGGGGTCACAAAAATAAACATATGCTTATATAAAGCCTATTTTGTGCAAACTTTGAAAATCTTTTTGTCCATAACCGTAGGGCTAAGGGCTACCAAATTCGGTATGTAGTGACATCTAATAGTTCTCTACTTAGTTTGTTCAAATTATGCCCCTGGGGTCAAATTTGACCCTGCCTCGGGGGTCACAAAAATGAACAAATGCTTATATAAAGCCTATTTTGTGCAAACTTTAAAAAGCTTATTGTCCATAACCGTAGGGCCTAGAGCTACCAAATTTGGTATGTAGTGACATTTAATAGATCTGTAATTAGTTTGTTCAAACTATGCCCCTGGGGTCAAATTTGACCCTGCCCTAGGGGTCACAAAAATGAACATACGCTTAAATAAGGCCTATTTTGTGCAAACTTTAAAAATCTACTTGTCCATAACCGTATGGCATAGGGCTACCAAATTTGGTATGTAGTGACATCTAATAGTCCTCTACCAAGTTTGTTCAAATTAAGCCCCTGGGATCAAATTTGACCGTTCCCCAGGGGTCCCAAAAATGAACCTATGCTTATATTGGGCCTATTTTGTGCAAACTTTAAAAATCTTCTGTCCACAGGGATTTTTTTTTTTTTTAAAGGGGAAGACGCTGGACGCTGGGTAAAAGGAGAAAATCAAGCGCGAAAGAGACATATTTGGGGTAAAAATAAAAACTGTCCATTTCAATGTCTAAAACTCACCTACAGACTTCAGTTTTTTTTTTAGAAAAAGAGGCATGTCTCTGACCTTTTTGTTCTTAAACACATGAACAAGTATGATGTTAAAGTCAAAGTCCTAAATAAAGTTGCAGGTGTAGATCTAATAATGGGAAATGTTTTCAACTGGGGCCGGGGAACGATGTCAATATTATGATTTCAATTTCATGGGTTGACGATCTAGATCTGCTACGGTATTGGAAGGGAAAGGTGCGGCAGCTGCCGATTTTTGTACTTTCAATTTTCACAATTATCCGACAGTATTAATCGATGTTGATTACATGTACCTCCGAATCCTGTTGGGTTTCAACGTTTTTTGATGATTCATTCTTAAAAAATGCGTCAAGGCAATTAATATTTTCCTAGTCCGAATGTTTTATTTTGTTCGTGTATGAACGCCAATTGTGAGACTTTTTTCTGTTTTAACGTTTATATCTTGGCTTTTACATAACCCAGATGAAAATTCGACTGGTTTCCGGTAATTAAATGACGAAACACCCTTCTGGCGCAAGACCGGAATCCAGTAAAATAATCACATGATTAATACGATTAGTTGCCCGGTTTCCATGACGTAATTTAAGAGCGATATATAGAATCACTGGGATTCCCAGATTTGAGTGTTCGTCGGGAGAGAGAGAGCGAGATCGTTGTACATGGTACAAATTGGATAAGTGTCGACTTCCCAAAAGAAAAAAAAACATTTCTTTGAGGGTAAAATATTATATTTTGGTTAAAAATGATATTTTTGGAGGGGAAATGGAATTTTTAGGGGAAAAATTCTGGTAGGGGAAGACGCCGAATATCGGCGTCACTTTCTTAGTAAAAAAAACCCTGGTCCATAACCATTGGGCCTATTTCTACCAAATTTGTTATGTATTAAAATCCTAAGGTTCTCTACCAAGTTTTTTCAAATTATGCCCCTTGGGTCAAATTTGACCCTGTCCCAGGGGTCACAAAGATGAACATATGCTTAAATAAGGCCTATTTTTTGCAAACTTTAAAAATCTTCTTGTTCATATTTATAGAGCCTAAGGCTACTTAATTTGGTATGTAGAGACATCTAATAGTCCTCTACCAAATTTGTTCAAATTATTCCCCTGGGCTCAAATTTGACTCTGCCTAAGTGGTCACATAACTGAACATATGCTTATATAAAGCCTCTTTTGTGTAAACTTTAAAAATCTTTCTGTCCATAACCAATGGGCCTAGGGCTACCAAATTTGGTATGTAGTGACATTATATAGTTCTTTACCGAGTTTGTTCAAATTATGCCCCTGGGGTCAAATTTATATATAAAAATGCTCACACTTCCAACTTTAAGCGCCCAGTGGGACGAGGGATAGAAAGAGAAAGTCACATGCTTGAGTACATTTCAACCCAAGCACATTGAACGCTTTTTTCGCATAAACAACAGTGGAGCGATACAGTGCCATCAAGACCCTATTGTTCTACAAATAACACAGTGTGACTTCAATTTTCTATTAGAAAGTATTGTGGTTTGATGTTCCATTTACAAGATGCAGAGATTTGTAATAAAACAGTGTCATGTACAAATGGGTCTTTATAATATAATGCAATATGCTGTTAGTGTAGCTCCAGTCCAGCAGTCTTTTCAGGATATGCATTCTGTAGAGGATACTCAGGAGATATCACGAAATCTTGAGCTACGCTGGCCAAATATGCTATAAGACCAATTTTTGCATGACAGGGATGTAATAGTGTTATTTGAATGTGTTAAAGAAAAATGTGTCTTAATTATTAAATGTTGTCGCTGCAGTCCATTCCTGATCTCCAATTCAAGACATTTATAATTAAAGAGGGTGCACTCTTCCCATTCATAGTAAAAGCAACTATTTTTCTCTAAACGATTATTCGTGTCCTCTTTTCCAACACCGTTGTTACATGTATGTCAACGTGTAAACGCCGGATCAGCAAAATCAGCGGGGATCCGTACACTTTAAATGTAAAAAATAGATTGTTTTGCAGATTTTTAGGAAAATATGGTATGATACAGAAAAACAGGTTACTGTCCCATTGTTTTGTAATATATTGGGCTCGGCACGAATAAAATAACGGGTCGGCAAGCTTCGCCGTCATATTATTCTAAGCCTCGCTTGATATATTACAAAACGATGGGACAGTAACCGGTTAATCTCTATTTATCATACCACCGCTTTGATATCTGCCTGCATGATATAACGTTGCCTGATATATTTTTGTATTATTCCACTACTGCACATTTACGTTGGAAAGTCTGACATGATCTTTTAAAGGGTTATCAGATACCCCATTGATAACACTTTTGAGCTCTGCCCATTAATATAATTTTTAGCTCATCTATTTTTTGAAAAAAAATTATGAGCTATTGTCATCACATTGGCGTCGGCGTCGGCGTCCGGTTAAGTTTTGCGTTTAGGTCCACTTTTCTCAGAAAGTATCAATGCTATTGCATTCGAACTTGCTACACTTACTTACTATCATGAGGGGACTGGGCAGGCAAAGTTAGATAACTCTGGCGTGCATTTTGACTGAATTATGTGCCCTTTTTATACTTAGAAAATTGAAAATTTTTGTTAAGTTTTGCGTTTAGGTCCACTTTTTTCAGAAAGTATCAATGCTATTGCATTCAAACTTGGTACACTTACTTACTATCATGAGGGGACTGGGCAGGCAAAGTAAGATAACTCTGGCGTGCATTTTGACTGAATTATGTGCCCTTTTTATACTTAGAAAATTGAAAATTTTGGTTAAGTTTTGTGTTTAGGTCCATTTTATTCCTTAAGTATCAAAGCTGTTGCTTTCATACTTGAAACACTTACTAACTATCATAAGGGGACTGTGCAGGCAAAGTAATGTAACTCTGACTGGCATTTTGACAGAATTATGTGCCCTTTTTATACTTAGAAAATTGAAAATTTGGTTATGTTTTGTGTTTAGGTCCACTTTATTCCTACAGTATCAAAGCTATTGCTTTCATACTTGCAACACTTATTAACTATCATAAGGGGACTGTGCAGGCAAAGTTATGTAACTCTGACTGGCATTTGGACGGAATTATGGGCCCTTTATACTTAGAAAATTGAAAGTTTGGTTAAGTTTTGTGTTTTGGTCCACTTTACCCCTAAAGTATCATAGATATTGCTTTCATACTTGGAACACTCTCAAACTATCATAAGGGTACAGTAAAAGGACGAGTTGCATAACTGTGGATGTCATTTTTACGGAATTATGGCCCTTTTTTGGCTTAGTGACTTTGAATTTATGGTTAAATTTTGTGTTTCGATCCACTTTACTTCTTAAGTATCAAGGCTATTGCTTTCAAACTTCAAATACTTTCATGCTATCATGAGGTTACTGTACCTGGCAAGTTGAATTTTACCTTGACCTTTGAATGACCTTGACTCTCAAGGTCAAATTATGAAATTTTGCTAAAATTGCCATAACTTCTTTTTTATGATTAGATTTGATTGATACTTTGACAAAACTACTCTTACCTGACATACCACAATAGACTCCACCCAAACCATCGCCCGTGCCCCCCCCCCCATTCCCCCCCCCCCCCCCCCCGAATCCCCCCCCCCCTATTTTTTTTTTTTTTTTTTTAAGATCATCTCACAAATGACCACCACACCCTCACACTATACCCCCCCCCCCCCACCCCACCCCCTCCCCAATTTTTTTTTAAACGGTTGAAAAACAAAACTATTTATTTTGATTATTTATGTTTGAAATACCGTCAAACCATCGCACCCAAGAATCCCCCCCTCCCCCCACCCCCCACCCGAATCCACCCACCCCCCCCCTAAATTTTTTCTTTTTTTTTTTTTTTTTTTTTTTTTTTTTTTTTTTTTTTAAGATCATCTCACAAATTACCACCACACCCTCACACTATACCCCCCCACCTCACCCCCCCCCCCCCCCCCCCAATTTTTTTTTAAACGGTTAAAAAACACAAATATTTATTTTTATTATTTTATGTTTGAAATACCGTCCAACCATCGCACCCAAGAATCCCCACCCCCCCCACCCCCCACTCCCCCACCCCCCCACCCCCCGAATTTGTTTTTTTTCCTTTTTTTTCACATTTTTGGAAGATAATGTAATAAATGTCCACACCCCCACACAATTCACCCCTCTTCACTCCACCCCTCCCTCCTTTGTGATTGAAAATGAGAGTCCCTTCACCTTTAAAAAGAAAATAGATGAGCGGTCTGCACCCGCAAGGCGGTGCTCTTGTTTTAATTCCACCCACATTCGGGTTCACCATTATTTTGTGCAGCGTTCAATGTTTGCTTAGTCCCGCCCATACTGAGAACTACTTTTTTGGAGGCGTGGAATATTGCTTACGTTGTTAAAATGTAAACAAACTGAACCATTCATATTGTATTCAGAAAATTGATAACTAGTAAATAATAATTAAAACTTTAAAATTATAAAAAATAGAAAGCATGAAAGAAATGAGCATTCATGTGTGGGAAAAATAAAACAAATACAAATTTGGGCCTCACTTGCTTCACTTAAAAAGAACACAAATTATACAGCATAATAAGAAACATTTAACTTAACAAAAATAAACTTAATAGGTTTAAATAAAAAAATAAACATGACAGATTTGATCAAAAGAAGAATTCAGGACAACTTATTATTTAAAGATGCAAATGTGTTCCTTGTTTGTGTCACTCTTTAAATAGCAAGGCACAAAAGTGAATATCATACACACAAAAATTAATGTCAACAAAGACAAATTATAAATAATAAAGATGCTTTCTAAGTCAATACCTGCCATTACTTATAATACATAAACAATTCAATTTTTAAGAAAACTTCTAAAGATTCTTTCTTATAGTCAACACCTGCCATATGATATCTAATAATACATGAACTATTCAATTTTTAAGTGTCTGAAATCATAATTTTACATAAAACTGGTTCTGTCTCCACATCTTTAACAAAACAGAAAATGTTTGTGTACATTGGTAGTCTAGTACTCTAGTTAACCTGAAAATGAAATAAAGAAACCTTTATAAAAACATAATTAAGCACTCATTGCACAACTACTTTTTAAATAAAAATGTAAATCTAAAAATTATAAAATATTATTAGACTATTTCTTTCAATTAAGATCTATAACATTCAAAGATAAAACAAAAACATAAAAACACTTTACTCAATAATAAATTTGTTGAAAAAAGCTTCACCTTTCCAAAAAAAGTAATTAGATGGGTTGATTTGAAGCTGTGCTGGAATGGGAATGCAGCGGGGGGGGGGGGGGGGGGGGGGGGGTGAATTCTTTGAGTGGCAGAGAAAGACTGAGACTGGTTAAACTGATAAGGCTAGAACTGTTTTGTCAAGAACTTGGGAGAATGATTATGACCCATCAAAAGGTGTGGTTGCAACTTTCTGCAAATAAAATTTTAAAAAACTATATTGTATAATAATGTCTAACAAACCCAACATGAGACAAAATGTCAAAATAGAGATTATTAAAATAACATTTTTATACATGTAGCACAACTTGAACAAATTACAATTTAGACAGGCACACAATATCATTATAAAAAAATGATAATATAGGCATATGAAATGGCAGATAAAAAATAATTAAGAATGTCTTTAAACTGAAAACCTTTTTATAATAGACTAGGGGCTTTTTCTTCATTAGCAAATGGCTTTTTTTGCACAAATTTGATGAATTTGTGATGCAAATGTTCAATATTTAAAAAGTAAGCGACTATTTTTTTTCACATTTTTTACAGTTTATAGCAACTAATTTTTTTTTCACCATTTTTAACAGTTTTAGACACATATTTTTACAAATTTGAACAATGTACAACTTATTTTTTTCTCAATTTTGAACAGTAATAACTAATTTGTTTACAATTTTGAACAGTGTGCAGCTTATTTTATCACAACTTTCAAGATGGAGCGGCTAATTTTTCACAATACTCAACATTGCGCGACTCATTTTTCACAATACTCAACATTGCGCGACTCATTTTTTCACAATTTTCAATAGTTTGCGACTGATATTTTATGACTTTTAAACCATGCGCGACTCATGTTTTCACAATGTTGAATGGTCACCACCCATTTTTCACAAATGTGAACAGTGCGCGACTCATTTTTTCACAATAGGAACAGTGTGCGACAAATTTTTTCACAAAATGAGGGGGCAAAGATAGCTGCTCAAAGATGAGAAAAGCCCACTGCCAGAAATTTTATCCAAAAAATAGCCCCATTGCTTTTCGGAGCTAAACAACCCATTCTTTTTTCAACAAGCACACAGACCAATAACAGTAGGACTACTGCAAGGCCCTCACACTACTTTGGGGGAATGGGTCCGCAGCCCTTAGGAGGGGGAATTTTTGCGGCGTTTCCCTTTTTTGGGGGATTTTTTTACTTACTCTCTCATTATTTCATTTGTACATGTTTGCACTATATTCATTGCATTTTTCATAATATAGTATGTTTGAAAAGATTCAATTGAAATAGAATTGAGTTATAATAATCATGAGACACATCTTTCTATTAAAATAAAAAAAAAAAAAAAAAAAAAATATTTTATTTTTTTTTTTTTTAGGGGGAATTTTTCCCCCCAAAAGGGGAAAAAAGTATACTTTTCAGGTGGGGGACTGCCGCCGAAATTCGGCAGCAGATTTGATAGATTGAGGGCCCTGTACTGGCACTGACTGTTGGTTCATCAGAATGAAAATGGGTGTCAAAAATAGCAAAAATAATGAAGCATGTGTAATGTGTATGTATAACGATGAAACTTACCAACCACTCGACCAGGAAACATATGGTTGCACAGACTATGTGGGATTCAGGATGCTCTCCCACTGATATCATGCATATCATTGGTCACAATAACGTACACATCATTAATCTCAGCAATATATCTCCAACTCCAAACACATCGCTTGCAAAATCGCTGAATATTGCACAAAAGCAGCTTCCTTAGAAAGTTCAAAATCCACAAGCAGTTGCGTTCTCCACCCACTTTGACTTCCCAGCGAAACCGTTAACATCTCACTACTAAACGTATACTACGGAGATGGACAAGTTGACAAATAAATCACTCTTATCACTTCCAATTAGCGCAGTGCGTTAAAGTCCAGTTCCATTTAGTTATTGTCGTTATTGTTTGAAATTTTCACTCTACACATTCGCTTTGAAAATAGCGATTGGTGTGTACTTGGAAGTACATGTACACGTTGAATGTGTTATTATAAACAATATATTTGTTATTCGTTTTTAGTGCAGAAATTGTAATTTTAAGTATCAATTTCTCGCTTCAATTTTTATGTCCCCCACCATAGTAGTGGGGGACATATTGTTTTTGCTCTGTCTGTTGGTCTGTTGGTTGGTCTGTTGGTTGGTTGGTTGGTTTGCGCCAACTTTAACATTTGCAATAACTTTTGCAATATTGAAGATAGGAACTTGATATTTGGCATGCATATGTTTCTCATGGAGCTGCACATTTTGAGTGGTGAAAGGTCAAGGTCATCCTTCAAGGTCAAAGGTCAAATATATGGGTCAAAATCGCTCATTTAATGTACACTTTTGCAGTATTTCAATATTCAAAATAACAACTTGATATTTGGGATGCATGTGTATCTTATGGAGCTGCACAATTTGAGTGGTGAAAGGTCAAGGTCAAGGTCATTCTTCAAGGTCAGATGTCAAATATATGTGGCCAAAATCGCTCATTTTAGGAGTACTTTTGCAATATTGAAGATAGCAACTTGATATTTGGCATGCATGTGTATCTCATGGAGCTGCACATTTTGATTGGTGAAAGGTCAAGTTCATCCTTCAAGGTCAAATATATGGGTCAAAATTGCTCATGTAATGTCACTTCTGCAATATTGAAGCTAACAATTTTATATTTGAAATGCATGTGTATCTCATGGAGCTGCACATTTTGAGTGGTGAAGGGTCAAGGTCAAGGTCATCCTACAAGGTCAAACATCATATAGGGGGACATTGTTTTTCACAAATACATCTTGTTTTATTTTGTTAAATTATAAGCATTTAAATTTTATTGTTTGTTGCTTACTTGCGAACTATTATTTATGTGTAAATATGCATAAATGCTAGTGGATGTAATCAGGGTGCTACTAATTTGCATATTTTACTACAGTACATCAATGAAATTAAGCGGTTGTTTGTTGTTGTTTGTTTTGTTAATATTTTCTTATTTACTTCAATGTGGCATAATAAATAGAATATATGGTTGGTGACTTTTGATATCATGTGATATAAAAAGTCACCAGTCATATATTCTCTATTTATATCACGGTCAACAGGAAGTTCTTATATCAGTCATGTGTGGAGGATGGTCATATTACTCGGAATCAGCTATAAAGTAATCATTTTTAGTAAAATAGATAAGTTTCAACAAAACAAACAATTTGATACCAAGATGTCATATATTTTAAACATAAAGTGCAACACAAACAGAAAAAAACAACACATTTTTTGCAAATATTAAGTGTGCCCGTGCTCATGACGTCATTATTAACACGTCAAATGACAAAAGTCATCTTCATTCCCGCTTAAACTGCAGCTTTTTAGCGATTTTGTCATTATTTCTTTAAAATCGGGGACGTTGAGGTATGATAAACAGAGTAACAGGTTATTTTTTATATTTACTAACACTATAATGTGATTTAAAATACATAAACTTTTTACAAACATTTCATGCGGTGGATGTTATGTGACTTTAAGGAAGAAAACAACACAACAATACTTAAACCTTTGTTTTTATTGAATAATTTAGAAAAGTAAATGAGTGTATATTTGTTGAAAATGTGCAGTCCTCTGTGTTCAATATTAAGTACACTTTTAATACTGTAAAATATGTGTGTAAAATAATCATAAACATGTTTTGTATCTTGGATTTCATTAACCTTAGGAAATTAACATTTTGAATGTGAAAATAGCTTATGAACAGCGATTGGCTCTTGCTTTGGTGCCATTTAACATTTTTTTTTGGCAAATAATGCGAATACAATAAAAGTATATTTTCCACAAATTTTTTAAAAAGTTATAATTTTTTGTTATGTTGTGTAGTATAAAGTAAATTGCAAAATTATTATTCATCTATACATCATTGCCACTAGGCTTGCTACTGTATGGTATTTCAATATCACATATAAATAAACAATAGACCAATCTCTCAGATCCTTCTTTAAAACAATTTACAATGGCGTCTTTTCTTTTCCACACATAGATCATGTGACAACAACTAAAGCAAAGTAATGACAATAGTTAAAATAACAACACAACATATTGGGATATAGTAGACCATGAGGTTGCATGTCATAAGCCACTCATCACAGGCTAGATTGTTCATGCTGAGACTTTATGAAATAGAGGACCCTCTTTTAAGAAGCCGTGTTATTTTGGTTGGCATCTGTCCTGTGGTCCGTTTGTATATTGGTCTGTAGACAAATTGTTTCCACATGATGTCTAGGGAATACTTCGTCCTACAACCATGCAACATATTTTATGTTTACATGCAGGAAGATTAAGAGGTAAATCCATGTTTCGGTCAATAGGTCAAAAGTCACAGAAGCTTATAACATGAAGTTACATGTATAAAGGTGTCGCAGTCAGTTTACGTACCTGTTATACCAATCATAACAATATTTTAAACAGATTTTCATTATCATAAAACACTGTACATGTAGGACAATTGGACATTCTTCATATATATTACAGTACTGCCCTTATTAAATGCTTTCATTCATTGACTTTTAATCCACTTAAGACAGGTGGTTGTGAACAATATATTGACTTTCATCTATGGCTTATTTAAAAATGTGTGGGAATATACATAAACTAAAAGTCATGCCTCTTTTCTTGCATTTGTTATTATTGATAGTGTGGTCAAGGTTTACAATATTAAAATTGAAAACAGTATAAACAACAAGAACATTGTTTTGAGTACATGGAGACCTCTACAATCCAATTTGTCCCACAACTGCACAAATGTCTTAAAATTATGAACAAATATATGGAGTTGCACAAGTTAACCTGATGATTAATATGTTACTGTAGAAGTATCCCTCTATTTGAGTAACAATTCTCACAATTGAAAAAATATCATTTGGTTAAAGGGATTGTCACATAACTCTTCTTAGGCCACGACTTTTATATTTCTTGGTTTACAAAACCGCCGACCCTAATTTTTGGAAAATGGGAAAAAAAATAAAATCGGAAAATCGTCTTTTTTTTAAATATTTTATTCCCGACCGCACTTCTAAATGAGCGAAATGAGAAAAAAACGATCCGGTTTGAGTACGGTTGCGAATAAAATCAAGTAAGTACAATCAACGATTGGTTCACATATATTGCAGAGATCGGGATATTTTTCAATGTGACACATTATGTACCAGTCCTTTTATGGGCACTTCTCAAAATTTATTTCGGGTAAAAATTACAGACAATAAAAAAATCAGCGTCAGTCAAATGTCGACCCCATCAAAATTTATTTCCGTGTCTGTGACGCAACTATATTGTTTAACATGTTAATTATATTAAACAAACCCGATAGTATTTGATAATAAGTATAAATAATCCAATAAAACACTGCCATTATTTACGATATATGTGTTTAGGAATTTTGTAAACACGTCCGCCATAGTTTATAGGAACTGTACAGAAAGTTTGGAAATCGGAACAAATCGGTATATCTCGGAAAATCATTGATAAATGTATTTGTCGTTTCAATGCTTAGGGCCGAGTAATTTCGGCAAATCGGAACTCAACTTGTGTAAAACACTAGCTCAATTAACCGTTAAACTCCGCCTCCGTTCTCTGCAAAAGATTCGAAGGCGGAGCTATGCACGTGCTTTTATTAAATTGGAGGATTGCAATTGAGAAACAAACACACGATTGGTTCGGCATGTTGATTGCTAGACAAAGGAAGCCAATTTTTTCGGCGCGAAATTTGTCGCTTTATTGCTTCCGACAGAAAGCGGCTTTCCTTTGATGACGTCAAACTGTCAATTCACACAGACTGCACATTTTCGGAAGACTTTAACTGACTCCTTGTTTACAATTCCAGTAAAAAAAAACACTTGCTAACATTAAACTTTGGATTAAATTATCAAAATAAAGCAAAAGCGAAGTTGACAAATATGATTAAATTAATTCGCGTCAGTTCAAATAAGACGTTTTGCGTTGTAAATCAACGAGTTTTCATGACAACAACAACTTTGACAAACATTACCGCGACGACGCATGGATCGATCTACCTCGATTTTTTTTCATGTACGATCTCATAAGTCGAGTAAGAGCAAACACATACCGGGTAATTTGTGTATGAGTAGTTTATCTTATATAAGATTTATGCAACGGGCATCGCATTGCGTAATGGTGCGCATCCAATTATGGAAATGAAGCGCAGTTTTTCGTTTTAATGGGAGAAGAACGCATGTCATGTAATGGAGTGTTTAAAATTGCCTGATGTTACATAAGGTGCTGTTAGGACTCATTTCATTTGAAGATATAGATGTGTTTCATTGCATAATTTGATTTTTTGTCTCTGTGTTAAGGTTATAATAGATATGTTGTCTTTGTTCTGATGTTATTAGCATTAACTTTTTTTTCCAATGATGTTTTTTTTTTTTTTTTTTTTTTCGACCGCCCGATGTACCATTTTCAAAATAATTTTTGTAAACCAATAAAAAAAAAAGTCGTGGCCTTATGTAAAAAAAAAACTTAAAAAAAATATCAAGGTGCATAATTTCACATGGTGGGTAATACTTTAAGAATAGTTAATCCCTTTTTCAGCTGTTTTCTTTGAGTTACTCACAACACAATTTTAAATGTGATTTCTTTGCTAAACAGGGGCCATAACTCTGGGTATGTTGAAAAAAGACATACCAAACTATGCATGTGGGTTAAATTACACAATGATAAATATTTATGTAAAGTGTTAGTCCTCTAGTAGCAATACTATTATGCCCCCCTTCGAAGAAGAGGGAGTATATTGTTTTGCACATGTCGGTCTGTCCATATGTCCGTCTGTCCGTCCACCAGATGGTTTCCGGATGATAACTCAAGATCGCTTAGGCCTAGGATCATGGAACTTCATAGGTACATTGATCCTGACTCGCAGATGACTTGATTTGAGGTCACAAGGTCAAAGGTCGAGGTCACGGTTACCCAAAATAGTAAAATGGTTTCCAGATGATAAATCAAGAACGCTTATGCCTAGTATCATGAAACTTCATAGGTACATTGGCCATGACTGGCAGATGACCCCTATTGATTTTCAGGTCACTAGGTCAAAGGTCAAGGTCATGTTGACCCGAAATAGTAAAATGGTTTCTGGATGATAACTCAAGAACACTTATGCCTATTATCATGAAACTTCATAGGCACATTGATCATGACTTGCAGATGACCCCTATTGATTTTCAGGTCACTAGGTCAAAGGTCAAGGTCACGGTGACTCAACTTAGAAAAATGGTTTCCGGATGTTAACTCAAGAACGCTTACGCCTAGGATCATGAAACTTCATAGGTACATTGATCATGACTCGCAGATGACCCTATTGATTTTTAGGTCACTAGGTCAAAGGTCAAGGTCACAGTGACAGAAAACGTATTCACTCAATGGCTGCCACTACAACTGACAGCCCATATGCATGTTTCACAAACAGCCCTTGTTTATTTTACACTCTTCGCATATTTTAAAATGTCATTTTTGTCTAAATAGGAGACACTACTACAATTATGATGAAAACAACATACATGTATAGAGGTGCACATTAGCTCACATGCCTGGTTACTGTACTTGTAAAGTTGCAGGAATACATATTGAGTTATATACGACAAAAAAGTCATGCAGATGGATGGAAAAGTGCAAATCTATATAGCCCCATATTAAGCCCAAGAAGCGTTTATTTATTGTCCATGTATGTTTTTATTTGACACTTTATACTTGTTTGAAGCATTACATAATATCACTGACTATTCCTTAATATGTACATGTATTAATTGTTTATTTCAGCCAGTGCAGTAAAGTGACCCAGATTTCGGAGCTGACCAACTCGCAGCCCACAGGCTTAGAGGGGCTGTCAGTGGAGCTGGAAACTGTCCTGGGGGAAATTAAAACCCTGCAAATCAGTCAGAAGGCCAGCATTCAGTCATTGCAGAGAACATACAAGGAACATAGTGCAGTTATGATAGAGCAAATGCGTGGCAATTTAAATACTTATATAGATGAATGTGATAATAATTCTGTGGGTACATCAGGCGGAAATGAGCAATATTTAAAAGAAGAGATGTGTAGGAGTGTTCTCTCTATCGTGAATGAATTTGATAATATTACTGCGAAGGAACTTAACGAGATGAAAGATGAAGTTATAAGCATTAAAGGGTCAGTTACAAGTTCTATTCATAAATGCACCACTCTTCACAATGACTTGTCACAATTCCATGAACTTGTTCAGAAAATTGGAGATAATAAGGAGCTCTGTCTTATAGCCAGCATAAAATGTAAGCATATAATACAGCAAGCATTGACTCTGCTGGGAAAGTCAGGCAAGGCGTTTAATGTCCAGCAGAAGTCTGTGCACAATGTGAGAATACCATGTGATTCAGTTACATGTGATATCTCAGGCATATGTGTTCTTCCAGATGGACAGGTCCTGGTTGCAGACTTCGAAAATAAGAGATTCAAGCTTCTGAGCCAGCAGTACCAGGTGGTGAGTCACTGGGATGTGAATGCTTATCCACGGGCCATATGTTTGATCACACCCAGTGAGGTTGCAGTGGCTGTGAATGACCATGATAGCAAGATACATGAGGTCCAGTTTATCACTGTCAACCAGGGAAAGCTTGTTTCTGGCAGGAAGTTTCAGTTACAACATGAATGTAGAGGTATTGCCCATCAAAATGGAGACCTTTTTGTCACCTCTGGTAAAGAATTGTACAAATACACATTGAGTGGCAAACTGATCTGCAGACTCTACCAAGATAGATCAGGTGATTTGACAGGTAAGAATCATGGTGAATCCATCCTGATAACATGTGTATTATGTACAGGGATTTGTCTAGCCATTGTGGGAAAAGGAGTCTAGTCAAATTGTGTTATTCTAAATTCATACAATGACAAATTTGGGAATTTTTATTGACTAAATGAACCGAGTTGGGATTTATTTTTTTAATCAACAAATATTGACCCATTAGGCCTTTATCTTGTTATTTTGAAAAAATAATATAAATTATAGTTACATACTTTGTGAGATGATAATAAAATAAAATTCAGATGTAATAGCAGAAAACCTGCTGATGTATTATAAACTATTTGTTCTATAATTCATATGTGCCCTTTGAATACTACAGTACATTGTAGCCAAAACAAGATTCAGAAATATTGATTATAAACATGAGTAATGAAGTATTTTGACTGTCACTACATGGCATGTCTATAAATAGAAACTGTGTTCCTGGAAGTGAGACACTTTCTGACCCTGTCTTAATTTTGTGGTTGTAAAATGATTGTACATGAACACTATGTTTACCTGTTGATAGAACTGTGCAATTGTTTCAGTATGTGTAATTGTTTCCATCTGTGTAATTGTTTTGCTTCAATTCATATCTAACTCACCAGTCGCACTTCAACATGTCAAAACGTTAACACAATACTTCTGCTACTGAAGTTTAATGTCACACTTAACTATTGAATCATTGAAATGTATGCATATATTTTAGATGTGTAAAGGCCTCTTTATAGCAACATATGCGTTATACAATATCACTGCAGTATGTTTAATAAGATTATTTAACATTGACAGTAATTCAATATCTTGATGTTACTCTGTTTTGCAGTATTGAAGTGTGCTGTGAGTCCCACAGGAGACAGGCTGTACATCACCAGCTACTGGCAGCACAAGCTTCTCACCCTGGCCAGGGATGGCACACTCCTGGCTACATACACAGACCCAGCACTAGAGTTCCCACGTGGTCTACATGTGACCCCTGCAGGCCAGGTGCTGGTCTGTGGAGACTATTCCTCCACTGTACAACAGATGGGCTGGGAGGGGCAGAGTAAGCTGACTACTCTGGCTACTCAGGAGGATGGAGTGAGGAGGCCAGAGTCAGTCTGCTACTGCAGCACAACATCATCAATCATTGTGGGACAGTGGGACGACAACATCCTGGTGTTCAGAGTGGAATAGTGTGTACATGTATGTATTAGTTGTTGTTATTAGTGATTAGTATTTCAATGACAATGTGTTGTTTAGCATACGAACATAGTAGTGTGTGATGTTACAATACAACATTGTTTGTGTAGTTAAAGATACAAATGATTTATGTGCACATATTGTTATCTGATTATACAATGTGAGGGTTTTTGTTGGAACATAAGATCTAATGCATATTATGTTATGTTGTAATAACGTTTGTGTCATTATGGTCCTAACATTTAGTTCTTGTAAACTTTGCATGAAAAAACAAAGCATTTCAACTGAAAATTTAATATTTCTACATATATGCACATGTACATAGCAACTGAGGCTATTTTTAGACTTTCATTTCTATAAACACCATGCCATGTAAGAAATGTATATGGATGAATACTTTTTTAATAAAATATGAAATTGTTTAAGTTATCTTTGGAGGAGTATATATTGATATTTTACGCAACGTTTACAGAAAGGTTACACTTGATGTGAGATTTATTAATTTGCCATATTTTATGATGTTGAACATGTCTTATTGATTGTTATTAAATTTATATCAGTGTGTGTGAGTCCTAAATATACATACAAGAAATACATCAAGCTATTCTGCTGCTTTAGTTGCTGCTGGGTCGGGACAACGATGCTGAGGATGTGGGGGACAAGCATGACGCAGAAGGTAAAAGAGACGCTTTGTCAGGCCTTTTCTTGGCCACTTTGGGAAAAAATGCAATTTTGGGATTTTGAATTTGTTTTGTGCTAAAAGTCCATTGATTTGGGAAAAACACATTTAATATAAGTTTTAATTATAATTCAAATTATAGGAATAAAATCCTATTATAATAGTTATAAACTTTGTTAGATCTAATTGAAACATAATTGAGATATAATTTTCATAAGGAACAGCATATAACACGCTTTGAGTATGGCTCCGTTTAACAGACCCATGAATACTCAAGGAAGAGCCCTGCTTGTGTATTTCCTGTTTATTAAGATGAGGTGGCAAAGAATGGTATGAATTTACATAAGGTAAAATATCCTTTTAAATTGTTTGTTTATTGTAAAATCATATATATTCGTCCGCATGTTATTTCGTGGTTAAAAAAAGACTTTCATGGACGTGGTAGTTAATGCATGACTTTCTCAGTTTGGAAACAATAAATATGGAATTTGTGTAAGTTATTTTCCAGTGTGTTTGTATTTAATTTGTGGATCGTTTAACCCTTAAAATCAATAAAAAATAATGTCCCGCGATAATAGTGTTTTTACAGTGTATAAATAAGTGAAGTGTACGAGAATGATATGATATGATTTCACAGAAGGTAAAATGGCGTCTATTCTTGTGTATATCGTGTTTTCAGTACAACTTATTTTACTTGATGATCAATAACTCAAACCCTTTTCCAGCTCGATGCTTTATAACTTACCGATACAGACACCTCAGAAACACAACACCGCAATAATTTCTGTCATCCCCATGCAGGCCTTGAGTTTTTGTAAAGCTGTAAGATATTTAATTAAGCCTATTCGATTGGAATCTATTCCATCTAATGCCGTATAGAGTCTTATTGCGAGGAGGTGTTAAGTTTTCATTGAGTATACAGTGGTTTTTTTTAGTCAAAACAGGCCCCGTCACAAAGGAGCATGATTTACATAAAACCACCATTTTTTCACAGGATATTATGCGTTCTTGTTAGTTTCATGGAATAAATGCGTTTTGTTTCATGGAATTAACAAGTATTGAAAAGTGTAAAGAAAAATAATTAAATTGGAAAATTTGTATGGGAAAATAATTAAAACAAGCAAATTCGTTGAATTGATAGCACACGCCAATATGCTTCTGGACACAAAATTATTATATTTGACACTCAAAACAACATTGTTACAAGATACAAAGGGCCACAACTCCGTTATTAACTGATGGTGTACATTGCCATTTGACGTGCATCATCTTCTTATCCATATATATACGCATTACAGGTTTCAATAATATCCGCCAAAGCACTTCAAAAATATGGCTCCGGACACACAAAAAGCATTTTTCAAGATACAAAGGGCCATAACTCTGTTATTAACTGATGGTGTACAATGCCATTTGGCGTGCATCATCCTCTTATCCATATGCATACTCATACCAAGTTTCAATGAAATCCACCAAAGCACTTACAAGATATGGCTCCGGACAGACGGGAGGAAAGACGGACGGACGGAAGGACCAACAGACAACGCCAAAACAATATCCCTCCGCCTATGGCGGGGGATGATAAAAAGTAGAGAAACTCGTATTGAGCACCTCTAAACTCACAAATTCGCACTGAAAGAAGCCCAAACACGTTTTAATAATATTATAATTCTTCTTCGATATAGCATATAAGAAGTTTACAGTATATTTACTGTATAATGTTATATAAGTTAATGTTATTTGCTCTTGAAAGCCCTTTATAAATCTAAGCATCGACAATGGAAGCCATATGTCTTATCAGGCATTATTATAATAATTTTCATTGTTCAAACATTTCTATGTGAAGGATCGATCTAAAATTTGGCATGCACATTGAGGACAGATGAAAAATGATAAGGAAGTGCATATTTTTTGCGTTTTAAACAGTTCAGGTTTTCTTATAGGTAACATTATACTAAATAATCGTTTTATGTTGGGCTGTTCTCAATAAAAAAAATCATATTTTACTCGAGGCCATGTTTTACACTTTAGACTGGTGTTCTGCCTTTATCTCTTGGATATATTGGAAGGGAAAGAAAAGGTGCTCACTACTTAATCCCTGACATATGATAAAAATATAGAGACTTAAGTACAAATTTGACCTGAAAACAGTTACATTGCACTAGAAAATGGCCGGAAAATTTAAGGTGCAAAAGAAGTAGAGTTTGATTTGAGTAAAGTTAATGTTTGGTTTTAACATGACATATCTTTTTTATTGCTTAAATTGATTCAGCTTAGAATGAACTTTCAGTAAAAGTATGGTTATGGTGGTCTCTATGTTCAAAATGTTGCATTTATTTTCTCTTTAATTTGTCGCTTTTACATTGAATTATATAGGGAAATCATTTAGTATATTGTGGCCTTTAATAAATTTAGCTTACACTAACAAGGGAGAGAACTGTCAATATGTACCAGCAGTGAGTTGTTGCCATTAAATTGTTTCATATTTATTAATTTGTAATATGTCTTACAACTTTTATGACATGATGGTTTACTTTGGAATTGTTGTCTAGTGTGAATTTAAATTTCGAAGAAGAGGGGGTATATTGCTTTGCTCATATCGGTCTGTCGGTCGGTCTGTCGGTCGGTCCGTCCATCAGGTGGTTGTCAGACGATAACTCAAGAACGCTTGGGCCTAGGATCATGAAACTTCATAAGTACATTGATCATGACTTGCAGATGACCCCTATTGATTTTGAGGTGACTAGGTCAAAGGTCAAGGTCACGTTGACCAGAAATAGTAAAATGGTTTTTGAATGATAACTCAAGAATGCATACGCCTAGGATCATGAAACTTCATGGGTAGATTGATCATGACTGGCAGATGACCCCTATTGATTTTCAGGTCACTAGGTCAAAGGTCAAGGTTACGGTGACCCGAAATAGTAAAATGGTTTTTGGATGATAACTCAAGAACGCATACGCCTAGGATCATGAAACTTCATAGGTAGATTGATCATGACTTGCAGATTACCCCTATCGATTTTGAGGTCACAAGGTCAAAGGTCAAGGTCACAGTGACCCAAAATAGTAAAATGATTTTAGGATGATAACTCAAGAACGCTTTTGCCTAGGATCATGACACTTCATAGGTAGATTGATTGTGACCCGCAGATGACCCCTATTGATTTTGAGGTCACTAAGTCAAAGGTCAAGGTCACAGTGACAAAAATCGTATTCACACAATGGCTGCCACTACAACGGACAGCCCATATGGGGGGCATGCATGTTTTACATATTGCTATACTAACCTGTAAATTCATAATTATAGTTTTTGTTAAATTTCAGAGATATAATTTCATAAGTCAATATGCAGCTCATCAATATAAGGAAGTGTCGTCCCAGATTAGCATGTCCACATAAGCTAATCAGGCAAAAAACTTTCTGACCAGACTGAATTTTCATAAAGATGATTCTTCTTTTCAACCAAAAAATACCTTTGAAGAGGAAAGTGTTGTCCCTTATTAGCATGTGCAGAATGCAGAATGCACAGGCTTATCTGGGACAACAATTTAAGCACATGCAAAAAGCCCCATTTTCCACAGCAAGGCTTATTTATCTTTTTAGCCATTTTTTCCAGCATAACAAGACCAAGGAATGGAAAATTATATTGTTAAAAATTTAATATTGTTTGAGTGCACCCATTCTTTTAATCACTTTACTTTTACAAAGCATTCATATATGTTTTACTTTAATATATGTTTCAATAAGTGGGAGGCAAAAACTAAATAAAAATGTCTTCCAAAAGTTGTTGCAAAAAGACACATACAATTTTTACCATGCCTTGAAATGTCTTAGCTTTTTAAAATCTGTTTAAATTCACAATAGAAAACATATCCAAAGTAAATCAATATCCAACAAATTAAATGTTCAGTTTCAGTGCTCATTTCATTATTCCACTAGCATATAAGGAAGCGCCTATTATGGTGTACTTTATAAAGAAGAAAAGACAATCTGTTCAGTATTCACATACACCTGGGAGTAAAATTATGTTACAGGCCACTTGCCCTTAATTACTTCTAGCTGATAACACTACTTTGCTCTTACTTTGATGACGCCCACAAATCCAAATTTTTACAGTAACCAATACCAAGACATGAATTTTTTCTAAGTATAAAATTGAAAACATTAACTTTGTTTCATATGTTTAGGGAAAATAAAAGTTTCAGTAAAAATATTACCCACACACCCTCAAACACAAATCATATACATGTAACAGGGCTTGGTTTGTCTCATCTTTGTGAAGCGTTTCAGCCCACTCATTTTAAATTTGTTAAAGTTGTGAACAAATGAGGAGCAACTCCTTAAAATTGCCAAAATTTGAGTCACAAACTTGTTTTAGTTGTGAAACTTTCAGTCACGAAATTCTCAAATCCCTAAGAAGGAAAAATAGCCCTGAATCATGCTCTTTGAAAAATGAAGTTTCATGATCCTAGGCGTAAGCATTATTAAGTTATCATCCAGAAACCATTTTACAATTTTGAATCATTATCACCTTGACCTTTGACCTAGTGACCTGAAAATCAATAGGGGTAATCTGCCAGTCATGATAAATGTGACATATATTGTATACCTCTTCAAAACAGGCCCTGAATGATAAAACAGAGCAAAATATTAGTCTCCAATTCAAGCTGGAGACTGGAGTGTTACACGCCTGATCCTGGAAAAATATTTATACTCGTTGGCATGACACTTAAAGGTTTAAAAAAAATAATATTTTTTTCGTGGACACTTAAATTCGTGGATTTTGTATTTTCGAAAAAAGGAATTTGCCCTGGGTGATTTTGTTATGTGTTTGAGCTAATTTCATGGATCAGTAAGCCCACAAAATCAACATTAATTAATGTCCCACAATTAAAAATGAATTAAAAGTTCAAAATCAACATGTTTTCTAGAAATGTGTTTGATGAGATTTATTTTATTTGTTTTTAATTTAAAATCAGACTTAACTTGAGTCTTATTCTGGGACAACTGGGCTGAATGAATTTATATAATGTCCTCCCACATTAGCCTGCGCAGTCCTCACAGGCTATAACCTGAGACGACAATATCCACCAAGACTTGATTTTTGTTTGGAAGAAATTCCCTTAAAACTAAAATTTCCTCAAAAGGGGAAAGCATTATCCCTGATAATTCAGAGTGCGCACTGCACAGGCTAATCTGTGGATGGTACATAACATGCATTAAGCACCCTTTTCCCATAACAAGGCTCACTTGGTATCATCTTGTACAACTCTGTAACAGACTGTAGGGGGACTTACTTTGAGCCTCATTCTGAGAAAACAGGGCTTAATAAATTGTGCACTAAGTGCACTAGCCTATACAGCCACACAGGCTTATCAGGGACAACACTTTCCGCTAGACTGACATTTTCTTTAAGAAGAGACTTCCTATATACAAAAAATTGCATAAATGCGGAAAGTGTCATCCATGATTTTCCTGTTCAGACTACACAGGCTAATCTGGGACCACACTTTACACACATGCACTTAGTCACTGTACAGACTACACAGGCTAATCTGGGACCACACTTTAAGCACATGCATTTAGTCCCTGTGCAGACTACACAGGCTAATATGGGACCACACTTTACACACATGCATTTAGTCCCTGTGCAGACTACACAGGCTAATATGGGACCACACTTTACACACATGCATTTAGTCCCTGTACAGACTACACAGGCTAATCTGGGACCACACTTTACACACATGAATTTAGTCCCATTATCCCAGAGGGAGGCACATATGTTTCTTGAAAAAACACTCAACAACAGACTGTAAGCAGACTTAACTTAATTTTGTGGAATGAGGCCCGAGTCCTTCTAATAGCGAAAATTCTTGGTGTTTTGACCACAAATTGGGACATTGTGTTGTTGGTTTTTTGCTTACAAATACTATACAATTGAGAATAAGCGTTTTCAATATTGCATTTAATAAGGTCAAATTATTAGAGTTGGGTAGAGAGATAAACTTGGTATTGTGATTAATTTCTTTTACTTTACCTTCAATTGGGAATTTTAGGAAGTTGTTTGGGAAAAAAAACATAGTTCCAGCATTTGGTATGGGGCCGATTTTGGCCACAATATTTGACAAAAAAACAATAACACAGTTTACACATCAAGAACTTAACACCTTCTGCAAACAGGCTCTATACGATCAAGGCATTCAAAGCTTTACTAAATATCTCACAACGTTATACAAACTCAAGGCCTGCATGGGGATGACAGAAATTCTTGTGGTGTTTTGTTACTGAGGTTTCTGTATTGGTAAGTTGGAAAGCACAAGCTGAAGAATGTTTTGATTTATTGATCCTCAAGTAAATGAAGTCGTGCTGTAAACACGATACATAAAAGAAAAGACCCAATTTTAACTTCTATGAAATCATATTTTTGTCCACTTCATATTTAGCATTTTGAATACAGAGGTAACACTGTAAAACCATTATTTAATCTCCTAATTACTTAATGATTACAACTGTCAAACCATATAAAGCAGCATCACCGGCAACAATAAGTAGATGGGTAAAATCAGTGTTAAAAGCTGCTGGTCTCGGGAACACATTTAAACCTCACAATACAAGGGAAGCTTCAACATTAAAAGCTAATCATTTAGGTGTTTCATTGCAAACTATCTTAGACACGGGCGGCTGGTCAAATGCAAAAACATTTGCTAAATATTATTCAAAAGAAGTTCACAATGAAAATCAACATTCTATGGTTTTTCAATCAGCTATTTTATGTGGAAAATAAAAAGTGTACATATTCTATCATGAATTCTTGTTTATCTCTTTATTCCTGCACAAATTTGCAGAAATTCTCTAAAATCTCGTGTGGGGCTCATTAAGGGGTTATGCAGGAGATGAAATTGAATAATTAATCGAGACTTACCTTTCGTAGATGGGAAGGTGAAGATTGATTGTCATTTCATCTACTGCAAACCCCTTAAGAGCTCAACACGCCCTACCCAATCCCACCCATTCCATCTTTTCTACAAATTTGTTAAACAAAGTATTCCTTAATGAATACTTTGCTAACTCTAAAGCCTGATATTCTTGGCTGCGGAAGCTGCGTCATCTCTCGTGTAGAGCTCTTAAGGGGTTTGCAGTAGATGAAATTACAATCAACCTTCACCTTCCCATCTACGAAGGTAAGTCTCGGTTAATTATTCGTTTGAGGCTATTTTTTGTTGATTTTAAGGTTTTACCAATCCACAAATTTATCATAAACACATGGGAAATGAACTGACACAAATTTCTCATTTATTTTTCCAAACTCAGTAATCCACACATTAACTTATTATATGTCCATGAAATACTATTGTAATCACCAACAGTTCATGAGGAGGAATATCAATGATTTTGCAATATACAAACAATTTAACCCTTTCCTTGACAGCCATTTAGCCAATATAAGCCTCTCCAGTTACCACAAGACCTAGCTGCCTGCTGACCAGTGGCTGATAGCCATCTTATCAATATCAGTACCCCATCTTTACAGGCATTATTGGAAAAACGCTGTTTTATGACCCTCATTGCTTTTAAACCTGATATTCTCATAAAAATTGAAATATAATTGAAAAATACTCAATATGATAGTTTAAGCTAATAAAATTTCCTTTCCTGTGGTGTAAACTGTATGTTTATACCTTAATTTATTGGTCAGTTATAGTCATGCAAAGTTGACCGTTGTGTGTTTTACTGCATTTAAATGCAAATCTCTTTCCAGCTCATATAGAAACTTTGCGAAGTTGATGTGTTGAATCAAATACAAATAATTATATTTTGGAATATTAATTTTTTTTTCTTACTTTCCAAACTACAATTCTTCTTTCTTGAAGATTTTTTTATTTTATAAATTCATTCTGCAAGCCTCAAAATTCATGTAAATTCTTATAAATAACAATAGAAAAACACAGAGTTTCTCAAACAACTTCATGCATTTTCAAAATAAATTGTATTATTTCTTATAAAATTCGTATGATACTTGGTATTTCTATTACATTAATTCACCTAATGATTTATAAACATTTATAGATACCGGTAACAATTTAATTGGATGTTGCATAATGTGCCATGAATATTCATATAATTAATTTGCATTTTATTACTGATCGAAATCAGGCAATGTCGGCGTCTTCAATAAGTCTTCAATTTGTGTATTTATTTGCAAAATTCCAAGTTTATTATCAAATACTCCAGTTTATCTGATCGCCGACATATAACTTTATAACCCAGAAGTCGCCAACAAACCCGTGTATTTGTGTACCAAATTACAAAACACCGAGGTAACATGGCACGCGCGCCAATGTCATCTGAAGACTACTGCTGCGTCCGGTAAACATGTTTATTCAAAGTGTCTAGAACCCGTGTTTCTTATCCCTAAATGTTAGATTAGCATGTGCGCTATTAATTATTATTGGTCAGTTCAAAGGCATATTGAAGACCGCCGACTGCGTCTTAGTTTTATTGCCCAATCAAGCACAGATAATCCAATATCCTGTGTATTACGAAACACAAACTTTAGATAAGCACGTGTCGTTTGTAAAAACATTTTAGTGTACATGCCATTTAACATATCGATGTAATAGTCGTATATGATCTCGGAAACAAACATTTACGATATAATGGAATCAAACAACAATAAGAATGAAATCAATTTACACCCAAATGATATTACATCCCTATGGGACGTGTTTATTTTTGCGACATTTTTAACGAGTTATTAATACGTTTTCGGAAAATGTCCAAATTAAATATGGTTCGAGAATAGCAGTTATTTTAGGACATTACGAAATGCCTGAAGCGCGCACATCCCGGAACGTGATTTACGCATGTCAAATGGTAAACCCTCCTCTTGATTGGTCGCCAATTGCATCATAACTTTAAATAGCAACATTACCGGATGTTTACTCGACAGTTTAGAAAAATGATGAACGCAGGTGTATATGCATTTCTGTTACACTTAAAACGTCATTTTAAGCATTTAAATAGCAAATTAAATCGTGACGCGAAAAAAACGCGTATATATCAGGTAATAGATTGGGTAGTAGAAATGCGTAGATAACAGGGAATCAATACAGGCGTAGATAAGCGTATTTGACAGGGAATCGATAGGGTCGTAGAAACGCGTACCTGTCAAGGAAAGGGTTAAGAGGATATTTTACCTTATGTAAATTCATTCTGTTCTTTACCACCTCATCTTTTTGCATTCTTAATAAACAGGAAATACACAAGACTGCGCGTTCCTGGTGTATTTATGGGTCTGTAAAACAGACCCATAACCGAAGCATTTTATTTGTTTTTAAATAAGTGCCTTATTATAATTACAGTGCTTTCAACAGGAATTTTTTCAGACGCCCCGGGGCCATTGGGGGGGGGGGACGAGATTTAACAAAAAATGTTTTAAACCTTTCCCGCATAGATATGCATAATCGTGCCACGATTGATTCCTTAATACATCCGTATGAAACCATACTTTTTATCTATTACTGCCAACTTGCTACTTTTACCGTTGCTACTCATTACCCTATAATCCGGTATATTCCATTATAAAAAGGACATTCTGATAAATATTTAAGATAAAAGTGCTCAAAATTTCCAAGAAACGCAAACATTCACCATTTGTTGTCAAATTTTGGCATATCTGTTACTGTGTAAAGATGTGATAAAAACGTCCAATCAGGGCGTTTTTTTCCCACTTAACAGGCGTAAATCGCCTGACGTGATGTTCCCGGTTTTATGCATTATAATTATTATATCTCAATCATACTTCATCATATTAGATCTAACAAAGTATATAACTATCATAAAATGATTTCATTCGTATAATTTGATATATTAGAAAGAATGATATTAAATTAGTTTTTTCCAAATCAATTGACTTTTCACAGGAAAATATAACAAAACCACAATGGCATTTTTCCCCAAAATGACAAAGAAAAGGTCTTACAAAGGGTCTATGTTACCTTCTGCGTATTCAGGTTATTCTTGTCCACCACATCCTTTCCCCCTTAATAGTTTTGACTAAACCAACTTTAATTGTGAAACTTTACAACTTTAAATGAGAGAATTAACAACTAAAAATGTAAGACTACATAATTTTAAATGTGATACTCGCCAACTTTAACTGTAAAACAATTCAACTTTTAACATGACACTAAACAACTTAAAATATGAGACTGTACACATTTGAATGTGCACAACTTATTACGCGAGACTTAACAACTTGCAATAGACAATACAACACGTCATAAGACACAATACTGTAAGTATATGAGTACTTGATCAAACACGTATTACCTATGGATTAGACAGAAATGCAAAAACAGATGAAAGTCTATGGTGAATTAAGAATATGATACTCTGTCTTGCTACCAGGGGCCATTATACTAGTAATTATAGCCTATTATGGTTAAATCTATTATATGTACGTGATATTGAATCGATACTAGTTGATGTCTACATTTTATGCCATTGTTTTTGTAAGACAGACCTTAGATGTTAAGTTTAGTCACTGGCGTTGAAAGTGTGTGCATAAAGATATGAAAGCAGTATAGTGATTTTGTCTTTGCAAACATCCGGTTTCTAATTTAAATAAAAATCATATTAGATCATAATCAGTTATACGTGAACACAAATACTTATAAATTTAGAATTTTTTATTTGTATTTTAATTGTACTAAGTTTCAACATATAGGGCTTTATAAGGAAAGTGACTCATTGTTGCAATCTATCAAACACTTGTTTTGGCAAATATTGCATTGTAAATTTTAACCAGTAAATATTTATATTTTTTTTAGACTTTTTGAGGAATGGGGCTGAATTTAGGCCCAATCTTTGACACAATTAATAACACTGTAAGGTCTCACCTGAAGCTCAGAAGCTGAGCTGATATGCTGGCCTCGCGGATATTGTTAAGGGCCGAGTTTGAGTTCTGATTAACTTCGGGATGAGTCGAAGGGCGTACTGGACCATACAACAAAACTGTTGTCACGTTTTTAAGCCTTCTTTAGTCTCAATTCAATGCGATGCCCTTTGGGCTCGAAGTGCAAAACCGTACGTGTTTACTTTTAGCAACTTGTTTTCAATCATGTGGTAATTCGCGTCTGAGGCACACCACATGAATATATTGTGCGCTGAGGATAGTCCGTAACCCTTCTACTGTCCTAACTATCTACAGCAGATATACTTCTGAATGAATAGTTTCGATTGTTCCTTGATTTGCTCCCGTTCCTCGCTGAATATATAGCTGTCTTATAAAGAATTAAACAAACTATTCAACGTTTAATCCTTTGTGAGATTCTTCGTGATGTCCACAGTGAGAACTAACTGTTAGCGTTAACTGTTAGCGTTACCATAGGTGCTGCTATAACGTCTCGCTTCTGTAACACTCATCCCACTCGGGCACTAGAGCTAAACAAAACTACTCGGGCTTGCTTGGGGAAATCTCAACACAGACATTTCAGCTGTTCATAACAGCGCGTGAAAACTTGACGTGCTGAGGATTTATTGCAGAACAGACTTGTGTTATGATGCTGACCCTTTGTGGCCGGAGGTCCAGTGGGAGGAGCTAGGGATCAGGGAAGGCAAAGGATCATTTAGTATTGGAGCTCCTGCAGGCCGGACTGGTGCTGTTGCTTGGCCAACTGGATATCAATGCTGGTGCTCACCTGAAAACAACAACACTAGAGTGGGGGATATGAACTTGTAACACATTTTTATATTACAATGTATAATACACTACATATATGCCTCTTGATTGGATGTGAAGGTTTTCAACAGCAAAACATAATTATCTGAATTTCTAATTTGGAATTTAATTGGTGCCTTGTCCTAAATAGCAATTAATGAAAATTAATGCAATTAAACCATTTCGTATTAAAACATTAAGTGTTGGCTAATGCTTTAATAACCTGTAAATTCATAATAATTATTCTTACTTTACTTTCAGTGTAATTGTATAGGCCAAATTGCCGCTCATCAATATTAGAAGCTTTCGTCCCATTTTAGCATGTGAAATCCACGTAAGCAAATCCGGGACGATACTGGATTTTCACAAAAGAAGATACTTATTTTCAACAAAACAGACCTTTAAAGAGGTAATTGTTGTCCCTAAGTAGCCTGTGCGGACTGCACAGGCTAATCTGGGACTAAAATCTAAGCACATGCATTAAGCCCTATTTTTTCACAGCGCGGCTCATTGATGTTTTTAGCAAGTTTTATATATGTTCATGCTATTCAGGACAAGGAACCAATGAAATACCAGATAAGACATTCATGAGAATGAATTTTTGCTGTTGAAAACCTTCACATCTAATCAAGAGGCATAGTTTGTTGTAGATTGTAAAATAAACATTTGTTACACGTTCATAAAACCCACTGTGCTGTTTTCAGGAGAGCACCAGCATTGGTATTGAGCTGGCCCAGCAACAGTACCAGTCCAGCATGCAGGAGATCCAGTCAAGGACGACCCTTCCCCTCCCCTGGCCACTAACTCCTCACTTTTGACCTGCAGCCTCAAAGGATCAGCATCGTTGAACAATTCTGTTCTGCAGGAAATTCTCAGCACGTCAAGTTTTCACGGGCTGTTCTCAACAACCGCAATGTCCTGGTCAAGTTTTCCACACTCAAGCCTGAGTAGTTTTGTTAAATATAAGCAGTAGAAATGGTAAAACTAACAGCCAGTGTGCTCGCTCTGGGACATCACAAAGAATATCACAGAATACAAAGTTAAATAATTTGTTCCATTCATTATGGGACCAACAGAAATTTAGCAAGAAACAGGGCAAACAATCAAGGAACAATTGAAGCGATTAATTTAGAAGTGTAGGCTTTCCAAAGTAGATACTTCTGCTGTTGATAGTTATGACAGTAATAGCGTTACGGACGCCTCGGTTTGTCCTCTCAGGCGTGTAAACTGTCCATAAAGAACACACTTCTGACGCTTTTGCTGACAAAGAAAGGCAGAAATGACTTGGCTGTGAACACCCAGAGCACAATACATCCTTGGGGCATGCCTCAGACGCAAATTCCGCCAAAGATTATAAACAAGGCGCAAAATGTGAACATGTCTAGCTTTGTTACGAGCACTTCCCACTCCGAGCCCATAGGCTAGAATCGAGGCTAGAGAAGGCATTGACAAATGACAGCAGTTGTGTTGTGTGGTCCAGTAGGCCCTTCGACTCTCAACCCGACGTTAATCAGAACTCAAACTCAGCCCTTAGCAATATCAGCTCAGCTCCTTCAGCCTCAGGTGAGACCTTACAGTGTTATTTATTTTGTCAAAATTGGAGCCAAAATTCAGTCCCACTCCTAGACTCAAAAAGTCTCTATTTTTCCATAATTACTAGCTAAAATTTTCAATTCAAGGTTTGCCCCCCAAAAATGTTTTAATAGGTTGCATCATTGAGTTCTTTTCCTTATTCAGCTCTATAACTTGAACCTTAATGCAATTAATATCCACTTATTCTCAATGTTTATTTTTTTTAGCAAAAAAAACAACAACCATTTTCCCAATTTAATTCAAAACAGCATGATTTTTTCCGAATTGTCCCAATCCAAAAATTTTTAAAATAAACTCTCTGCGTAGAGCTGGCCCTTAGTTCTTGCACATTTTAGAGTCTTTGATAAGAATAACTTGTTTAATTTGCTTATTTCACTAAGTTTCATTACTATTTTGAAGTTGGAGTTACATAAATTATTTATTTCACATATAATTGGATATGATTATTGTTCAAATTAGAGCCCGGATGTTTTCAAAACAATAGCACTATATTGCTTTCATATCCTTATGCACACAATTTCAACACCAGTTGCTAGAAGTATCAATTCAAAATCACCTACAGTGAATAGTTTTAACCAGAATAGGCAATAATTACTACTTAAATTATTACAACCCCTGGTTGCAAGATAGAGTGTCATAGAGTGAATTCAATATAGACCTTCATCTGTATTTCTGTCTGATCCATAGGCGCTCGATGTCAATGACAATGTTTTATTTTAAATTTATTTATTTATTTATTTATTTTTTAGTTACCCGTTGTTTATTATAATGCATACACATACTAAATTAATAAAAAGTCTTCCGACAAAACGTTTTTAAAACAAAGATAGTTCGACTATGTATGTACAGTTATTGACAAGGTAAATCACTCCCCATTTTCTAAAGCAACGGAAGTGCGTCATTATGCATAATTAAATCGCTGTCATCCCGCTTGCTCATTGAAATGCGCGCGCAGGCCGGGAACCTCGCTCTTTATACACAATAACAGCCACTAAACACTATGGGCGCCAGATTTGATTTTTGACGTGCTGATTTTTTTTCTGGAAATCACCATGGCAGACGAAATCAAGTTAAACAATTGGTAAGGAATGATTCATGTGTATGCAATTTACAATATCTTTTGTTGATTGCCCCATTAATTGAGTGAAACAGTAGTTACAAGGATTTATCACATCGTCTGTGGATGTTTCTGTTGAAACTGAAAGTAGATAAAGAAAGAGTGAGGTTCCCGGCCTGCTCGCGCATTTCAATAAGCGAGCGGTATGACAGCGATTTAATTATTAATGACGCACTTCCGTTGCTTTAGAAAATGGCGGGTGATTTACCTTGTCAATATCAATGTACATAGTAGAACTATCTTTTTTTTAAGAAGACGTTTTGTCAGAAGATTTTTATTAATTTAGTATGTGTATGCATTATAATAAACAATGGGTAACTAAAAAACAAATAAATAAATAAAACATTGTCATTGACATCGAGCGCCTATGGTCTGATCCATAGATAAAACGTGTGTGATCAAGTACTCGTACACTTACAGTATTCAACTCACGTCTATTGTTTCTTATTATATGTCATACAGTTGTATTAATTGTCTCACATTTAAAGTTGTTTAGTCTCACATATATGTCATAAACTGTCACATTTAAAGGTGTGCAGTCTCACACTTTAAGCTGTACAGTGTCACATTTAAAGCTGTATTGTCTCACATTTTCAGTTGCTGAGTATCACATTTAAAATTATGTAGTCTTACATTTAAAGTTGTTTATTATCACATTTAAAGTTGTATATCGCATAATTAAAGGTGTACAGTCTCACATTCTAAATTGCTCAAGTAAGGCCTGTTTTTGATTTAAAAAAATAAGTATTACACCTTGCTACAAACTGTACTTTACCATGTATTCCTTGAGGTTTAAAACCCCTAACTTTCAATTTCAAGATGATATGCGTTAAACATTGATACAACGCTATTCTGAGTTGTTATTGGTGAACAATCAATTGCAATATCCTAAATATCAATTAATTGTTGTCAGGATTTGATGCAATCCTTGATTGGTACCCAGCTTAACAACAGGCTCTTTGGTCAGCTGGTCCCAGACGCCCAGAGACACTTCCTGTGCATCGGGGGTAGTTGGCTCTTGGCGCAGGACCTCGGGGCAAATGCTCAATGAATCCTTCCCGCAGGGTGCAGCCAGTCTAAACCTGGGGTTTCAAACTTCCCTGCCTAAGGGCCGAGATTATATCATCCACAAGGTATATTTGGGCTGTAATTTACCGTGTATAATGTGCAGGTGTGTACTCCTAATTTCACGTGTTGATTAAACTCCATGCTACATGTACTAACTTAAAAAATTTAAATAACATTACTATGCACTCGTAAATATGCATAATAGCTGCCAATAGCCTTGATATCTTTGCAGTATATAGGGATTTTTAAGTCACTACGTTATGAAATGGTGCAGGGGGGGGGTGTAAAGATTTGTCATCGTCTTTAATAACCAGTAACCTCCATCCTTCATTTCCTCCTCCTTATATCCGTTCCACTTTTTTTGCTTTTGCACATAACTTAATTAGCTCCAGAGGGATGAACAATGTTTGTATAAAGAGTACATATATAGAAGGCAATATTTGAGCATTTATTATATCAAACCAACTTCATTGACTTTCAATATAGCAGATGCCATTTGAGAATTCATTGAATTATTTGGTTTACAGGCACACATTTCTGGGAGGCGCTAAGACCATTTTATCTGTTCACAGAGTCTTATACTCACAAGTTCAGGCCCAGAGAGAAATATCCCCAACTACAACTTTGCCCCTACATCACAATAGGTAAGTGGCCTTGCCATTGCAAAAGGAGTCACTGTGGCAAAGCTTTCAAGAGACCCACTCTTAATAGCCTAAGACTTTAGATGCAATCACAGAGCTCCAGATAAGGTTTTGTGAAATTCTTAAATTACTACTAGATTTTCAAAAAGAATTCTTAACTCTGAAATTTTATTCCTAACGTTACTACTAAGTTTTGGAAAATAATTCTTATTTTTTTATAAATGACCTAAAAATAAATAATAATGGTTATTTTCATGCAAAAAAATCAAAATAAACATACTAGCAACTTTATTTATACGAGTTCAACAGTGTTTTTTCAGTATTATACAATTTTATTTTTCAAATACCTTCATTTGCCCAAACTGTGCTTAGATTGCATGACTTAGATGATTTTTTACATATTTCACAATTAAAACGGGTCTCCCCTTCAATCTTTCAACGATTAGCCACGGGACTGGTCCCTTCCACTCGTTCAATGTTTTCTGAGTGTTTAAGTTTGGACCCGTCGTGTCGCGTTTTTGTTTAGCTTTTCCGACTGTGTCGGAAACTGAACATACAACATCGTATAAGATCATTTCTATAATGTCTTTCTAAACATTTAACTTCGGCTCACTTTGCGTACAATATGTTAAAAGCGTGTTTTTGACGCTTTGCAGTTTTTTTAGGATGCTCTCTGGGCGCCGCCATTGTTTTTTGACAGATAGACGGTATAAGCTGCTTTTATTGGAAAAAATGCGCTTTGTTTAACAAACCCGATAACCATTCTATATATGCTCCGCAAAGATCTTTAATACGCAAAAAGAACTCAATAAAAATCGCTACGAACCGATGTAAAAATAATATTCGTAACTTGATTATGTATTTCTTTATGGTACGACAAGATTTTAAAATAAATACGTAACGAACTTTAAAATAATTCGTAATTACGAAAATACGACCCTTATCTGGAGCTCTGAATCATACTTTACTAAATAGGTTAAACCAAATGCCAACTGTGGTTTCTGCTCTTCCATTAATTGACAAGTTAATCATATTTCAGTTTAAAAGTTCAGCGACAAACTTTTGTATACATGTAGTATATAGAAAAGTGAAGAAAATGCAAAAGTGTCAAGCTTAACCCTCAAATTTGCATTTTAAATTGAACATCTAGAAATATATTAAAACTAAAAACAACAACAACAAACCAGCCATTTATCAGCAGGTACCAACATATCTGGCTCTTAAACTATTTTCAAAAGCAGGTTCTACATCAATTGTAATTATGGTTCTAAAACTACCATTGATACAAAAGTGGGGCCAGTGATGTTTGTAGCTTTGCATAACATGATTTTTTTCTTTATTATTTATTGTATATCAGTTTATCAACTTTAATGACCAATTATAACCTATAAATTATGTGATTATAATTATACCCCACAAACGAAGTTTAGGGGGTATAAAGGATTGAGCTTGTCTGCCGGTCAGTCTGTTGGTCGGTCAGTATTCAGTGTCCGCTCTCTAATTCAAGTGGTTTTCATCCGATCATCACCAAACTTGGTCAGATGTTGTATTTAGACAATGTCTAGTTCAAGTTTGAATATGTATCATGCCAGGTCAAAAACAAGGTCACAGGGTCACTGAGTGCGTTTAAACATTGAGCATGGTGTCTGCTCTCTAATTCAAGTAGTTTTTATCCGAGCTTCACCAAACTTGGTCAGAAGTTGTATCTAAATGATGTCTAGGCCAAGTTTGAACATAGGCCATGCCGGGTCAAAAACTAGGTCACGGGGTCACTAAGTGCGTTTTAAACATTTAGCATGGTGTCTGCTATTTTTTGTGAAGAAAACATGCAAAATATTCTGTGTCAATTCAATGCCGCATGTGGGGGTCACTTCTTTGGCAAAGCTCTAGTTTTAATAGTTAACAAAAGCACATGATAGTTAAGTGGTGTAAGTCGCGTTTTATTGAGTGTATCAGGAATTTCCCATATGGCTTATAATTCACCCAAAAAGACTCAAAAGTGATATGTCATGCAACACATTTACAGATCTGCTTTAGCTGACTTGAGCACACGATTCTAAAAGCAATTGTGATCATACTATGTTAAGCTTGTTACTAAGCTAGAAGCCTGATTTTTGATTAAAATATTTATTAAACTTGGTCTGATTGGTCCTAGACAATATCTTGGCAATTTTACATCTGGGTCACATGACTCCTTCAACAAGCCTTGTTGTTACAAGGTCACATATATTTAAATCATATGAAATCACTGTTACATGTAACACATCAGAGGCCACATGTGTGGCTCAATATTGATGAAACTTTGTCCAAATGTTTTTATGCAGGGTGGCATATAGCAGTTGAACTGTCCGTCAGTGTGTCAGTATGTCAGCATTTGTGTATGTGTGTATGTCAGTCAGTCTGTCCGTCCGTCCGAAAACTTTAATGGCCATAACCTTTTCAATATTGAAGATAGCAACTTGATATTTGGCATGCATGTGCATCTCACGGAGCTGCACATTTTAAGTGATGAAAGGTGAAGGTCAATGTCATCCTTCAAGGTCAAATGTCTAATATATGGTGTCTGTCCGTCCGTCCGTCCGTCCAAAAACTTTAATATTGGCCATAAGTTTTTCACTATTGAAGATGTCAACTTGATATTTAGCATGCATGTGTATGTCATGGAGCGGAACATTTTGAGTGGTGAAAGGTGAAGGTCAAGGTCGTCCTCCAAGGTAAAATGTCAAATATATGGCGTCTGTCCGTCCGAAAACTTTAACATTGGCCATAACTTTTTCAATATTGAAGATAGCAACTTGATATTTGGCATGCATGTGCATCTCATAAAGCTGCACATTTTGAGTGGTGGAAGTTCAAGGTCAAGGTCATCCTTCAAGGTCAAAGGTCAAAAAAAAAGAAAAAAAATCAAAGCGGCGCAATAGGGGGCACTGTTAATCGGACGAACACATCTCTTGTTTTGTTTTTTTTGTTTTATTATTTATTTCAACTTTTGTTACATGTTGATTTACTTTGGAACTGTTGTCCAGTTTGAATTAAAACAGATTTAAACAATCAAAGATCTGTAAAGGAATAGTAGAATTTTTTTTTCAACTTTGGGAAGACATTATTATTAACATATATTAACAATAAAACAAATGTAAAAGCAAAGTAAAAGTAAAGTGATTAAAGGCATTAGAATAATTGAAATATATGACATTTTTAACAAGATGAGTATAAATTTTTCTAAATGGAAAAAACTCGCTAAAAAGATAAATAAGCTGTGCTGTTGGAAAATGGAGCTTTATGCATGTGCTTGAATTGTTGAACCAGATTAGCCTGTGCAGCCCACACAGGCTAATCATTGACACCATTTTTCTCTTAAAGGTATGTTGGTTGAACAGAAATATCCTCTTTAGGAAAATCCAGTCTAGTCAGAAAGTGTCCTCCCTGATTAGCTTATGTTGACTTAACATGCTAATCTGGGACGACACTTTCAGATATTGATGAGCGGCATGTTGGCTTATGAAATTATATCTCTGCAAGTTATGGGAAAATAATAATTATGAACTTACAGGTTAGTATAGCATTAGCCAACACTTTTAATGTTTTAATATGAAAGGTTTTAGTTGTATCAATGTTTAGGCTATAAAGGACTATGGATCAATGAAACACCAGATAAGAAATTCATGGGAATGAAGTTTTGCTATTGAAAACCTGCACAGCCAACCAACAAGCATAGTTTGTAATAGATTGTAATATAAACATTTATTACAAGTTCATATTACCCACTGTGCTGTTGTTGTTTTTTAGGAGAGCACCAGCTTTGATATTGTGTTGGCCCAACAACAGCACCAGTCCGGCATGCATGAGCCCCAGTCCAGGACAACCCTTCCCCTACCCTGATCCATATCTCCTCCCCCAAGACCTCCAGCCTCAAATTCTGAACACATCCAGTTTTCTTGCACTGTTCTCATCAACCGCAATGTCCACGTTAAGTTATCCACTGTCGAGCCCGAGTAGTTTTGTTTAGCTTGAGTGTCCGAGTGGGAAGAGTGTTACAGACACAAGGAGTTATATCAGTAGTTATGGTAATGCTCAATCAACAGTCAGTTCTTGCTGTTGGACATCACTGTGAATATCACGACGAATGAGAAGTTGAATAACTTGTTCCATTCGTTATGGGACAAACACAAATTCAGCGAGGAACGGGACAAAAAAATCAAGGAACAATTGAAGCGATTAATGCAGAAGTGTAGGCTTTCCAAAGTAGATACTTCTGCTGTTGATAGTTAGGACAGTAGTAGTGTTACGGACCGTCTTGGTTTTGTCCTCTCAGGCGTCTAAACTGTCCAAAGGGAACATAAAGCTTTTGACGCTGTTGCTGATGAAGAAAGGCAGTAGTGACTTGGCTGTGAACACCAAGAGCACAATACATCAATGGGGCATGCCTCAGACGCAAATTGCGCCCAAGATTGTAAACAAGGTGCAAAATGTTAACATGTTTAGCTTTGTTATGAGCACTTGGCACTTGTTTTGAATCGAGAATAGAAATGGCTTTGAAAAATGACAGCGGTTTTGTAATGTCGTCCAGTACGCACTTCGACTCTCAACCGAGTTAGTCAGAACTCAAACTCGGGCCTTAGTAATATCAGCAAGGTAAGCATGTCGTCTCAGCTTCTTGAGTGTCAGATGTTATTTGGTTAAATTTGGGGCCAATAATTCAGCCACAGCCCTAATCTCCAAACATCTATATTTTTTCCATAATGGCTGGCTGTCATTCCCAATTGAAGGTTTTCCAACAAAAATTGTGTTTAATAGGTCGCAACATTGAGTGTATTTCCTGATTCAGCTCTATAAATTGAACTTAAGTTAAATGAATACATTAAATTTGATGGTACTGATTTTCGATTTTTAAGTATTTGTAAGCAAAAAATAAACCCCAATATTCCAATTTTAGTCAAAATATCCAGGTTTTTCCCAATCCAACAATGACCCAATTTCAAAAATGGTTATAATAGACTCAGCACAGAGCTAGCACCTATTTTTATCACATTTGAAGTCTTTTTTAAAAACAAATGGCTTCATTTACTTATTTCACTAATTTGTATTACAATTTTGTAGTAGTTTGTTTTATTAAAAAAATGTTTATGTTGTTTATTTCTCATATAATTTGGTATGATTATTATTTCAATCAGAGCCTGGATGTTTGCAAAATTGCTTTAGATCCTGATGATAACACCAGTAACTAGAAGGTCTGTCCTACAAAAGGAGGCCATTTAATGTAGAAATCAATATCACTACTTACCATGGTCTCACATTTTAAGTTTTTTAGACTCTCGTTTCAAGTTGTATTGTCTCACATTTAAAGGAGTATAGTCATACATTTGAAGTTGTACAGTGTCAAATTTAATGGTGTATAGCCTAAGATTTAATGTTTTTAAAAGTCTCACATTTAAAATTGTATAGTCTAACATTTTGAATGTACAGTCATTCATGTTAAGTTGTATAGTGGCAAATTTTTAAACGTTGTATTGTCTCACATTTAAAGTTGTTCAGTCTCTTGTTTAAAGTTGTGTAGTCTTAGATTTAAAGGTGTATTGTCATACATTTGATGTTATATTGTGTCAAATTTAAAGTTGTTGTGTCTCAGATTTAAAGCTTAAAACAGTCTCACATTTAACATTGTATAGTCTCACATGTTAAATTGTAAAGTCTCTAATTTTCAGTTGTAGAGACGATCAAAGTGAAACAATTTGTTCCAACAGATAGAACAGGCGTTGATTGACTCGTCCGTAAATGTGACTGGCCTTAATATGTTGCTCTCGAATAATGTGAACCTCACCAGGAGAGCTGTCTGCAATTGACGACATTCAACAACAGTTGTTGTCGGGAATTCCCGGGTTTGGGTTGGTGACATAGGTGTCGAGACTCGCTTCATCTCTGCATATGGCACGCTCGCAGCAACAGCAGCAGCAACAAGAACAGCAGGTAGTATTTGAGCTGTGGTCTGGGATATGGGGCTTAATGTATGTGCTTAAACAATCATTCCATAGTAAGCCTGTGCAGACTGCACATACATTAAGTCCTATTTTCCCAGAATGCAACCCATATAGTTCACTTAACATCAGTACTTTTTCTGGCTGATTAAGGAAAAGTTCTTAACATCAAATGTGTATTCTTTGTTTTTAAATTGATTAAACTTGGTTAATAAATAGGAAAGTTGATCTGATATATGTTTATATCATAGAAATTAGGGCATAGTTTATTTTTTGGTCGAAATTTAGCCCTGAACCAAAATGTTCTGATGACCGCGATTCGAAATGTGCTGATAACTACAGTGTCCTTTCAGAAATTGCTTTCATATTTGATATGCATGTGTATCTGAACAACATATTTCCATGCGCATATAATTTTTGACCCATGTGACCTTGACCTTGAACTTGAGGTCAGCGTTCAGGTTTTGAAATCTGCGACCACAATTCGCAAAAGGCTCATTCCTACTGTGTCCATTCAGATATTGCTTTCATATTTGGTATGCATGTGTATCTTGACAACACCTTTACATGCACATTAAATTGTTTGACTTGGGGTCCGCGTTCAGGTTTCGAAATCTGCAACTGCGGTTCAAAAAAAGCTCATAACATCTGTGTCCCTTCAGAAATTGCTTTCATATTTGGTACGCATCTGTATCTGAACAAGACCTTTCCATGCGCATATAAAATTTGTACCCCTGTGACCTTGACCTTGAACTTAGGGTCCACGCTTAGATTGCAAAAATCTATTATGTGGTTATCTCCGCCGTCTTTCCGTCCTGGCCAATATCTTCTCCTACACTGTTACCACTAGAATCGTACCTTACACGCATAGTAGCTATGAGCATATGTGCGACAGTGTATTATTTGGAATTTTGATCTGACCCCTGGGTCAAAAGTTATGGGGGTTGTGGTAGGGGCCGGGTCAGAGATTTTTACTCATTTTTTAGGCTATTTTACATTAACTTCTTTATTTCCTCACAGATTTACTTCAAATTTATACTGAATATCATTTATGACTTAACAGTCAATCTCAACTATGCATAGCCCAATTACCAACCCTGGGGCTTCCCTTGGTCAAACATGCGGCATGGGGATTCGCGTCAGCCTCTGGCCCGCCATTTCTAGTTTACTTTGTTTTATGCTGTTGAACATTTGTTATTGATTTTAATAACATTTATATAAATGTGTGTGAATCCTAAGTATACATACAAGAAATACATCAAGCTTATTTCTGCTGCTCCAGTGGCTGCTGAGTCCGAGGATGTGGTGGACAAGAATGACCTGAATATGCAGAAGGTAAAATAGATTCTTTATTTGTCAGGTGTTTTCTTTGCCATTTTGGGGGAAATTTGTTTTTTTGGATGGTGAATTTTTTCGCATGAAAAATCAATTGATTTGGGAAAAATAATTTTATATTACTCTTTCTAATACTTCAAATTATAATAATAAAATCACGTAATGATAATTCTATACATTTCAAGCCCCCAAAGGAGGGTATACAGTGATCGGACTGTCCGTCGGTTTGTCTGTAAAACTTTGCGTTTAGGTTTCGAAAAATGCTCATTACTTCTATGTCGCTTCAGAAAGCTATTTTATATTTGGCATGCATGTGTATATGGACAAGGTCTTTTCATATGCACACAAATTTTGACCCCTGTGACCTTGACCTTGAACTTAGGGTCCGGTCCGCGTTTAGGTTTCGAAATCTGCTTTTAGGTTTCGAAAAAAGCTTATAAATTCTATCAAGCGTTTATAGGGGGCATAAGTCATCCTATGGTGACAGCTTTTGTTTTAGATCTTATTGAAACATAATTGAGATATAATAAGCTTATGGCACTTATCTAAAAAAAAGGTTTGGTTATGGTTCCGTTTAACAGACCCATCAATATGCCAGGAAAAGGCCTGCTTGTGTATTTCATATGTATTAAGAATGCAAAAAAGAAATGAGGTGGGAAAGAAAAGTATAAATTTGCATGAGGTAAAATATCCTCTGTAATTGATTGTAACTTGTGAATCATTTATTTTTGTCCATATGAACTTTCCTGGTTAAAACAGACTTTCATGGACACATAAGTTGATGCATGGATTTCTCAGTTTGGAAAATATACATGAGGAATTTGTGTAAGTTATTTTCTAATGTGTTTGTGTTAACTTTGTGGATATGTCAACCCTTAAAATCAACTCAAAAGAATGTCCCACTAATAATAATGATTTGACAGTGTACCAGGCTGTGTATTAAGAATGCTAAAGATGAAGTTGACAAAAATGATATGATTTCACATAACATAAAATGACTTATTTTACTTTAGGATCAATAACTCAACCCTTCTTCAGCTGGATGCTTTGAAAACCTCAGTAACACAGAATTTCAAAATGTGATTCAAAGTAAGCATCATTCTGGGAAAAGGGGTCTTAATGCATTTTTAGTTCCATCCACATATTAGCTTGTGCAGTGCACGATACTTTCTGCTTTTGAGGAGTTTTTTGTTTAAAGAAAATTTCTTCTAAACAAAAATCAATTCTAGGCGAAAATTGTCATCTCAGGTTAGCATTACAAAACACTTTTCGCAAAAAAAATGGAATATGAATTTTAAAATCGCTATTATTTGTGGGACATTAATAAATGTGGATTTCATGAATTTACTGATACACAAATTTAGCTCACATACATAACAGAATAACCATTGCAAATTCCTTTTCTGCCAAATTAAAAAATCCACAAATTTACATGTCCAAATCAAAGTCATTTTTTGAAATGCCCGATAATTTTTGCCAACGTATATCAATGAGTTTACAAGATAAGGGTTGTTAAAATCCAGTTTCCAGTTTGATTTGGTGGCTTAAATTTTGCTCTGGGCAAATATCAGATTGGGCAACCCCTTTTTTTCAGCCTTTTTTTGCAAAAGTTACCCGTGTGAAAGGGACATGACTCGCGGGGCTATTTTTCCTTGGTACATTATACGGTAAACTAGTTTTGCCAGCTGGTCAGGGCAAATGGCCTGTAACAGAATTTTACTCCCAACTAGGTGAATGTGAAATTGTGAACAGCCATTTATTTCCTTCTTTATAAATTACACGTTCAAAGCATTTCCTTGTATGCTAGTGGACTAATAAATAGAGCACTGAAACTGAACATGACAGCAAACACGCATGTAAAATATTAATTTGATAAGTTTGTGCAATTAAGTTTTATGTAATTAAAACAACCCAAATATTTCCAAATTAAACAAAAATTCTAAGAATTTTCAAAATGTCATTTATAATCGCATTTATTATTATCCCCCCCTTTGAAGAAGAGGGGGTATATTGCTTTGCTCATGTCGGTCTGTCGGTCGGTCTGTCGGTCCGTCCACCAGGTGGTTGTCAGACGATAACTCAAGAACGCTTGGGCCTAGGATCATGAAACTTCATAGGTACATTGATCATGACTCGCAGATGACCCCTACTGATTTTGAGGTCACTAGGTCAAAGGTCAAGGTCACGATGACCCGAAATAGTAAAATGGTTTCTTGATGATAGCTCAAGAACGCTAAGGTCTAGGATCATGAAACTTGATAGGTAGATTGATCATGACTAGCAGATGACCCCTATTGATTTTCAGGTCACTAGGTCAAAGGTCAAGGTCACGATGACCCGAAATAGTAAAATGGTTTCTTGATGATAACTCAAGAACGCTTAGGCCTAGGATCATGAAACTTGATAGGTAGATTGATCAGGACTCGCAGATGACCCCTATTGATTTTGAGGTCACTAGGTCAAAGGTCAAGGTCACAGTGACCCGAAATAGTAAAATGGTTTCTGGATGATAACTCAAGAACGCTTAGGTCTAGGATCATGAAACTTGATAGGTAGATTGATCATGACTAGCAGATGACCCCTATTGATTTTCAGGTCACTAGGTCAAAGGTCAAGGTCACGATGACCCGAAATAGTAAAATGGTTTCCGGATGATAACTAAAGAACGCTTATTCCTATGATCATGAAACTTGATAGGAAGAATGATCATGACTCGCAGATGACCCCTATTGATTTTCAGGTCACTAGGTCAAAGGTCAAGGTCACGGTGACCCGAAATAGTTTTACAAACAGCCCTTGTTCCCGATTGATGTGGTAAAAGGACTTTATCCAATTTGGACAAAAAAAATGGCTGATATATTACTAAATTAAATGTACGTGTTCAAAAGACTGACTGGGCCAACATATTTTATATTGGTTTGCTCAACGTTACAGCAACTGCTCAGCACAGAAGACGACTGTCTGGTGAAAGGCTCAGCCGTATCAAAGTTCAGTGATGTTGGGGGACGTTGCTGTTCCATGTCTGGGGATCGCATCATGAAGGACATTTTAGCTGACACTTACAAGGGAGAGAACTCTAGGTCTGCACCAAAAGTGAGTTGTTGACCTTAAGTAACTGTTTAATTACAAAGGATAGAACTGTAGATCTGCACAAACAGTAAGTTGTTGCCCTTTAGTTACTGTCTAATTATGTCTACCACTGTTTGTTATGCCCCCCTTCGAAGAAGAGGGGGTATTTTGCTTTGCTCATGTCGGTCGGTCGGTCCGTCCATCAGGTGGTTGTCAGACAATAACTCATGAACGCTTGGGCCTAGGATCATGAAACTTCATAGGTACATTGATCACGACTCGCAGATGACCCCTATTGATTTTGAGGTCACTAGGTCAAAGGTCAAGGTCACGGTGACCTGAAATAGTAAAATGGTTTTTGAATGATAACTCAAGAACGCATACGCCTAGGATCATGAAACTTCATGGGTAGATTGATCATGACAGATGCCCCCTATTGATTTTGAGGTCACAAGGTCAAAGGTCAAGGTCACGGTGACCCGAAATAGTAAAATGGTTTCCGGATGATAACTCAAGAATGCATACGCATTGGATCATGAAACTGCATGGGTAGATTGATCATGACTGGCAGATGACCCCTATAGATTTTGAGGTCACTAGGTCAAAGGTCAAGGTCACGGTGACCCGAAATAGTAAAATGGTTTTCGGATGATAACTCAAGAACGCATATGCCTAGGATCATGAAACTTCACAGGTAGATTGATCATGACTCGCAGATGACCCCTATTGATTTTGAGGTCAAAGGTCAAGGTCACGGTGACCCGAAATAGTAAAATGGTTTTTGGATGATAACTCAAGAACGCTTTTGCCTAGGATCATGACACTTCATAGGTACATTGATCGTGACTCACAGATGACCCATATTGATTTTCAGGTCACTAGGTCAAAGGTCAAGGTCACAGTGACAAAAAACGTATCACACAATGGCTGCCACTACAACGGACAGCCCATATTTTGTATATTTTGTATATTAAATGTTGTGTTAATGTTTAATTTTGTTGATTAATACAAATATAAGCAGGACAGGGGAGGTAATACACTATTATATCTACCTATATACAGGGGAAACAAATGCAATAAGTTTAAATTTATTGTTACAGCATTTGCCTAACTGCATTTTTGTAATGCATACTACTACTACTACTACTACTACTACTAGTGCTGCTGCTACTACTACTACTACTACTTCTACTACTACTACTACTACTACTTCTACTACTACTACTACTACTACTTCTACTACTACTACTACTACTACTACTACTACTACTACTACTACTACTACTACTTCTACTACTACTACTACTACTACTACTACTACTACTTCTACTACTACTACTACAACTACTACTACTACTACTACTACTACTACTACTACTACTGCTACTATTATTTCTTCTGCTGCTACCACCACCACCACCACCACCACCACCATTCACAGTGACAAAAAACGTATTCACACAATGGCTGCTACTACAACTTATGGCCCATATAGGGGGGCATGCATGTTTTACAAACAGCCCTTGTTTGTTGTTAATATGCAGGAAAGAAATGGCAAAAAATATAAATGACCCGTGCTGTGGTAAAATGGGGCTTAATGCATGTGCTCAAATTGTTATCCCATATAAGTCTGCGCAGTCCGCACAGACTAATAGGGACAACACTTTCCTCTTCAAAGGTTTTTTTCTTTGAAAGGAAGTGTCCTTTTTACAAAAATCCAGTCTAGTCGGAAAGTGTCCTACCTGATTAGCTTATGTGGACGACACATGCTTATAAGGGACAACAATTAATATTATTGATGAGCCGCATATTGGCTTATAAAATAACATCTCTGAAAGTTTAGTGAAAATGATAATTTTGAATTCACAGGTTAGTATAACATTAGCCAACAATGTTTTAATACAAAATGGTTTAAGTATGCCCCCTTCCATGTGTATATGGACAACGCCTTCCCATATGCACAAACATTTTGACTCCTGTGACCTTGACCTTGAAGTTAGGGTCCGCGTTTAGATTTTGAAATCTGCGTTTAGGTTTCGAAAAATGCTCATGACTTCTATGTCCCTTGAGATATAATCTTCATATTTGGTATGCATGTGTATACGGACAAGACCTTTCCATACGCACACAAATTTTGACCCCTGTGACATTGACCTTGGACTTAGGGGTCGCGTTAAGGTTTCGAAATCTGCGTTTAGGTTTCGAAAAAAGCTCATAACTTCTATCAAGCGTTTATAGGGGGCATAAGTCATCCTATGGTGACAGAGCCTCTTGTTTATATTAATGTTTGTGCTATTGATTACAAGGAACCAATCAAATCCCAGATTAGAAATTCATTAGAATAAAGTTTTGCTGTTGAAAACCTTCACATCCAATCAAAAGGCATAGTTTGTTATAGATTGTAGTATTAACATTTGTTACTAGTTCATACCACCCACTGTGCTGTTGTTTTTTTCAGGAGAGAACCAGCATTGATATCGAGTTTGATACCAGTCTGCCTGAAGAATCCCCAGTCCAGGACGATCCTTGCCCCCCCCCTGACCCCTAGCTCCTCCACCCTGACCTCTGGCCTCAAAGGGTCATCATAGTTGAATTCAAGCGCTGTACTCAACAACCGCAATGTCTGTGTCGAGTTTTCAACACTCAAGACTGAGTAGTTTTGTTGAGCTCGAGTGCAAGAGTGGGACAGACACAATGAGTTATAGAAGTAGTTATGGTAACACTAACAGTCAGTTCTTGCCGTATGACATCACAACGAATATCACGAAGAATAAAAAGTTGATTAATTTGTTCCATTCTTTATGGGACAAACATAAATTCAGCGAGGATCGGGAAAAAACCAAGGAAATTTTTACAATTGAAGCGATTAATTCACATAAGTAAGCTTTCCAAGCAGAATACTTTTGCTGTCTATAGTTTGGACAGTAGTAGATTTACAAACGCGCTTTTGATGCTGTTGCTGACAAAGAAAGGCAGTAACTACTTCATTGTGAACACCCAGAGCACGATACACCCATGGGGTTTGCCTAAAATGTGAATTCCGCCCAATATTGTAAACAAGGTGCTAAAAGTAAACACGTCCGGTTTTGTTACGAGCGCTTTGCACTCCAAGCCCAAAGCACATAGAATCAACGCCAGAAAAGGCTTAGAAAATGACAGCAGTTTCGTTGTGTAATCCAGTAAGGACTCTGAACGACATTAATGAGACCTCAAACTTGACCATAGCACTCACAGCGAGGCCATCATGTTATCTCAGCTTCTTGAGCTTCAGGTGAGACCTTACAGTGTAATTTATTTTGTTTAATTTGGGGCCGAAAGTCGGCATCATTCCTAGTCTCAATAAGTTCATACTTTTACTTAATTACTGGCTTATATTCTCAATTCAAGGTTTGCACACAAATGTATTTGTTTAACAGGTTGCGACATTGAGTTCATTTCCTTATTCAGCTCTATAAGTTGAACCTTAGTGCAATTAATCTTGATAGCACTTAATCTCAATGTTTAAATATTTGTTAGCAAAAAACAACAACCCATGTTTCCAATTAAAATCAAAACAGCACGATTTTTTCCCATTTTGGCTCAATTCCAAACACGGTTAAAATAAACTCTGCACAGAGCTAGCCACTATAGTTCTAGCGAATTTTAAAGTCTTTTATAAAAATAACTGGCTTTGTTTGCTTAGTTCACTAAGATTTATTACTATTTTGAAGTTGTTGTGTTTTAAAAATTGTTTATGTCACATGTAGGGGATATGATTAATTAAAGTAGAGCCCAGATGTTTGCAAAACAATAGCACTATATTGCTTATAGGTTTGAAACTTTAAATCTAATATCTGTCCTACAAAAACGAGGACATCAAAGAAAATGAAGAAATCAACTAATATCAATTCCATATCTCATACAGCTAATACGTTTAACCAGAATAGGTTATAGTTACTGAGTATTGTAGTGAGCTGGTTTTTAAGTACAAAAATGTTTACCTTTTAAATACTTGTGTGTACAGTGACATTCGGTTGGTCTGGTGTTTTTACAAACATAATACGTAGAATATGCATATGAATCTGATAATACACAGACCCACTAACATATAAATCAAACCATGTTTGTAATTTACCATTTTTGACCAAGAATCCTGCCACTGTTCTTTCTTGTAAAGTTGACTTGAAAACGGTCCGCTCGTAAACACACTTTTACTTCGATTATCTATGTTTAACACTGAATGTTTATAGCTTAAAATAACTCTCCGTGAAAGTTGAGTACACATATTTTGCTAATCCATGCATGTTATACGAATATCTTCATTATTTGTATTGTTATTTGTAATGTTCAGTAGAAATCGGCATGTGATTTTTCCACTGTCCGCCATCTTGGAATGTCGACTTGTGGGTAATTTTTGCATAGCAACACACAGCGGTGTAAACATAAATCTCACCGGCACTATATTTAAGCTTTAGGTAAGAAAGCTGCACTATTTTTAGCAGACATAAGGTCATTATTTAGTTCATATAGTCTGTTTTAAATTGTTTTGTCATTTAAAGTGTATTTTATTATTTATAAGTGTTAAGCGTGCGAGCGTTCCATAATTGGTCACGGCAGTTATTGTAACCCGTTTTTGGTCACACTGTGACCAATATTTGGTCACAGTGACCAACTTCTGGTCACAGTGACCAATTTCTGGTCACAAGTGGAACGCCGCGGCTATATAAAGTGACCACATTTTGGTCACAAGATTGATTCTAGTCAAAACCTTAAGGCAGGCAACATCCACGCCAATTTTTTTCTTAAAAAGTACTTTTTCTTTTCGTCATTTTGTTGTTGAAAATATAACATTTTGTTGAGTTATTCGTGGAAACTGAATAAAAGTTGTTTAAAGTTGAATCGGACTTTGAGTTAAACATTAACCACCAATGATAAGGAGCGCACTAACGGAGCGTAACAGTATAATGACCACTGGTAGCAAGATAGACAGACTTCACCATAGAGGGTCATCTGTATTTCTACATTTCTGGCTTATCCATCGACAAAACGTGTAAACTCAAGTACTCATACACTTACAGTACAGTCATGTATTCAACTCACAACAATTGTTTCTTATGATATGTAATACAGTTGTATTGTCTTACATTAAAGTTGTTTAGTCTCACGTATTTAAGTTATATAATATACTATCACATTTAAAGGTGTACAATCTGACATTTTAAGTTGTGTATTGTCACATTAAGAATTGTATTGTCTCAAATTTAAAGTTGTTTAGTCTCACTTTTTAAGTCATTTACTCTCACATTTAAAGATGCACAGTCTCACATTTTAAATTGTATAGTGTCACATTTAAAGTTGTATTGTCTCACTTTTACAATTGCTGAGAACTATGTAGTTTTACATTTAAAGTTATTTAAGTTGTAAAGTAGCGCATATAAAGTTGCATACATGCATATTTAAAGGTGCACAGTCTCACACTTCAATCTGCTTAAGTTATGCCTGTTTTTGATTAATATTACACCTTGCTACAAACTGTACTTTACCATATATTCTTCGCCGTTTCAAACCCCCAACATTTCAATTTAACGTTGGTGCGCGTAACACATTGATACAACGCTATTTTGAGTTATAATTGGTAAAAAATTAATCCTTAATATCAATTATAGACGCAATGTTTGTCACTAAAAAAGCAGGTATGAAAAAAAAATGTTGCAACGCATATTCATTTGTCACTAAAATATCTGAATTTAGTTTGCTTTCCATTTCAGCAAACATTATTAGCCAACAAGATGAAAACATCATTGAAGTGAAAGTCAAAAACAATCCTGACTACCTTCGGGCACAAATACTACAACTTGCTGAAGAAATTCAGCACGAATATGTCTTGCGTCAGCCTAGCACGCCTCCTATTAACTCTTCCAACAGCGGAGCCTTGGTGAGTTTGACTTCCGTCCAAGGTTCGATGTTGCTTAGCAACAATTAGATGCTTGGTATCAACAAATTGTTCCGTACGAGTCGCTCGAACGTATACGATCTGATCCAACAGATAGAGCAGGCGTTGCGAGACTGGTCTGTTAATGTGACTGACCTCGATATATTGCTTTCCAATAATGTGAACCTTATGCCTGAAGAGCAGTATGCGATTGAAGCCATTCAACAACAGTAGTCGGGAATTCCTGGGTTTGGGGTGGTGACTTTGTCGTCGGGACTCTCTTTCTATTGACTGGTCGCAGAGGCAGCAGCAACAAGAACAACAAGTATTATTTGAGCGATGCTCTGTGGTATGGGGCTTAATCTATGTGCTTTAAATATCTAAAATATTAACTTTATAATGCTAATTCTTAAATCTTTTCTAAAAATAAGGGATGTAGTTGATTCTTGTTCGTTATTTCATGTCATCGTCGGTTCCTCAAAAAACTCTGTTGCTCTGGTCTCTTTACCATTAGGTAACTAAATGGTAATTAAATTGAATGCGTTTAAATTCCCTTTTATTATTATTTAATTTGAGTTACAATGCTATGAGGTTACATTTTATTTACACTGATATATATCATGAATATTGCTGGGCCAAGTGTGAGGTTGAGCGATCCAATACTGGTTTAAACCCTCAATTCTTTGCACTAAAAGTTCCCAGCTTTATTCTTATATGTGTGTATGTTGTTTTGTATTAGGCTGTTTCGTATTGTTTAAGGCAATTGGTCACTTGTCTTAAATAAAGGACCAATTAATTGTATATAATGAGAATGCAATACTGCTCCAGACGCTGGAGTTTCACTTCTTTTTATTAAGTATCATCCCAGATTAGCCTGTGCAGATTGCGCATACATTAAGTCCTATTAAAGTGCCATCCCAGATTAGCCTGTGCAGACTGCACATACATTAAGTCCTATTAAAGTGTCATCTCAGATAAGCCTGTGCTGACTGCACATATATTATGTCCTATTAAAGTGTCATCCCAGATTAGCCTGTGCAGACTGCACATACATTAAGTCCTATTAAAGTGCCATCCCAGATTAGCCTGTGCAGACTGCACATACATTTAGTCCTATTAAAGTGTCATCCCAGATTAGCCTGTGCAGATTGCACATACATTAAGACCTATTAAAGTGTCATCCCATATTAGCCTGTGCAGACTGCACATACATTAAGTCCTATTAAAGTGTCATCCCAGATTAGCCTGTGCAGATTGCACATACATTAAGTCATATTAAAGTGTCATCCCATATTAGCCTGTGCAGACTGCACATACATTAAGTCCTATTAAAGTGTCATCTCAGATTAGCCTGTGCAGATTGCACATACATTAAGTCCTATTAAAGTGTCATCCCAGATTAGCCTGTGAAGATTGCACATACATTAAGTCATATTAAAGTGTCATCCCAGATTAGCCTGTGCAGACTGCACATACATTAAGTCCTATTAAAGTGTCATCTCAGATTAGCCTGTGCAGACTGTACATACATTAAGTCCTATTAAAGTGTCATCTCAGATTAGCCTGTGCAGACTGCACATACATAAAGTCATATTAAAGTGTCATCTCAGATTAGCCTGTGCAGATTGCACATACATTAAGTCATATTAAAGTGTCATCTCAGATTAGCCTGTGCAGATTGCACATACATTAAGTCATATTAAAGTGTCATCCCAGATTAGCCTGTGCAGACTGTACATACATTAAGTCCTATTAAAGTGTCATCTCAGATTAGCCTGTGCAGACTGTACATACATTAAGTCCTATTAAAGTGTCATCCCAGATTAGCCTGTGCAGACTGCACATACATTAAGTCCTATTAAATTGTCATCTCAGATTAGCCTGTGCAGACTGTACATACATTAAGTCCTATTTATCCGAGAATGAGGCTCATATACTTCACTTAACGTCAGTCCTTTTTCTGCCTGATTGAAGAAAAGTTCCTAGCATAAAATGTGAATTCTCTGATTTTAAATTTATCAAACTTGGTAAATAAATAGCAAATAAAAGTTAATCTGATATCAGTTTTAATCATAGGTCAGGGTATAGTTGTGTCCATTTTTCTGCTGAAATTTAGCCCTTGAACAACAGTTTTTCCTTGCAATAAAAAACTCCACTTTAATTATTAAATTCTATTAAATTTAAGTAAAACAATTATTCTATGCCTTCTGCACATTATAACATTATTATCTTCATTTATTTTCAATATTTATTTAAATTGCAGAATTTTGTTTTAAGAGCTAGTTCCTAGCAATCATAGATCGGTACCCTGCTGAAAAACAGGATCTCTGGTCAGCTGGGCCCAGATGCCCAGCAACACTTCCTAGCCCAGGACCTTGGGGCAAATGCTCAACATGTCCTATCTGCATGGTGAAGCCAGTCGAAACCTTGGGCTCCAAACTTTCCTGCTGTGGAGCTGAGATTACCTCATCCATAAGGTACATTGGTACTGTCATTTACCATGTATAATGTTCAGTTTTTATGCCCCCTATAGGGTGGCATATAGCAGTTGAACTGTCCGAAAACATTGGCCATAATTTTTGCAATATTGAAGCTAGCAACTTGATATTTGACATGCATCTGTATCTCATGAAGCTGCACATTTTAAGTGGTGAAAGGTCAAGGTCATCCTCTAAGGTCAAAAGTAATAAAATACAATCCAAGGGAAGAAATAAGCTTTAAAAGGGAGATAATTTCTAAACCTGCTAAATGATATATTGAAATTTTATTTCAAAGCAGCACAATAAGGAGCATTGTGTTTCTGACGAACACATCTCTTGTCTACTTCAAATTTCAATTAAAATAGTTTGTGCTTTTCATATATTAATAAAACTATCATGGCTGCTAACTTAATAAAATCATTATGTTATCGTTAATATTCATAATTGCCTTGAAATGGCAAAGGGGGGTGCATACTGATTTGTATAGCTGTTGAAGTGCACTTAATAAATATTGGTTTAAGATGGATGAAAAATGTTTGGCTCTAGTGTACAGTATATAGTAGTCTATGTTTGTATGTTTGTATGAAGTGTTTAGTGTATATCTCATTTGTATCAAGAGTTTTCAAACATAATGTATTTCTTTTTTTACTCAAACAAACTTGATTTACATCCAATGTAATTGATGACATTCCAGAATGCATTGAATTATTTGGTTTACAGGGACACATTTCTAGGATGGGCTAAGGTCCTTTTATCTGTTCACAGAGGGCTTATACTCACAAGTTCAGGCCCAGAGAACGGTGTTCTCCAACTACAACACAACCAGTACGTCTCAACAGGTAATTCCTCTTCCCATCGCAAAAGGGGTCACTGTGGCATTGCCTAATACTTTAGATGGAATCAAGTTTTAACAAATAAGGTTAAACCCTATGCAAACTGAGGTTTCTGCTCTTCAATTAATTTACCAGTTTATCTTAACTAAGTTTAAGGGTTCAGTCACAAACTATTGTATTGTATATAGACATGTGAAGAAAATGCATAAGGTTCAAGCTTGACCCTCAAATTTGTATTTAAAATTGAACATCTTTAGCTACCATTTATATTGTTTTCAATTATGGAACATTTAGATTGATTTAGAGCATAATCAATTCCATATGTTTTTTAAGTAGCTGAAAATCAAAAAACCCTTATATGTAAAGATTTTGCTCTAAAGCAATTTAAATGTTCTATAATTGAAAACACGGAAAATTCATCATTTGTTTTTAATTTCATTCACGAGATACAAAATTTTGTCTTTTTTATGCCAACCTCAGCATCGTTGGGTTACTTTTGTCTATGGCAAAGTGAGTTTAATGTTTACACCAAGCCATTAATCAAAAATTAAAACAGAAATAACAAGGCGTTAAAAGGATTAGATATAACAGATTATGTTCACTTTGTGTTGTAATTATCAGAGTAATAGAAGCTTTAAAAACAGATATGAGCCTTGCGCTGGGAAAAGGGTTGAATGCGTAAAGTGTTTGACTCCAATCAGGGACACCACTTACAAATTGGATTTGGCTAAGAACATATTTCTTTAAAAAAAAATCTATAAAAGTGGAAAGTTTTGTCCCTGATTGGCCTGGTTATTCCTGAAGATTCATGTATAATAGAACAACCAGCAGCAGCTGCATGTTGGCTTTTGGGCAGTTGGCATCCACTATTACATCTGCTCACTATTTCAAGGCAATTTAAGTTGATTCTTCATGAAAGTTGTCAATAATGTTTGTGGGCAGAATTTTGTGTACAAGTATAGTAACAAGCCAGATTCTCTGTACTTGTTTAATGAAGAAAAAATGACCAGTAAACATGTGTGCCAATGTACTCACGATCAATGTAAACCAGTCTTCTAACTGGGTGCATTTTGTTGGCATTCTCGTTCTTAATTTATTTTTGTGTATGAACTGCCTAAAAAAATGCGACTTGTCTGAGCATAAATGCCATCTGAATTTATGCAATCGGCATAATTTTCCTGACAGTTTATACAGTTTTAAGTGTGCTGTCACATTGCAAAACCGTGTTATATTGTCTTAAAAAGTTTATGGCCTGTATGGATGCTATATTTTTAAATCTTTTTCTATAAATAAGGAATGTAGTTGACACTTGTTCATAGTTTTATTCCATTGTTCCTCAAAAAGTTGTAACTCTGTTGCTCTGGTATCTTCAACACCATTGAGTAATTAAATGGTAATAAAATTGAATGTGTTTTAATTCCCTTTTATTAACCAGGTTTTGTTATTAGATTGGCGAATGCGGGCGGGCTGGCGGGCGGGCGGAACAAGCTTGTCCGGGCCATAACTATGTCGTTCATTGTCAGATTTTAAAATCATTTGGCACATTTGTTCACCATCATTGGACGGTGTGTCGTGCGAAATAATTACGTCGATATCTCCAAGGTCAAGGTCACACTTTGAGTTCAAAGGTCAAAAATGGCCATAAATGAGCTTGTCCTGGCCATAACCATGTCATTCATTGTGAGATTTTAAAATCATTTGGCACATTTGTTCACCATCATGGGACGGTGTGTCGCACGAAAGAATCACGTCAATATCTCCAATGTCAAGGTCGCCACGACTAAAAATAGATTTTTTTTAAAAACAAACTTACAAAGGGGGTTAATTTTGTTTGTTGTTTCAAAAGTTCAGTTTGAGTTTTCTCCCTTTATCACATTTTTTTTTCACAATGAAAACCTGGTTTTGTGACAATTTTGTCCCTTGTTATTGTTTAATTTGAGTTACAATGTTTTAAGGTTAAATTTCATTTACACTTGGATGTATTATGAATATTGCTGGGCCAAGTGTGAGGTTGAGCGATCCAAAACCCGTTTAAACCTCCAATGCTTTGCATTGACCGTTCCAAGGCGGTGACCCCAGCTTTATTCTTATTTGTGTTTATGTTGTTTTGTATTGTGCTGTTTTGTACTGTTTGGGCAATAGGTCACTTGCCTTAAATAAAGGACCTACTAATTGTTTATAATAATAATTCAATACTACTCCAGCAGCTGTTTCACTCCTTTATACTGTGTCTAATGTAATGTCAAATGGTAACTTGTTGTCAAGGTTGGACCTTGCAGTAAATATAAGAATGACCTTCTGATGATGCAACTAGATATTCACTTCGTTGATATTTGATTTCAGAGGACACCCTTCCTGAAAACATCGCTGGGTGCAACTGCGCCATACGTGACCCTTTAGTGAAATGAGATACCAGGCGGAATGTCAAACCGTTACTACTCCGGTCTCCAGCAATAGCCTCAGCCTTGGACGCAGGTTCATGATGCACCCATGGCCTTACTTATTTCTGAACATCTCAATCTCAAAGCAATTGATGTGAATTAATGATAATAAGACTCCACAAACCACGTTTTGGAGAGGGTATATTGGAGTCAATTTTCTGTAAGTTGTTAAGTCAAAGCGGCATTTTTTGCATATATTATAAAAAGATTTGTATCAAATCTAAATTTCTCAAAGGATTAAATTGGAACTTAAATTGTGTTAAACCGTTGAACAGTAAGTGATAAGTGGTGATTTTGTTGCATGCAAAGCCCCATCGTTTCATTGGCCAAGTCACTCTTTTACCCAGTATTATTTTACTTTCAGTATCTCACTATAATGGGAAATCAGAAGATATGAAACTTATATTCTACCGGTAATCAGGGTTTTAACTAACATTTTGCCCACAGTTGCGCTGTAACCTATATGCAATTCTCGGTTTTAACTTACATTGTGTCTAGTGCTGCAACAATACGCCAAAAAACGTATTGCAATTTATTGTCAGTTCAAAAACCCGTATTGCAATATATTGCAATATATTGCTAACTTGTACCAAAATTATAACTTGCCAATTACCCAATAATCCCGTAAATTCCAGTTTTAAAGCAAATTCTGGTAAATATTTACTATAAATGTGCTCAAGAATAACAAGAAACACAAACATTCACAATTTTTCATTTGTTACTATAAAAGATGTGATGAAATAACGTCCAACCGGGGCGTTTTTTCCACTGAACACACGTAAGTCACCTGACGTGATGTTCCCGTGTTTATACAACACAAAATATTGAGATTTGTACGCGCTTTTTATTGAGACAAAGGATAAAGCACTTTTTATTTGACGCTAGAATTTTTTATTGTCGCGTTAGCATTAAAATTTGGAAGCGTGTTTCCGAAGTTCGGATTACAAATTTAATAGTGCTCAATTCAAAATCGAACGAAACATTTACAGCTGTGCGCAATTAATTCAACAATAATCTGTTCAAAAGCATCGAACGAATGCTCCCAATGTAACAACGCTACTCCGTATAATACACTTTTTAGAATGCTATTTTTACGTTTAAAATAATTTACACTGATTTGTTTTGTTAACCTTGTTATCATTATTTCGGATGGCTTTTCTGGATGAAATGTGAATGAATTTTTGTAAAATTTTCGTACAGGTATGATGAAAATCATATTGCAATACAATATGCGGATTGCGTATTGCGATATATAGCAATATACCGGTATATTGTTGCAGCACTAATTCTGTCCACAGTTTCGCAAAGTTGTTTGAATAGTAGTGTCTAAAAACAAATAAAGCATAGTCACTTGCATCCTGTGTAATCAATCATGTTCATGAAGGAGCCATTGTGAAATATTATGTTGCATTTTGACAAATTGCCAAGCATATTTCTTTAAGATTATCTTGTTAAGTGTTTGGCAGAACCAAGCCATGTCGACGCAGCAGCAAAAACAACAGTAGCAGTCTAGTAAGCTGTCTTACATGTTTGAGCTACCTAGTTGTAGCAGTTTTCAGCAACGTTGTCACAATATGGATTGTTTTAATAAAACCTAATGGAGTTATAGAGCATAATTACTGGTTCTGGTGTAAGATCGTACTTTATAACGCACTTTCATCAACAACACTGATGCATATGCATGACAGCTAATACAAGTATAAATGCACAAACTAAAGTATGAATTTCTTTATAATTTAATTTATTCGCAAACATTAGTTTCAAAACATATTTAAGCATATCAATATTTGTATGCCCCCCTTCGAAGAAGAGGGGGTATATTGCTTTGCACATGTCTGGCGGTCGGTCCGTCCACCAGGTGGTTTCCGGATGATAGCTCAAGAACACTTGGGCCTAGGATCATGAAACTTCATAGGTAGATTAATCATGACTCGCAGATGACCCCTATTGATTTTGAGGTCACTAGGTCAAAGGTCAAGGTCACGGTGACCCGGAATAGTAAAATGATTTCCGCATGATAACTCAAGAACTCATATGCCTAGGATCATGAAACTTCATAGGTAGATTGATCATGACTCGCAGACCCCTATTGATTTTGAGGTCACTAGGTCAAAGGTCAAGGTCACATTGACCCGAAATGGTAAAATGGTTTCCGGATAATAACTCAAGAACGAATACGCCTAGGATCATGAAACTTCATAGGTAGATTGATCATGACTCGCAGATGACCCCTTTTGATTTTGAGGTCACTAGGTCAAGGTCACGTTGACCCGAAATAGTAAAATGGTTTCCGGATAATAACTCAAGAATGCATATGCCTTGGATCATGAAACTCCATAGGTAGATTGATCATGACATGCAGATGACCCCTATTGATTTTGAGGTCACTCGGTCAAAGGTCAAGGTAACGGTGACCCAAAATAGTAAAATGGTTTTTGGATGATAACTCAAGAAGGCATACGCCTAGGATCATGAAACTTCATAGGTAGATTGATCATGACTCGCAGATGACCCCTTTCGATTTTGAGGTCACTAGGTCAAAGGTCAAGGTCACGGTGACCCGAAATAGTTATATGGTTTCCGGATGATAACACAAGAACGCTTACGCCTAGGATCATGAAACGTCATAGGTACATTGATCATGACTCGCAGATAACCCATATTGATTTTCAGGTCACTAGGTCAAAGGTCAATGTCACGGTGACCCGAAACAGTAAAATTGTTTCCGGATGATAACTCAAGAACGCTTTTGCCTAGGATCATGACACTTCATAGGTACCTTGATCATGACTCGCAGATGACCCCTATTGATTTTCAGGTCACTAGGTCAAAGGTCAAGGTCACAGTGACAAAAAACGTATTCACACCATGGCTGCCACTACAACGGACAGCCCATATGGGGGGCATGCATGTTTTACAAACAGCCCTTGTTTACTTTGCTTTAATTTATTGTTTGATTTTTATCACGTTGCCTCTCTTTTCCTAACCAGGTCAAGGGTCACCTCACAACGTTCAGTGCCTAGCGATGAAATCATCCACCGTTACATGTAGTTGGTCAGTAAAATGAGCGTTTTGTCTGCATATAAAGTAAAAAGATTTTATCAAACAACATCTACATTTCTCACGGGATTAAATTGATACTTCAGTTGTTTGATCCCCATGAAATCTTGCTTTGATTGGTAGATGGTCATCTTGTTACAAAGCCCTAAATTATCATTGGCCAAGTCACTTTTGCACAAGATCAAATTAATATCACTGTATCTCACCACACATGGGAAATCACAGGCTGTGTAACATATTCTATTCAGGGTTAATAACTAACAAATAATGTTGCAAAAACTTGTAATCCAATCCCATGCATATTTAATGCAATAAATATGTTTAAACTAACTAACATTGTGCCCACAGTTGTGTAAAGTTGTGTGAATACTTTTGTTTAAAAGAAAGAATAAAGCATTTGCATAACTTGTAAGGAAAAATACAGTGACAAAGAACAGTAACTGTTTATAGTCTTCTTCTTTAATTTCCTCGCTTTCTTTCATTTCCTTATATTTTATTCTCTACAGCATATCTCAAACACTATATAACTAATTGATACTTAAAATATAAATGGATGGCACAGGTGCCATGTTTTACAAATATTATTCTACTCTCTAAAACAAATGTCATACACGCAAACACATGTCGGTAGGGATTTGGTACTATTGTGATAAGCTCTTGTTTTTCTAAAATCATAAATCGATTTAAAATATTCAATTAATCTACAACAGCGCACTCATTCTGACACGTTTTTTCCACCATACTTTTTGTCAGTTTGTAAGGATGCAATTAAAAAGAGTGTGTATCCGACTTTGCATCAGACCCCTATTAGAAGTAGAGCCCTGCCTATAAAGAGACTAATCCAGTACCGACCTGTGCACATGTCTTTTGCAATAAACAAGCTGTAATACTTTCACTTGTCGTATTCTCAGATGAGTCACTGTATCAATGTATTCAAGGTTAATTTTTACTTTAAAAAATAACAGTGCGTAAATGTAAACCCTGTAAATTCAAGTTATTTCAAAATAAAACACAAGTAAATTACTTTTAAACTGTTCTCACGTTAGTTTTTGTTATTGTACTGAAACATAAAAAAGTGTTGCATTTGGTAAATCTTCATATATGTATAACACTTTTTCTAGAACAAGTATATTTAAACCATTTCTTGTTAACCCACCACGTGTATTTTATGCCCCACTTTAAAGGAGAGGGGGTATATTGTTTTGCAGGATGTTTGCCGGTCTGTCGTTCGTGTGCTGGTAGACCAGTTGATTTCCTATAACTAACTTGTCAAAGAATTGATATATTGGCTTCATACTTCACATGTGCATTGGTCTTGGACAGTATGGACAGTAGATGACCTCTATTGTAATTGGGGTCACTTGTTCAAAGGTCATGGTCACTGTCACAATAATTGTGAAAATGATCTGATCCATAACTCGTCAGCAAATTGACCAATAGGCTTGATACTTCACATATGCATTTGCCTTGGACAGTAGATGACTCCTATCGAAAATGGGGTCGCTAGGTCAAAGATCAATGTCACAATACATGTGAAAATCCTTTCCGATCAATCAATCGTCAACAAATTGATCTATTGGCTCGATACTTGACATGTACATTGACCATGGACGTTAGATGTGCCCTTTTGAAATTGGGGTCACTAGGTTAAAGGTCAAAGTCACTGTCACAATAAGTGTGAGAATCGTTTCCAATTAATAACAAATTTACCAATTGACTTGAGACCTCACATGTACATCGGTCTTAGACAGTAGATGATGTCTATTGAAATTTGGATCACTAGTTCAAAGGTCAAGGTCACTGTGACATTTAGTGTTAAATTGGTATCAATTTGAAATGTCATCAAAGGATTGAGTGATGGGTGTCAAGGCTCTGTTTTGGGAGGCATCTGTCTCAGACTGTGGAGATCTTGTTTTTATTTAAACATTCTTAAAATAAAGTTTGGTGATAAACCAAAATGAACTAATGTTCTCTCTCTCTATTGATTTTAGCTTCAATGCATTGAATGCATTCACAGTTTCAACATGCTTTACAACTCTAGAACATCGCTTTAGTTAAATCTTTTGACATTACCTTGTTGATATGATAGGTCGAGGCACTGACAAACGTTTTGTTGGGTTGAAATCAGTTGGGGTTGTCCTTGAAAACGCTAGTATTGCTTTGAATTTGTTTTGTTTGATGCATGATTTACTTTTATTCCAGAAAACCTGGGTAGCAGAGCAATGAGTATGTCCGAGGAGCATTTGCAGTCATCGTCTCCAGATTATGAGATCCCCATGCTCCACAACCCTCAGTCTATGAACATCATGCAGAGCGAACCTTGGGTTAGTTTTCCTTTTTCATGGCCTTACTTTCAGAGATTGGTGGGTGCATGTAGATTTAACATTGTGTGTCAATACATCTTTCAATCCAGCTGTGGGTTTTTTTGGTCGTGTGTGAGCTAGTCTGTCGGTCGGTCGGTCCGTCGGTCAGTCCGTATTAAGTGTCCGCTTTCTAATTCAAGTTGTTTTCATCCGATCTTCACCAAACTTGGTCAGATGATGTCTAGGTCAAGTTCGAATGTGGGTCATGCCGGGTCAAAACTAGGTCACGGGGTCACTAAGTGCGTTTTGAAAATTGAGCATGGTGTCTAGTACTTTTTAAAAATTAAGCATGGTGTCCGCTCTCTTATTCAAGTAGTTTTCTTTTTTTATTCCATTTTTAGCTCGACTATTATATATGAAAAATATATTGTGGAGCTATCCTACTCACCCCGATGTCGGCGTTTCCATTAGCCTGCAAATGTTAACGTTTTCGTACTACCCCAATTTTTCCTTGACATATTGCTTTCATATTTTGCATACTTGTTTACCAACATGACCCCAACCTATAAACAAGAGCAGACAACTGTATCAAGCATTTTGACAGAAATATTGCCCCTTATATACTTAGAATGTGTTATTGATAAAGCTATGTTAAAGTTTGCGTACTACCCCAAGTGCTTTATATACCATTTTGCAAGCTTTTGTATTTTCTGTTATTTCGTAAATTTTCGTATTTCCTAAAAATCTGAAAAATTACCATTATTTGTAACGCGTGATGTTGCATCTTTATAAAATAGCATTACCCACTGTAAGGTGTGCTCACTAAATCTGAAATGGTTATATTATTTGAAAGAGGTTTTATACGATTGGCAATGGATTTTGTAGCTATTTTGTAATCAACGTTAAAAAGCGAGATGGGCCTCCAGTTATCGATCAAAAGGGTGTCCTTTGCGGTCTTAGGTAGTAAAGTAATTATGCTTTGTTTTTGCAATTCTGTTAGATTATTGGTGTCTAAAGAATAGTTAAGAGAATTAACGACATATTGCTTAATATAATTCCAAAATATTTTGTAAAATTCTGCAGATATGCCATCTGATCCTGGACTTTTATTGTTTTTCATGTCTAGCAGTGCTTTAGCGCATTCATACTCTGATAGGTATCTTTGTTCATTTTGCGTTTGTTCTGGGTTTATTTTATTGCAGATATTGGTATGGAAACGTTCATGATGTTTATATCTATATTGTTGTCTTTTTTATAAAGATTCTCATAAAATTTGGCAGTGTTTTAATATTTCGTTTTGATCACGTATTACAGCATTATTATTAGTTTTTAGTTGTTCAAGTAGTTTTCATCAGAGCTTCACCAAACTTTGTCAGAAGTTGTAGCTATATGATGTTTAGTTCAAGTTCGAACATGGGCCTTGCCGGGTCAAAAACTAGGCCACGGGGTCACTTAGTGCGTTTTAAAAATTGATCATGGTGTGCGCTTTTTTGTGAAGACAACATGCAAAATAACCTGTGTCAATGCGGCATGTGGGGGTATTTGTCACGTCCGTGACAAAGCTCTAGTATTGGTTCATTTATTTTATAGTAGTGAAGTTTTCAGTCAAAAGTAAATTGTGGTTGCATCGGTTGCCTTTTGCCTACCTCACACATACATCTCAGTAAAACTCTTCTCCAGCACGTTTTATTTGCTATTGGCTAGTTGGCCCTGTCTTATTGTTATAAATGATAAGGTGATATTTTTCCAATGGAAGAAATGTATGTTTCTCGAATATCAACCCATATTTCCTGATTGATGGTAAGATTTATAGTTAGTTGGTAATAAAGTGGTTATGATTAACTTTTCATGTAACTCAATGTATAAAAGTGCTATTTTTGTTCTTGTTTATCATCCGTAACACATACAATGAACAACTGACATTAACTGTTATGAATCTTTCTTTTTTCAGACGTACCTTGACGAAATCAAACCAGCAAATCAGAAGGACAGCCTGCTGCTACCGTTGTTATCATATTAACCCCATACCGAAAAAGCTCAGAGATATAAAGGCTGTTTAAGATGTGCTTGTCTCTACATACCCCGTGTCTGGTGTCAACATGTACAATTGAATGTCTCTACATACTCCATGTCTGCTGTGAACATGTACAATTGAAGGTCTCTACATACTCCATGTCTGGTGTGAACATGTACAATTGAAGATCTCTACATACCCCATGTCGGGTGTGAACATGTACAATTGAAGGTCTCTACATACCCCATGTCTGGTGTGAACATGTACAATTGAAGGTCTCTACATACCCAATGTCTGGTGTGTACATGTACAATTGAAGGTCTCTACATACCCCATGTCTGGTGTGAACATGTACAATTGAAGGTCTCTACATACCCCATGTCTGGTGTGAACATGTACAATTGAAGACCTCTACATACTCCATGTCTGGTGTGAACATGTACAATTGAAGGTCTCTGCATACTCCATGTCTGGTGTGAACATGTACAATTGAAGGTCTCTACATACCCCATGTCTGGTGAAAACATGTACAATTAAAGGTCTCTACATACTCCATGTCTGGTTTGAACATGTACAATTGAAGGTCTCTACATACCCCATGTCTGGTGTGAACATGTACAATTGAAGATCTCTACATACTCCATGTCTGGTTTGAACATGTACAATTGAAGGTCTCTACATACCTCATGTCTGGTGTGAACATGTACAATTAAAGGTCTCTACATACTCCATGTCTGGTTTGAACATGTACAATTGAAGGTCTCTACATACCCCATGTCTGGTGTGAACATGTACAATTGAAGGTCTCTACATACCCTATGTCTGGTGTGAACATGTACAATTGAAGGTCTCTACATACCCCATGTCTGGTGTGAACATGTACAATTGAAGGTCTCTACATACCCTATGTCTGGTGTGAACATGTACAATTGAAGGTCTCTACATACTCCATGTCTGGTGTGAACATGTACACTTGAAGGTCTCTACATACTCCATGTCTGGTTTGAACATGTACAATTGAAGGTCTCTACATACCCCATGTCTGGTGTGAACATGTACAATTGAATGGCTCATCTTTGGAATTGGGACACGTGGAAAATTAGTGATTTGATTCAGACAGAAATCGCATAGTGACAAATCACAACAAAAAATGGAAAGCAAGAAAGTCTTGTGGCCAGCAATGTTTTTATGTGACCACTAAGTTGTGTTCAAAGAAAAACAATAGTTCATGTTTTATTGGAACTATGATGCTGTCAGTCATTTTATGTTGAAGGCTTTAAATAACTATATTTAAATATAATAAGATTAAGATTACTTGATAAAAGAAATAATGTTATATAGTATTTTAAGCGCAAAATTTACAAGTCTATCCAATTACTGTGTCTGTATTATGACATTTTATTTTGGAAATGTTAAGGAAAATATAATGTTAGTAAATATATGTCTATGAATGTTGATTTTGACATTTGTCAAAGCTGTTTAAATGATGCTGGTAACTTCGACAAAATTTAAAGAAATGTATTATTTTCATGTAATGAGACGTGCTTCAGTTTTTTGTGGCTTAACCTGTAATATAGAGGTGGTAGTTACAAGAATTGTTTAGCCAGATGGAGAATGTTTATGCTATGGCTTTGATACTCTTAAGTGTGCCCATTGGTGTCAGGTTTTTATCAAGAATATTGTTTATTGTCTAACAATTTCTTAAAAATATTGATTAATTTTAGACAAAATCATTTAATCTTCCTTAAATTGTCTATTCCGTATTCACGACCAGTTATTTATTAATTTGCATGAAAATGATTTATGAATGACTTTTGTGTTGCTTAAAATGCTTTATTTGTTTTGGAACTGAGTATTTAAAAACGAAAATATGAGGTGTAGGAAAAATGGCCAAAGTTATGATAATTATTTTTTTGTTTTTGTAAAGTTTATTATGCTTTATATGTTTGTGTATAGGCATTTAGACGACCAGATTAACTTGACCAATAATTCGTGCTCACTGTATATATCGGTCAGTACATTAGTCACTTGTATATATAGCGATTGTGAAATGATTGTATTTGCGATGTAAATCATGCGTTTATTGTTGCCATTTTGATTTTCGATGTTAACATTTATTTGTAATAACAATTTTCATCATGTACATCTTTTATATGCCAGATAATAAAAACAAACATTGCTTGTGGGAATGCTCATTTGAAACTTTCTTAATGATACAGAACAACACATTCTGAAGAGGCAAATATCCTTTAGGCAAAAGGAACATCTTGTTACTAGTATATGTACTGCTTTTCATTAGATAAAGTCAAGCAACTATTGAAAGATTGGTTTAACTTTGTTTTGCATTATCTTAAGAAAAATTAATATATTCTACTTGGAAATCAGTCAATTGCAAATCAAGTGAGAGTGATTTAACATGCTAACACTTGTCAATAATTGAATTGTCTCTCTTTGTACATAAATATAGGGATGTTGTTGCTTGAAAAACAAAGTTGTATCCGTTGTTAGATAATGCTTTTGTTCATCTCTCAACATAACAAGTACATTCATTTGTTCATCTCTCAACATAACAAGTACATTCATACAGTTATTAAAAATATGACACTCTTAATTCTCAGCCATCAGTTTGTATTGGGATGTTGTGGAATACTTACTAAACTAATATACGTCTGTTTAATGAATGAATAGCTTTGGTACAATATGATACTCAGTGTTACAAAACATGTGTAATAAAAATATAATGTCATTTATTTGAAATCATAAAATTTAGTTGTCCATACAATGCTTACAGTTTTGCAATTGCGATGATAAAGGAAATGTTCTGCTCAAAAATGTCTTTTTAAGACATGTGAAAATTGTAGCAATCATATTGTACTTGTATTTATATTATACATTATAAGAATTTACTTACAGCTGATGATAGCGGCAGTTTACTATTTGTGTTACAGTTTGTTTCACTCGACCATCAGACCATATTTCCTTAAAAATGTGATTGTTAATATTGAACTGTAATTGAATGCATGAAACATGACTGTTCTGTTGCTTAACAGCTGAAAATAGCTTGATGTTTGTAAAACTGTATGAAATGTTTCAAATAAATCATTTTGATTACATAAAAAAATAAAATTACATTTTGCGTTACTTTGAATGCATAACAAACAATTGTTACCATACAACCATATTAGTATTGAACTTAATTAATACTTTAACTTTAAGATGCAATTTTTACAATAATGTGTTAATATTTTCATCCATTCCAAATAAGCATTGTGCATTCGTAAATATAGGGTGTATATACACTGCTTAGATGCCTTTTTTAAATTGCTTGTGTACGTTATATTGATTAAAGACTCTTATGTATTGCATATTTGTGTGTGCCAATGTCTTACTTATTTCTTCACAGTCCTTAAATTACTGCAAATAGTACTTTAAGAATGTTAAAATATTTATCTTAACCCTTTCAGTGCGGGAACCTAATTTTGAAGGCCTTTGCAAACAGTTTGGATCCAGATGAGACGCCACAGAACGTGGCGTCTCATCAGGATCCAAACTGTTTGCTATTCTGATAGTATTCTTTGAAAAAAAATCGAAGAAAATGCTAATTTTAGAAATTCAGCAGACGACATTTTAGCAGACGACAAATTTCCCAGCATGCAAAGGGTTAACTATAACCAGGTTATCTGTTAATTTAAGTTTCATACATAATATTTATTGCTAATAAATCAGCACTATTGATTGATTTTTTATATGGGCACTTCCCATGACTTTATTCGTGAATATTTCTTTGAATGTGCGGTAGGGAAAACATTGTTTGCTTGAAGGTTAGAAACTTAATGTTGACATCTTGAAAGATGGCAGTATACATTTAACTGCAGAGTAGCTGGGAAAAAGATTGCTGTTAAACAATGTTTGACAGAACTCCACGCAAGATATGTCATGCATGCGATATGCATGAACTATCTTTTTAAAATAATTTGGATCTGAATTATCTTTAAGAAATGGTATGGTTATGAGGGTCTCTATGGAAATAATATAGTTTATGTGACTTAAAGAGATATACATGTTTATGTTAGTGATGTGTTTTTGCTGATCCAAGTCTGTTCCTACACACTATTTAAAGTAGATAACTACAAGTTATCTCATTTAAATGGGAAAAGTATTGTACTGTGAAAAAGTGTTGTGAGTTCAAATAAAAATACTATGAACCGTTGTATTAGTACTATATTGGCTACCCTTTGAATTAGTACTATATTGGCTCCCCTATTGAAACTATGGCACACATATTGATTTTGGCCTCTCCGTCTATTAGTTCGCCGTCTTACTTTGGTCGACATTGGTTTCCAGTCAATATCTTAAGAACTATTCCGTTTAGAGCTTTCAAATTTCACATTGTGATTGGCGTTCTTGGAGGTTTAGTATCGTTTGATTTTGGATTCCTCAGGTAAAGTATTAAGGTTGCAGGGATCTCTTGGGTGAAAATGGTAACAATGACGGGATTAAGACTTGAGCACACCATCGTCTTTGCATTCAGTCAATACTTGATGTAACGTTTATAAGGAAATCGTTCAATGAGACATCACTCAGACGTATGCACACGTTTCCTCATGGTGACAGAGACGTTATTGAGACGTCGTCACACATGATAATTTTACAAAATCATGCTGGTAAAGCCTTAAATTTGATAACTGCTGTGATGCAATTTGATGCTGACGAAGTCATGTCGTCAGAATATCTACATGCTTTTGGTCAAAGCAAAATTTGCAAATGCAGACTACTCTCTGTTGATAACACAGTATTGTTTTCAATGTACAAAAATGTATCAAATAACACAAATTTTAGGGAAAGAAATTGATGAAAACCTATCGGTAAATGACATTTGTCTTGTATTGTGAGACAGAACTACCTAATAGTAGAGTGCCCATGATACATGTAGAAGGAAAATCGTTTAATTATCTAACCACACATGTGTGACGTATATGCAAGTCAAAATAGTCTACGGACATTTGCCAGTTTGCTATAAACAACACAAGGTGAATTCACTTTTCTATCGGCAAGTATTGTGCTTAGATGTTCTATTTATAAGATTTGTATACGGGTCATGCAAAAATTGATCTTATGCAATATGATCCCAACGTAGCTTCAGCCAGGCCTGCGCAATCGCACAGTCTTGTAAGAATATGAATACTGAATAAACTACTCGGTTATTACCAAACCTTGCGTGCCTTTTTTTAAAGCGGAAAGCGTAGCCATTGATGGGAAAGTGCGCAGGCTTGGCTTGAGCTACTCTGGCCGCATATGTCATAAGACCGATTTTCGCATGACGCGGATGATATAGTTTTATTTGAATATGGGGAAAAACTGCGTCTCAAAGCCAAACAACTTATTTGGCATAGTAAATATAAATAGTAAGTATAAATAAGAAACATGCAGTTCTCTGTTTTGGAACAGCTTGATGCGCAGAGGAGATTTGACAGGACCTTCGCGGAAACGTCGATTGCAGTGCCAATGTGAGCATATCCTTGGAAAACCGAATAACGTGTGCCTGAAGACGAGAACATGTCAAAACGTGAACGAGCATTTTTAATAGGATTTGTTTCTACATGTATGGATATGTTTTGACTGCGGCATCATCGCTTTCTACTGTCTTCTAGGCACTAGTCAGTTAATACATGTATCCTCAAATATAAATTTACGTGTTTTTTTCACGTAATGTGCCTGTTCCAACGCCGACCAGTTGCATATACATTCTGTATTTTTCAATATGAAACCGAGAAATAATAGTTTTATAAATATCTTTAAAATTTACTTATTACGCAACCTACCATTAGCTGCAGAGTTTAACCAGTTTGTTCTGTTTTGCTGACTGCCTCGTGAAGTTCGCGTTTTGCATCGCGTATTTTGTAATTTTGATAAATCTGTTTTTTTTCTGTTTTCATGACCCACATACCATTTAAATAGCGAATGATTATAAAATAAACAACTAAGGCTTTATTTACTGAAAACAGCGTACTATGTAACTGGCAATTTAAACGTTAATTTATAATAAGCTTGAATACAAGTTCAGAAGAAAGAGTCCCTGAGCACCGCGACACTGAACGCTTTATACCCTTGCATATACTGTTTGTACAGTCAAAACTTGCTGAGGACTTACGCGTATATACGATCGTATTACTATTTTTAAATCGATAAAACGATATTGTATTAACGACTTTAATACATTTCAAACGAAGTCTAGAATAATAACGTAACGTTTTTTTTCAATGGCAAATAATGTTTTGCTTTCTTGTACTCAAAACAGGTACTCAGTTGTGTAATCCCAACCGATTTGTGCAAATTCGTTCATAGGAAACATGGACAAATTGTGATCAATTATATATCAAACACGAGTCAATTTGTCGGTATTGGCGTTAATTTGCTCGTGAATTTTCCATGAAGTAAGAACATAAGAAGTATTTGATGTTTTATATAATCAGTCCTGTTCATAAAATAATTTGATATTGCGATAATAATATGAGTCGTGTACTGAGAAAACTGGGCTTAATGCATATGCCTACAGTCCGCACAGGCTTATCAGGGACGACAATTTCCGCTTAAGCTAGATTTTTGGTAAAAAGGGACTTCCTTTAAGCAAAAAATTCTATTAAAGCTGAAAATGTCGTCCCTGATCAGCCTGTGTGGCTTCAAAGTGAATCTGGGACGACCGTTAACGCACATGCATTAAGCCCAGTTTTCTCAGAACACGACTTATATATTCACATTGCAATCGTGTAGGCTCTCGTTACGCGAGCTTGATTATTTAAACTATTTGTTTAGAGGCACATCAACTGTTTTTTTTTAAGAAGAGACTATCTGCAAACCAAAAATAACGTAAAAGCGGAAAGTGTCGTCCCTGATTAGCCTGTACGGACTTCACAGGCTAATCTGGGACGACACTTTACGCACATGCATCAAACCCTCTTTTCACAGAGTACGGCCCGTATTTAATATTTGTCAGAATGCCTTTTAAAAGGTGGTCTCATGGGATCTTTCGAATGAATCGCAGCACTTATTAGTATTGGTGTGTGCAAAATTAAAATAATCTTGTACATTTTATGTACAATTAAGTTATAAATTAACAGAACTTATAATTCAGAGCTCCTGTTATCGAGATACAACTCTTATTCGGAACATCACTTACAATACACTGCAATAATGTAGCGGTAGAAAATAGCGTTTCATTAGTAAACGAATAATTGAGCATAACATGAAAGAAAACGTATTTCGTGAAACGTATTTTGTGCCCATAATATTGAACAGGAGGAGTGCAAACTGGTACTTTTTTAAATTCGGCGGTCGAAAATGAAAATTCGAGGAAATGAATGTGTCAACCAGATACTTCAATAACAAAAAAAGTTTTGTTTTAGTAACGTTTGATGATGTCATGAGGGAAAGTTGTCGCTTTTAATAATTTAAGAAGAATCGGAAATCAAAGTTATGCTATTGAAGCATGTGGGAAGGAGAAATGCGGAGAATATCAAAGGAAGAACATTTTGTCATATGAAAATAGTGTTTACCATGAGGAGTTTAAAGCCATAGCGCAACTTATACCACTGGGACTTTTAACCCATGTATGCCTGGTGGACTCTCACATTATTCTAAATTGGATCAATTTCATTCCAAAATTAGGGATGTCTAGTATTTTTATTTATCTATTTAGAATATTTCTAACATAAATTCATGTAAGCAAACAGCGCGGACCCAGATGAGACGCCTCAAGCGGCGTCTCATCTGGGTCTGCGCTGTTTGCCAAGGCCTTTTTTCTAGACGCTAGGCATAAATGGGTTAATGCATGACATATTTTAAATACACATAAAATAATTCTTTGAACGAAAACACTTGGGTTTCGCGTCATAAACAAACTGTTGTTTGTTTTTAAGAAGCTTATAGGAATTTCAATATACCGAATTAATATACGCGCCAACGTTAAAATAATGTTGTTGTTGTTTGTTTTTTTTGTTATAAAGCTGCATATACTTTTTGTATAGATGATAACTATCTTGTTTTTGGAAATGAGTAGTGAAACTTAAAAATAAATAAGCAATTATATTAAGAGTCTTATTTTATATCTCTCATTCTGACGTTTAACAACATACCTGTATAATTAACGGCTATGTTTTATTTATGTTTGTTTTATGGGAACAACAAAAAAGATGTAAAGAAAATTATTCGGTTTTCAGTAGTTTTAAGTTTAGGTTCTTTCAAAATCGGTAAACGAATTAAATATGTGTTTATTTTCGTATTAAGGTTGTCAAAAAACGAAAATACGGTATTTGGACGGACTGTGTATCCACTGACCTGAGTTTGCAACGTCTGCATTTAATTTAACTCAGTTTTCTTTCATAAATATAATGCACATTACACGGACTTTGTTTGAAACTAAATATTTTTTCTTTTATCAATGTTGTATTTGCTCTAATAATCTGAGTGCATTGTCGTCTATTTGCTTAGCGAAAGCTTAGGTAGTTTGTTAAATGTACAAATTACTTCAAGTTCTCATTGACCTATAATTTCGCTGCGTACTCGTTCTATCATTTGGAATTTCGCTGAAAATTTATGAAAACAAAACAGGAGAAAACAAGTAGTCCATAATAGAAGTTGGTACTTTGAAATTCTAAATTATGTCTGAAAACACTTTAAAAAAATAACAATCTTCTTTCTTCTTCTCATCCATATCACATAAAAACACACCGGGTCTCTGCGCAAAGGTAGGATTCCAAAACTTCAGAACTAATCTGTAATCTTCCGTTTTGAAATTCATTACTTATTCATTGTGCAGGTAATGTAGACAGAAGATTTTATCGCGATAAAATGGACGATAAAACTCTCTTTTTAGAGACCTCTTGTGAACTATGAAAATTATCTGTAATTTCCATAAGCGGAGCGTATCAACTTTTAGTCTCCTCTAATATTCCCCTGATGATCTAACAACTACGTGATGGGTATATATATTAAATATTCCCTTACTTATAGACTTAAATCATCCGTCCCAGTGTCAGCCTTTGAATCTTGCAAGTCATAGTTAAAAACAAAACTTGGCATGGGTCAACGCCAAGGTTTCAAATAACACTCGTGGATGGCAGACCAAGAGCAGATTATAATGGGTTCATGCTCTGTAAAAAAGGGGTTTAATGCATGTGCGTAAAGTGTCGTCCCAGATTGGGATTTACGCAAATGCATTTAACCCCTTTTTCACAGATCACATTCAATATAGTTATTTTAACAGTTCTGATAATATGTTAACTTTTATAACCTAACGTCCATCATCAGCAATCGTATGCCCTTACTTAGCCGACCAATCATAGGCAGTATTTTCAGCTCAAAATTCAAAGTAGCATAAAAGGATCAGTCTTTTTTCAATTTCATCCGCGTGCGCTTCATAGTTTTATTTCGACCCATGGTGCAAAAAGGTACCTTGTGTACTTTAAATTTAACGGTATGTGGTACCATTTTGCACCAAGCGATTTGGAGCGATTTGATATATACCAACAATACAATTTTACATTGAAACCATTCAATCGATATTTCATAGTCCTGAGTAACTGTACTAAATGAGTCTGAGAAAACTGGACATAATGCATGTGCGCAAAGTGTCGTCCCAGATTAGCCTGTGCAGTCCGCACAGGCTAATCTGGGACGACACTTTCCGCATTAATTGGATTTTTGCTAAAAAGAGACTTCATTTTAACGAAAATGTACTGCACAGGCTGATCTGGGACGACACTTTAAGCACAAGCATTATGCCCAGTTTTCTCAAAAATAAATCTGTTAACAGGCTAATTCAGATTATAAATAAAAGTGGGATGCAATCACGTGACAGACAATTTGGCGACGTCCATTCCGAGATTCGTATTTTTCGCCATTGTATGACCTTGAATACCTTTTTTAATGCCGCTCACATTCCAGCCATATAAGCGAGAAAGTGATAAGAACAATAGTAGATTGCAACACTATCTGATTTGAAAGAAGCAATGTATCTAACTCGGCCGAACTACAATTTGAGTATTGCCAATGCGCGTGCGTGAGCATTAGGATAAGATGTTTTTAAATACTTTTTATTACGTTAGTTCTTTTTACTTGTAAAAAGCTTTTGTATTTGCTGAAGAATTCACGTATATATCAACCCCGCAGTATAATATTAAACCCTCTCCCATTCAGAAGCAAAGTGAAAATGACTATGTGCAAACAGCATAAAACCAGAACAGCTTTGGAATAACTCGCAATTTGTTCAGGTTTTATGCTGTTTGCTACTCACCAGTATCTAAGTGTTGGAAAGGAAGCCTTACACACTTGAAGAAAGGCCTTTAATTTCAAAGTACTTTCTAAGGGACTACACATGCTGAAAATACGTATCTAAGTGGTAAAGGGTCAAAACACTCACATACGCATTTCAGGCCATGGTATGTTAAGCCTAGCCGATTCGATAAATTATGCAATGATAGAATAGTAACATATTCTCTGTATGAAGTGGGCATTACAACATAAAACAAGCAATAGACGAGTTTTACATTCCCAAGTTGGGGGATGATCACAACGAGGAAATCAGGTTCAGTGAAATATGCCATCGAGATTTTTCCGCCAAAGCGTGCTTTATTATTTATGAAATCGTTATATTGTTTGATCATAGAACCACTTTATGAACATATAGTGTATACGTGTAACAAAAATTGTAACAGTTCACGTGCCAACTACGTACTCCACATGGCACCAGACACACTTTGGCGTCGTTTTATTACAATAAATATGATAACATGATATTATTTCAGTATTTTTTCTTTCTCTGCAGCTTGGGACTATAGCGAGAAGAGAGAGAAAAGAAGAGTATACCACTTTTATAAAGATCACATGATGAAACTATTTGAGCCTTGTTTTGGGATAACTGGGCTTAATGCATAAGCGTAAAGTGTTTTCCCAGATTAGCCTGTGCAGTCCGCACAGGCTAATCAGGGACGACACTTTCCGCCAAAACTTGATTTTCGATACGAAGGGACTTCCTTGAAACTAAAAATACCAAAAAATCGTAAAGTGTCGTCCCTGATTAGCCTGTCCAGACTGCACAGGCTGATCTCGGACGGCACTTTACACACATGCATTAAGCTCAGTTTTCTCAGAACAAGACCCATATAGTGTATACGTGTAACAAAATTGTAACAGTACATGTTACAATTAAGTATTCCACATGGTACCATGGTAATCAGTGCAGTAACTCAGGTGTCATTGTTTCGACATTGACTTCATGAAATATGGATAAAATAATAAAATAGACATTTAAGTTTAAGGTAAATTAAACTTCACATAATATAAAATAAGATTGATATTGATAAGATCAACATTACATATGTATAAAAATAGTTTCTAGTGAGCATAAAAGGCGCATGACTGTATATTATGACAAGTAACACTTTCTTGTTGGGTTGTTTGGTATAAATTGTTAAACTTATGTGTTTATCTATGCTTTCTTATTTTATTGTTCTTACTAGTGATCTTTAATATATTTGGACCGTGCTCTGTGAAAAAGGGATTTAATGCATGTGCGTAAAGTGTCGTCCCAGATTAGCCTGTGCCGTCCGCATAGGCTAATCAGGGACGACACTCTCCGCTTTTATAATATTTTTCAGTTAAAGAACGTCTCTCCGTGCTCAAAGTGAGCTTCTGTAATCATCCTATGTCAAGCGTCCAGCATCATTTGGTGTGCGGTATGTGTAATATTTCAGATCGTTACAAATCTAGAGGCCACGTTTGCCATCTAATCTTTATGGAACTTAGTCAGAAAATATTGGACTGTTTGAACATTATATAAAGATAGAATTTTAGTCACGTGTTTGAAACTAGGTCACTATGTCAAATCATAGAAAAATCGTGTAACCATTCTTGAGTCCACAATAGTGGTCTAAAACAGTGTATTCCTAAGGGCATAAGGAATATACTGGAATATACATTCCCAGGGTATGAAACGCAGAGCGTACGTAAGTGTTAATATAGTATTGTTTTGACTGTCACTATCATTTAATATGTATTGTATTTATAATATAAAATTTGACTATACTATTATACAAAGTTTGCATTAATATTTAATTATAATTAGCATTGCACCTATCATTCCAATAATTATAAGAATGCGGTACCATATTACTAGAATCAGCCCGTGTATGTTTCCGCGCAAGATGTATGATACGTTGGTGGGATTTACTGCCTCTTTCCCAAAGACCAATTTCTTGTCAGTTATCAGAATGTCCAGTAGATATTTGGACAGCACAGAGAAGACCGGGCCTTTGCATCGCTCCTCGATGAAAAGGTTTAACACTAGTCCATGGGAGTGCAATGCGGCTCGAAGCCGGCGCCTCTGCAATGAAAAGAGGTTGCAGTGTAGCAGAATGTGGGCAACCGTGAAGGGCTCCCGACAACGGTTCCAGAACGATGACATACTCTCCTGCGCCACCGAGTTACAGTGTGTTTCCAATCCTAAGACGCGTCGTGGCTCTGTCAAGCGTCATGGCTCTGTTAAGCGTTATGTCTCTGTCAATCGTCGTGGCTCTGTCAAGCGTCGTGGCTCTGTCAAGCGTCGTGGCTCTGTCAAGCGTCGTGGCTCTGTCAAGCGTTATGGCTCTGTTAAGCGTCGTGGCTCTGTCAATCGTCGTGGCTCTGTCAATCGTCGTGGCTCTGTCAAGCGTCGTGGCTCTGTCAATCGTCGTGGCTCTGTCAAGCTTCGTGGCTCTGTCAAACGTCGTGGCTCTGTCAAGCGTCGTGGCTCTGTCAAGCGTCGTGGCTCTGTCAAGCGTCGTGGCTCTGTCAAGCGTCGTGGCTCTGTCAAGCGTCGTGGCTCTGTCAAGCGTCGTGGCTCTGTCAAGCGTCGTGGCTCTGTCAAGCGTCTTGGCTATGTCAAACGTCTTGGCTCTGTCAAGCGCCGTGGCTCTGTCAGGCGTCGTGGCTCTGTCAAGCGTCATAGTTCTGTCAAGCTTCGTTGCTCTGCCAAGCGTCGTGGCTCTGTCAAGCGTCATGGCTATGTCAAACATCGTTTTATGTCAAGCCTTGGCTCTGTCAAGCGTCCTGGCTTTGTCAAGCGTCGTGGCTCTGTCAAGCGTCCTGGCTATGTCAAGCGTCGTAGCTCTGTCAAGCGTCGTGGCTCTGTCAAGCGGACTGCACAGGCTAATCTAGGACAACACTTGACGCACATGCATTAAGCCCATTTTTCTCAGAACGCGACTCATTTTATGACGAAAGCATTCATGTTCCCATATTGAACCGCGATTGTTTGGAATAATGATTCAAATCGAGCATATTTGTTTTGTAAATATTTCCTTAATTACCATCTCTACGGTATCAGGTTTGGTATGAATCGCATACGTAAAACCTATGTATGTGACACCATATTGAAGTCTTGTCTAAGTACATGCTTAAACAGCATAGCAAGCCTAAAGTTAAATGACTTGTGTGTGGACTCAAAATGACCGTTTTTACAGATTTTGGCATGTATTGTAGTGTATCATTAAATGCTTTATATTAATAAATGTAAACATTTGATCTAAAAAGCTTCAGTTTAAAATCAAGAAAAAACAAAAAAGTAACCCTCAACTGGGCTCAAACCACTGACCTCTGACGTTAAAGTCTAATGCTTAGACCACTCGGCCATCCGTTCTCATACAATGAATGATGTATTTTATACTTTATATAAGCAATCCTCGTAGTGTCACAAAATAAATATAACGACAACAACAGAACTCCCCAGATTATTCAGTCGTTTCGCGTTGCAACAATTTAAAATTTTCAAGTTTTTAAATCGTCAAAAGATGCATAAAATGTATATTTCAGAGCATGGTAAATGCTCAGTATTACTGTTTCCTCACAAAGATCATAACTTAAACGAAAATTTACGAATCTGAAACATTTCTTTTTAATTTTGTCAATTAACCAAAACGTGAAAAGGTCCCTTTAAAATGCATTCCTTAATTACGTTAGTATTAAATAAAATATTGTAGAAATCGCTCCTACTTGACATTGTTTATTAAATCAAAACAACATACGGACGCATCGCTTTTGAGAAACAATATACATGTATCATAACCCATTTATGCCTAGTGGACTCTCCCATCTTTCTAAATTGAATCAATTTATTTCCAAAATTAGGCATGTCTATTATATTTATTTTTATATTTAGAATACTTCTTACAGAAATTCCATTAAGCAAACAGCGCAGACCCAGATGAGACGCCGCATATGGGTCTACGCTGTTTGCAAAGGCCTTTTTTCTAGACGTTAGGCATAAATGGGTTAAAGTCATGCGACAGCTTAGGGATGCCTTGTACTTTGATTGTTGTTAAACTTATGATAAAGTATTTCCTCGTAAACTAATGATGATCGTGTCGAAACACAAAAAGACATTGACTTTTGCAGTCGTTTCTGTCAAATATTGTTTTATGTTATATATCTGCTTTGCTTCTACTATAGCATTTTGTCTAAATTTCGAACTTTTAAAGACCTTGACATGATAAAGTTGGTAAGGACATTTAATGTAATGTGAATACTTTATAGGTCATGTATGGTTTTAGAAGTTGGTTTAATAAACCTAAATCACTCTGTTAAAACCCAAATGAAGACCGATGCGAAATATCATGTACTTACTTTTGGTCTTATCATGTGTTTTTCAGATACACCGGACTCAGCATGTATTCTTCTACGAGATAAACGAAACTTTTATGAACGTATCTGTTTCAATAATCTACTAGTTTGAAATGGTCCGAACAAACTCTTGTCACGTGGTTGAATAAGGTGAGTGGTTATGGCATACGACCCATTGTCGCATGACGCGGCTCATAGACCATCGCTATTATGACAATATTGCATCATTCAAACCAATAGCGCTACTCGAAGGAGCCTGGATGTTCATGTGATTGGCATCAATATTTTTTGTTGCTTACCGGTATATTTCGTGATGTTCCACGCACAATTCTTTGATATCCTAAATCTGTAAAATCATTTTAGCCTCGCTCTGGAAAAATCGGGCTTAATGCATATGCGTTAAGTGTCGTCTCAGATTAGCCTGTGCAGTCCACACCGACTAATCAGGGGCGACACTGTCCGCTTTCAGACCTAGTTAAGTCATATGGTTCAGATTTTGCATTGATTTCAACCGAATCCTATTTCGAATTCAAAGTTGAATGAAAACAATGTTGTTGTTTTTTTTAAACCTTTATGTTACATTTAATTGTAACTGTTTTACACCTGTATTTAGTATTTATTCAGATGAGACCATCGCAAGGTGGTAAAAGAATGCTAAACTGCTTCTTGTTATTTGCTTTTCCTCAATAAAAATTTGAAAAAAAATATTGCGTGTTAATTTCGTTGTAGCAGATATCAATCTTGAGAGTAACGACCGCTTGATTGCTTCTTGACATTCGCTTTTGATCTATATGCAATTCGTATTTGTGCTCAAAAAGTGAATATTGCTGACAACCGCTTTGAAATATTTACATTTATACCGTTTGAAATACAGACATGTCGAGAACATATTTTTATAAAATTAATATAAATTTAAATAACCAGTTATGAATTTAAATGACATGTTCATGATGCAATATTCTGAACGACATTTAACCATGTGCATCGGGAGTTAAAAAAGGATATGGGTATAAACAATATATACATATATTTATACCATATATTTATACATGTACTCACATTTGCGTTAATAAGACTTTGTAAAACATTGATCTGTCAATACCAAAGAAATCGAAATGAAAAACATCGACCGGTAATTTAAGTTCTTTCAATCGGGAAACTAACAAAGCTAACAATGGGAAAACAATCCTTAATGCATGCTTTTAAAGTATACTTAGAGGATAAAACACGACAAATCTTACCTTAGGTTCTACCTAAGGGACTTACTTAGTAAGAAAGCTAAGGAAATTTTTGCCTTAGGTAAATTCTTAGATAATTAAGGAAATTTTAGCCTTAATACTTAGGTGGTTGGTGAATACGGGCCCTGGGCCGGGCAGAGATAATCGGCCCGCAGGGAGCATAACGGCCCGAGGGCTTTTGCGACCTGGGGCCGATTATCACTGCCCGGCCCGGCTCAGCCGTGTATTAACGTCTATAATATATATCTTTCTTTTATACTTAATTATAGATGTTTTGAGTCATAAAATCATACTATTTTGGTCCTTTACTAAAATTTATGAAGAACCAGCTTTCCGTACTTATATTTTCATTGAATTGATTACGCAATTTATGACGTATCTCATGTGACGTAATTTAAATGACGAAACTCGTTCTATACATAAATGGTGACGTCACTACGTTATTGTCACCTCTATACTTAGACGCATCACGCACCTCCATTTGGAGGCATTTATGACTACGACACAAAGAAGTCCGCGGATGAATGAAAAATTTGCTTTATAAGTAAACTTTCATGTTATGATTTAAAAGTTAAGTATAGTTTTGTTCAGTCTTACGGTCTTATGTTAGTATCAATTAAAATTTTCGTAAGTTTTCAACAATTTCGCTCTTTATTCATTTTTTTAAACTGTACTTTCACTTTCGGTTGTATAACAACATGTATCCTTTATTGACGAAAGTTTGCAATGAAATAGCGTTTTCAAAACCGCTTAAAAAGTTTCAGAAGGTGCATCTGATGCATGTTATGAATAGACACAATGTCATAACTATATTGCCGACTAGTATGGGAACAATTTGGTATTTCAAGTGGCTCCATTTGCATTGCAAGAGAAGTTCAAATTGACTTGTTCAGTTTGTTAAATTTTGACACCCTAATTATATATTTTTTTATAAGTGCTTGATAGATTTTTTTCTTTAAATAATTGAGATCAATGAAAATTTTAGTAAAAGCACAGCATTGATGTTTTATGATGGTCATTTTTTAGTGGAATAGTATGTTACAATAAAACAATTATAACTAGTGTATTAATGAATTTAGATTAGGTGTCATCTTTAAATGGGGTAGTAATTCATTATATGAGATTAGCACATTATATAGTTGAAAAATAAATAACACTTTAATGACTTACCATAGTAAAATTAAGTAGCATAGAATGTGTTGCAGGTCATAAAATGTGAAACTGAAATTGAAGGTTTACAAATATTTTACACTGACAACACTGTTGGTTTTCAAAAAAAAAATCCTTCCTATCTACCTGCCCTAGTTTTTTGGGGCAAATTTAAATATTATTAATATCATTGAGTTAAATTATTAAAATATCAATATGTTTTGATTACATTAGCTTATTTTATTATTAATAATAAATACTTTGCAAGGAAAGTCCAATTCTGTTTTAATTAGTCTTAATTAGGTACTAGTAAAATTGAAAATATCAGTGACATCCAAAACTTGGCTTATATGCATATGAATGCATATTTTCTTTGACAGTTACATAGTACCCTATTTAATTGGATTAAAAACAACAAATAACTATAGTTCTACAACCCAGCCCAAGTTGACTCAAACTGAATTAATTCATCAATTGATCCTATTTAATTATATTAAAAACAACATGTGTAAGATTTTGAGAATATCTCATGTATTCCTCTAGTATTCCTCTAGTACACCAACATGCACGTCTTACTAATGATTAACATGCACTCCTTAAACAGTTTAACAAAAATAATGAATGATTAATCCAAAGAAAACAACAAACAAGCTGCTTCATATAAAAAGTTAATTACATAAGATTACATAAGCAAAAAAATCATTTTGATAATAAATCAAGATTTTACTTCAACCAAACCATTATAAATTTATTGTGAGGAGGGGGGTAATGTAAGCACTAAAACTAAAATGGGGGAAATGTCTGGTGAGGGAACATCTTAGGGGGGGGCGTCCGGAATTCCTGCTAAGGGCGACAGTGTTGTTAATGTGTCTTTAGAGGAAATAACTGAAGGAAAGTACTCATTGGTGTATGCCCATCCAGAAGCATTTCTGAGCATATCAATAGGAACAGCAATATTGAGTGCATTTGAAAGAGATATAACTGTTTCATGTATTGCTTTTGATGAAGCCCACAAATCATGGTCCTTTAATGGTAGCTTTCCTATTAGCGAATTTTATACTTATTTTTTACTCTACAATCTAGCTCTTTTGTCATAAAATGAGAAGTTTTATTATCCAACAGGTTTTGTGTTTGAACCTCACAAATTTTATAATACCAAAGTCCCATCATATAATCATCATCACAATCAGCAGCAGCATTATCATATTCATCATCATCATTGTTAGCAGCAGCATCATTGTGTTGTATTATCAGAATTCAATACAAATACAAACACAACCATTACAACTCTTACTACTACTACTACTAATTAATTAATTATCTACTACTACAACAAGAACAACAACTACGACTACTACTACTGATCTTACTTCTACTACTACTAGTCTACTACTACTACTACTACTACTACTACTACTACTTCTACTACTACTACTACTACTTCTACTACTACTACTACTACTACTACTACTACTACTACTACCACCACCACCACCACCACCACTACTACTACTACTACAACTACTACTACTTGGTACACCAGAACTTGTTGTCCATGGAGATGATAAGGAGAACTCCCAGAGTATTGATCGAACCCACGCCCAGCGGACATCATTCTCTACAGCATAGCGACCATGAATTAATATTTGACACCATGTACAACATAATTCACCTTATTACAAAAAACATGGAATTCATAAAGTGACTGAAAATGCTTTAAAATAAATGCAAATTTGAAATTTGAAACAAAACAACCTAAGCAATACATAATAAGAAACACTACATTATTGAAACACTGATACCATGAACATTTTAGGGTGTAACACCTTATGTACATGTACCAGACCTTTAATGTACTACCGGTACTTTGAAACTTTATGTACCACCTACATAAAATATAGGTGTTATTGTCCATTCATTCATAGCAGTCCTGATGAATTAAGGTCATTCTCTAAACATGATTAAAGTCTAAAGAAGGAAATAATTTTGATTTTTTTTTACAGTTTGAACATTGAGGTCATTCTCTCTTCTCTTCAAAGTATCATATTTCAATTATACAATATAATACAAACATTTTAGACTTTATAATCCTTAGTCAGGATAAGATAAGAGACAAATGAATTTTTATAATTTACTTCAATTTCAGGTAAGACTAATAAATCATTTATTAAGTACTACATGTACTTGGGCTAATAAATTAAACTAAGACACTCAGTGACACTTAGACAATCTGACAAAATATAAAATCTATCGCCAATATATAAGTCTAAATTCATAAATACTATCACACAAAATACATTTCATCAATAACACACATTCATATTAAATTAGTTATCTCTTTATATTATAAATATGGTACATAAAGTGTCAGATAGTGGTACATAAAGTTTCGGTATATAAACGGACTGGTACGTAATGTGTGACATTCAACATTTTAAAAATCAGTTAACAATATATGGACTTCATTGTTTTGCATATACGCAATCAAAGCATATTTATTAAAAATTAAAACACACTGTTCATGGCTGTATCTTTTTATTTATACATGCATAAACTATTCTGGTTATTAATACATTTTTAAAATTATATATAAACAAGAGCACCACATTATGGGTGCCAAGCTAGGCTGCGGTGCAGTTTTGAATAAATGAAATTTAAAAGAATTTTTTAGAGGTTAGTGACCTTGACCTTTGACCGAGTGACCCCAAAATGGGTGTGGTGTGTAGAAATCATCACGGTGCATATACATGTGAGGTTTCAATGTTATAGGTGGAAGCACTTTGATTTTAGAGCCGATGTAAAGGTTTTAGCACCACGCGGACATCTGACGACGAGCTATGACAATACCTAGGGTTTTCCCCGAAAACAGCCGAGCTAAAATTGAGCACCATTAGTCCAAATTGTTGACGCTCTTAAATATTAAGCTACTTTTTATATGGGTAATATTTGGAGCAAAGAATTTAGCCCATATAAAAAGTATCTCTAAATTCTTATAAATAAGACTAGAGCGCCATATAAATTAAATGGAAAACATACGACTTTATGTCAAGAAAAATAAAGCTGTAAAAATCTCACCTGCTCGTCTTTGATGTTGCAATTAGCACATTCAGCATTTTCAGTATCTACTAAATAAATATATGAAAGTGCCAAATGTCCAAGATACCATGACTTCCTCCTCAAAATGTTAGATCCTTTGAACTCCATTTATTTTATCCCTGATTATTCCTTTCACACATGAGGCCTACATGTAAGATTCCTTGTAATGTTCACAGCGTTTATTTTAAATCGTTTACGTCCTCAAATTTCAGCAGGTATTAAATTATAAATATTTATTAATGATTTTGATTTATTTACTATTTCGAAGATACAGTCTTGCAACGTGTTTAGTTAGTCTAAGTTACGTGTTAGGTGATTCTTACAAACAATAGACTGACATGAAAAGTGGCTCCTTTTGAAGCACAAACTGCATCCATGTATATATTTCAGCTGGCCCGGTTTGATGGGGCCTGTTTTTGATAATAATTAATTACCATTTTTCACTTCCGTGTTTATTATGTTTACCAACGCCATGATGGAAAAAAGTCCGTTTCCCACAATGCTTAGCGCACATTCACACAGGTCAGTAAGACCGGTGTGACACAATGTGACGAAACTAGCTAGACGCTTTGGATTTAAGCACAACAACAAATCGGACTTAGAGGGTTTTTATTTAACCGTTAAATATTGTTTAAGCATTGAACGATTAGTGTGTGTGCGTGTTTACGATGGATTATTATACTTTTATGAATGTGAATAACAGTGTTGGGATATAAAACTGGAATGAAACTGGTGAGAGTGCATTTTCGATTTCGTTAAAATGTCGAATAACGCGATGTTTTGTTGAATAATTGATTGATTAAATTTAAGAAAAGTGTAAGTGAATTGTTCTTAAACTGTTCGAAAGAAATCGATGTTGAATTAAAAGGGTAATTTCTTTGATGAATAAGTCGTTCCTTTGTCAGTCGATCAAAGAATGTCTATCCACAAAGAATTGCCTGCTTACATCCAGTGCTTTAAAATGGAAAAGGTGGATGGCGATGAAGAAATGTGTCCAAAATTTTAACTCGTCATGGAAGCAAATTAAACTTTACGAAAATAAACATGGATATTAACCAACTTCGGTGAGTAGAACAATAACCTAGATGTTTTACTTTTTATGGCTAAGACTGGATGTGGACGCCATTTTTTTCCAGTTGAACGTCACGCGCACACATTCCTAGGGCCGAATATTTATAATGACCCCGCAATGGTTAAAATGGCATGAACAACTGTACAAATTTGTTACTATATATAGTAAGGTATGTATTATTCCCAGATAACCATGTGCAGTTACCGCTTTTATGGAATGTTTCATTTAAAGGAATTCTCCTATAAACGAAAATCTATTCTACGAGGAAAGTGTCGTCCCTGATAAATCTGTTTGGGCTGCACAGGCTAATCCGGGACGACATTTTAAGCACATGCATTATGCCCCGTATTCACAAAACGCGGCTTATATATTAAGTTATAAAGGCAATCAACTAAGCGACAACGGTGCTTACATGTGTTCACATGAAATAAATATTTGTTTGAATAGAACTGAATTTCTTCAACAGATTAACATGACAAAAGAGACTCATTGGTAGATCTATACAACATCCGTTCAAACTTAATAGTCGATTGGTCGATAACACTTTTGTAGTCTTATAACATATGAAGCGAACACCATAAACTGATCTTGAAAACAACATTCGCAAAGTGCGATTTATTGGTAGTATATGTTATGTTAGTATGCAATGCGTACACAGAAAAAGACACGCCGTTAACATTGAAATATATCCTACCGCAACCCAAATTCGACGACACCTAAATTCGACGATGTTCTATTTGTATTGATTAAATGGATAATTATTGTCTTGGAATCATTTCAAAGTAATACAGCCGAGTTTAAAATATTATTTTGTGCTATTAAACATTTCATTATTTCTTTCATTATTTGCTATATATTGCTTCATGTAACTGTTACATCGTCGAATTTGGGTCACACCGGGATATTGTACGATATATGCCGCGAAATTCCAACGTATGTTTAATTCTGAGAGGTAAAGATACTTTCGCATCTCCTGAGCGTACTGTTTGAGATCTTATACATGCGAGAGTGAGTGACAAGGTCCATCAACACTACAGGTCCAAAAAATACCGTAACTGCAGCGAGCGTTCCCGGATCGTTCACCTGTAAAACAACGATATGAGCCTCGCTCTGGGAAAGCAGGGCTTAAGTCATGTGCGTAAAGTGCAGTTCGCAGAGACGACACGTTCCGCCTTGACTTGATTTTCGCTAAGAATAGACCTTTACGCACTAGCAAGAGGACTGCACAGTCTTATCTGGCACCACACTTTACGTACAAGCAGAAGAATCGTTTACCCATAGCGAGTCTCTAATACATTCTTTATCTTAGCAAATACTTGTATACATATATAGTCTGAGCGGACTGCAAACGCTTATCTGGGACTACCCTTTACGTAATAGCAAGAAGCCCCGGTTTCCCAATAGCGAGTCTCTAATACATTCTATATCTCAGTAAATACTTGAATATATATATATAGTCTGTGCGGACTGCACAGTCTAATCTGGGACCACACTTTACGTACAAGCATGAAGACCCGTTTTCCCATAGCAAATCTGTAATACATTCTTTATCTTAGTAAAAAGTTGTATACGTATATATTATGTGCGGACTGCACAGTCTTATCTGGGACCACGCTTTACGTACTAGCAAGAAGACCCGATTTCCCATAGCGAGTCTCGAATACATTCTTTATCTGTGTATACATATATACTATGTGCGGACTGCACAGGCTTATCTGGCACCACACTTTACGTACAAGCAAGAAGACCCGATTTCCCATAGAAAGTCTCTAATACATTCTTTATCTAAGTCAATACTTGTATACATATATACATATATACTATGTGCGGACTGCACAGTCTTATCTGGGACCACACTTTACGTACTAGCAAGAAGACCCGATTTCCCATAGCGAGTCTCGAATACATTCTTTATCTGTGAATACATATATAGTCTGTTCAGACTGCACACGCTTATCTGGGACCACACTTTACGTACAAGCAAGACGACCCGATTTCCCATAGCGAGTCTCGAATACATTCTTTATCTAAGTCAATACTTGTATACATATATACATATATACTTTGCATACTCGTTATTGTGATTATCTTTCTGATATAACGACTAACTGTCCATACATATCATAATTATGCACAATACTACCATTGGCCCAGGTTCCCGCGAAGAAATCAGCTAGGTTGCTATGGAGACGCTTTTCTGCGCATAATCTGCGCAGTAGCGCTCGTGCGCAGCTTCCGTAAACTGACGGTGGTACCAGTTCAACACGCGCGCACCGTCTGCACCGCGCTCAACTGCGGTGAAAAAACAACACATCTGTTAATTATAGTCAATCACAGAGCATTACAAAAATACGCGCAGTGTGTATATAGTACATGTACTTTTAAAATGCCTTGACTTATTACATGCAGAATGTAGTTAATTTACCACTTCCGCTGATGCTAAAGCAGTGGCGTAGCCAGACCCAAATTTTTGCCGAGGCAGTATATAAGGTCAATGTAGGGTGGTCTGGGGGCATTCCCCCCCCCCCCCCGGTAAATTTGTGTATACCTAGATTATCGGAATCGTGGAATCGTGGACGCTACATTTGACCGTTTAGTATCAATATAGTTAACAAAAAAATCTGCTTCAAGTTTATTGTCAATTTAAAACTCTGTTACCATAAACGGTGTTTGAAGTGACAATGATGTAACAACCTTTAATACAGAAAAATAGTCATATAATTCATTTGAAGTCAGATAGAAAAATAAAAAAATGAGACGCAGCTCTCTCATACATAATATGTTTATGGATAATAGAATGTTCTTTATATATTTATTATTGAAATACTAAAATAATATAGATCTACCTATATATTATGAAGAAAACAGATCTATCAAACATTTTAGCGAATAATGTTTCATATATTATGAAAAACGTTTTCACTCTCTTAACATGTTTTATTATTCTTCAACTTTTAAATATCAATCTTATTAAACGCTCTCCTGTCTCCAGTCGGATCCCACATTTAAACAATTCGTTTTCGATCAACTGGAATGTGTTTATGCACAAACATTAAAGCGATGCCATTGACATGTTAATATATAATAGCATTGTATTTACTTAAGATATTATTCGTTATGAGTTTTTTATAAATTTTATTTTTGAGTTTACATCAAATCAGCTTCTGCAAACTTGCTGTTGTAGTTCGGACAAGTTCACCGTGAACAAATTCATGGACATTTTTTTTCATTTAGAGCTTGAAAGCACCATAGAGCTCTTAAAAAATGTTTAAATACATAAAATCAAAAGCGTTTTCAATCATAAGCACATATAAAAATGATCATTGATGGAAAAGTTATTTGGAAAAAAACTACAGGGGTTCGAACCAATGCAGTGACAATATAATAGTGGTCAATGGATCCAGAGTCGTTACTGATTGCGTCACAGGGACGTATTGATTATTATGAGGAGTACAAATATTTAACATAAATCAGTAAAGTTTCTGGCCATTGTTTTAAATTTTCTTCTGTAAAATTTTGTTTTAGCACTGCCTCATCATTTTCTGTCAGGTCTATCATCAACTACATTGACTATTAAAAAGAAAAGACTTGAACTTCTTTATATAAAAAATTGAACTTCTTTATATCAAACAAGAAATATATTTAAAAAAGATATACGGCGTTGATTGTGGTTGGAGTTTATAAAAGGTAAAGAGTTCAATGAATGAGATCAAGGATAGCGAATGTCTTTTTCTGTGCAGTTCGTAGCTGCATCACACACAGTACGGGATGATACGCGGAGTTTTCGCGGCTTATTTTACATTATTACATATTGCTGGTCATAAACCTATAGATTCAAAACAGAAAACCAAAAGAAGAATGGAAGTGAAATTAAAACATACGAGTCAACCGGCCACACGCTTAGTATCCGTACATATTTTAAATATTTATACGCGCGTTCTTCGAACAAACCTGATTTAGTGGTTTGTCGGGCATTGCTATTTGATTCGTTTATTAACAGTTTCGAGAATCATCGCGCTCATGCTTAATACATTAGTCAATATAGTGGAATAATTCTTGTTAAATTAATTAAAAATAATATTTATCATGGTATTGTTGAGAACACATTAAGAATCATTTATTGACATACCATTATATCGCTGGATATCTTCATTTAACATCTTTCTGGTCTAAAGAAAATTCCAGTTCACCTAGTTCACGCTCTATCGTCTTTATTATATAACGATTATTTTACTGGCCGCGAACTCCGGTCAACACATAAGGTAGTCGTGAAGACGCAGCGATGACCTGTATATAAACTCTGACATTCACACACACTAACCGCGAACTGACCCTGATACCTCGCGGGTTGAAATGCAATGCATTAAAGTGAGGCCTCGCTTCCACTGCTCTTTATACTTTTACATGTTAACATGTTGACAGGAATATGGAAGTTAGAACTAAATATGAGAACATAGCCTTTAAGTACAAACGTTCTCGCGCTGGCCATCCTCTTAAAATAAAAGGTGCACGCACAAACTGTATTGATGTCGAGAATTGAGTGTAAAACTGTTCTATCTATTAAGCCTTTTCATTAGAGATAAAATTGCTTCATGCTGAACACGCAGTAAAACAGTGTTACAAAGACGCGGACATGTTTCCAATGTTCTGGTCGTATGCTCATATCAGCCTATGGGATAAATGAAGTGTATTCTTTGTGACCTAGCCGCGGGAAATTTTATTTGAATTTTATGGGACAGTTACAAAGGTCAGGTAAGGTGAAAAGCTGGCGTATACAGCTATGCCGAAAAAGTTTAATACGCGGGATACATAATTTGCAAATTCTAATGTAAACAAAGATTTTTATCACCTGAAACGGTCCCGGATTTAACTCGACGCCGGCCATAAAGATGAGAATACCAATAAAGCCAAAAACGCCAACCACCCGAAGTGTGTCTAGGTCCAAAACAGACCCAGACCTGGCCGTTAAACACCCGATTCTAGCTCGGTACGTTCCGATGTCCACCATGATTATACCATCGAAGTTTACAGTGCGACGCTTTGTTTAGTATACGGATTTTCCAAATCATTTTGCTGAGCCATTTTGGCATCAATTGAAGTTATACAATTGAAATAATTATCTGCCTCAATATGAACCAATGGTACTCAATGAAAATTTTTGTTTGTGAATATCATAGTGCCTAAAATTCATAAAATCAGCCTTTTTTCGTTGTAATCTCAACACTGCTCTGCAATTCTAAAGTCATAAGCAAGTCATTTAAAGAAAGTTGAACAAAGTGTTTCTCAGCTGAAAACAAATCAGAAAACATCAAGTGGTAGCGAACCTATATGATCACAAGTTCTTAAGGCAGACGTTCAACCGCGTTGCGATAACCGCTTTATCTTAGTTTTAATAACATGCGATGTTGATAATGAATTGGAAATCCCAATATAAATCGCCATAGTACATATAACATCATTGTTTTCTCATCAGCTCGACGTTCGTAAAACATTAAATTCAAACGAGAAAATAACAGTAAAGTTCAGTACCGACATATTGGTCGATGTCCGCCCGTATGCACACGAGAAGTAGAGGGGGCAGTCTGCGCATGGGCGGTGTCCAGTAGGTGTAGACGTCATTTAATACGTCATCATCGCAGGACAACACGTCATCAAGCTCCGCCTCGGTGATTCCGTGATTGGCTGAAGTAAAGATCCATATTGAACTGGATTTTTGCTAAACGAGACTTCCATTAATGTGCTGGCAAGTAGATAAACAAGTGATCCTCGTTATGGGAAAGTTGGTCTTAATGCATGTGCGAAAAGTGTCGTCCCAGATGAGCATGTGTGGCCCGGACAGGCTTATCAGGGAAGACATGTTCCGCTTTTATTTGGTTAGTGTACAATCTCTTCTTAACAAAAATCTAGTTAAGGCCGAATTAAGTGCTTTAAGGCCAGTTTACCCAGAACAAGACTTGAATACAAGTGACTCAACCCCCACCTAAGGTAAAATATCCCAAGGCGCGACACACCAATATCCGGCTGTGCAGTTTCTCCAGACGACTGAACAGGAAGTCGACTGAGGTACGGACTGTCGTCTGCAGTACTGTCCGTGACGGCGGGTCGAACGAGCGCCAAAGCATGGCTTCGTCAAACGACAGCTGATCAGAATTGAACAAAATGTCAGTATAGCGTTATACAAAATAATTTATTGAAAAAAAAACCTAGCTGTGTAATTTCTGGTTTGCATCAAACGTTCAAGTTTCCACTCACTTCAAACTTGTTGACTAAAATGATCCTGATTGAAGACTTTTTGGACAGAACGGTTATAACTTAGGATTACCCATGAGATTGATTACTAAAAGAAAATAATGAATTCCCAATTAATTCAATGATGGTTTACTGACTTACAAGTATTTTTGCTTGGCATTTAATGTTAGATTACAAATACAACTGGCACTAATAAACTATTCATCTTTCAAATAAGAATGTTCTTTATCGTGATGATAATGATACACGTACCAGGCCGCTTCGTGGGCTTTGATTTCCCAGCATACTCAGTTGTTGCACCAGACTCTGTAGCAGAGGCAGTACGGAAGAACTCTCCACTGTTGTACCGAGAAACCTGCAGCCCAGAGAAATATGCGTCATGTGATGTGTTAACGTTTCAGGTATTGTGTAGTTTCCAACAAACAAGATAAAGATGAACATAGTTACGGCCAGTTTTAAATAAAGGAAGCGTGGAAAACACCAAGAATTGTTTTAATACAATTCTGGCCTTAAGTCATTTTAGATGATTTAAAGAAGTTTAGATTGAGAAAGAAACACAATCATCATAACGTAAATACTTATGTTTAATAATATCACCACAGAACACAACTGTATTAACCCTCACGAAAGAATTTTAGAGTACTGAAATTATTTATTTGTCTTTTTTTAAGTTAAGCATCTCTTAATAATGTATAGGTACATGTCGGTTATTACATATTTTCAACAGCAGATCATTAGCAATTCAAATTTTGAACATATATCTGTTATCAAACATTTTCCTATAGTTCAACTTCAATCGCGCGTTCGGAAATCTGACACCAGTTCTAGCCAGAAAACGGAACTGTATGTATTATAATTAAAGCGCAAACATTCGAAACAGTCGAGCCAACACAGGGTCGAATATCACTAAAACTAACCGTAATCTGTATGTATTCTCCCAGTAACTGTCACGCAACTAACCGTAATCTGAATGTATTCTTCGAGTAACTGTCACGCATTTTAAGAACACGGGCTGATAAAGCCTTCCTTTACGCCCATAATGGCAGAAAGCCGCGTTGATACGCTGAAACTCAATTGTGTTTAATATAGTAATCATGTAAGCGTCTTACTGCATAATTATCGTTGTTGTTGTTGTTTTTATCGAGTGCACCGGGATTGTCTCCCATATGGCCAACGCCCCCAGAAAGACGTGTTAGTTGGTTACGGGGGATAGTGCAAGATACAGAAGACACCCCGTTCCAGAGGTGACCCTGGGTCTTTTAGTGCCCGGTGTATAGCACCTAGTACACTGCACCTCGGTTTAACGTCTCATGCGAAAGACGAGTTAGTAGGTTAGGTGCAGCGGGGGATCGAACCAGCGATCTCTGGATTGTGAAGCCAGTGTGTTACCACTAGACCAAGGATCCGCAACTTGCATAATTGACCAGTCGCCAAATTATCGATCGCTCCGCCCACATAGTCACGTGGTCTAGTGATTAAAAAACTCCGACAAGCAGATCGCAATTATAGCGGATTACGTGAGGGAAATTCTATATTTGTTATGATGTATTATGCTCTTTTCTATAAAATAAATTTTTAAAGCCGCACACTAACCTAAACTGCTTTGTAAAACGTTAATACAATCATAAAAACTTTAGAGAGAAATGGCGTAATAAAAAAAAATGAGTTAACGGCAGACTGACTATCAGAAACGTTTCTTATACATATTATATAGGGAGGGGATGAAGATCCGTTGTAAAAATGAGCATTTATTTCATATTGATTTTTAACTTGTATTCAACCGTCTGACAGTGAACCCGGTGGCTATTCATATATAATTTTGAAAATATTTTTATTAAATGCAAATGACATATCCATATCATGATGGGTTTTTGTTTATTAAAAATGTTTAGATCTTTTTATTGTGTTATTTTAAAAAAAGACACCGAATTGTTTTATTAGGATATAAATTAAATTTTGATTGTAACCATAATTTAATACAGGCCTAATTTCGTGGTTTCATTAACAGATAGTCTAATATGCATTTTATTTCATTTATGTTTAATGCGAACCTGTTACATTTCACTATCAAAAAATGAAATGTTGGTATTACGGTGCTGTTCACGAACATTCGAATTGAATACATTTAGCATATTATCCATTTGCTTATTTATAACAAGATGGCCCTTATATGTTAATTTCAATTTTCACATTTCTCCCCGTATTAATATATGTTGTATTAGAAATGTTGTTGTTGTATTATAAGCCGTACATTTTACACTTGAAGTCGCTTTAAGCTGGCTAAGCCGCGTTGAAATCACCTTTGTATTGTTTTTACTTTAGTTAAAACAATATTTAAGTTAACAATTTATAATGATTTCCCTTGTTTATGATCCACAGAAAATAAATATATAATTGGAAATCATTTAAGTAATTAAATAGTTTTCTTTTCTTGTGTACAGTACCTAACAATGCCTTAATGTTCATTCATTCTGAGATCCACGCAACATACAGGTATTTAGTAATCATCGACAATTACGCTGAGATTAATAAGCACGTGTGGCAATTATTATGTTGCCCAAACTGCTTAATAATATTGTGCATCAAACGGTATAACACGTTTTATAGAACACACACCTGGTGTGGTTAAACTATTTATTGTGTTTGTTTTCTCCTTACTCGTTCATATGTTAAAGAAATGAAGATAAAATAATGACTTTTTATAAAGTATGTATAGCACCTACAATTTTGAATAATGATCGAACAGTAATGATCATGCATTTGATATAAAATCTGTGTAAACTCTTAAAAATTACGTCCATTCCATATGTACAACACGCTTTGTTTGTCGGACAAAATGGCGGCCAGATAAGCGTTGCTGAGGGGTGTGTGAAAAATCGATATCTGATTGGCTGATCGACAAAATGTGGGCGGAGTTGGCGACTGGTCAATTATCAAACATCGAACAGCCCTTTTATATTTTACGTTTTCGGAAACGACGTCTTTTGCAAAATAGTGACACGCGCGAGGTGCAGCGCTGTTTTCGTGCCAATAATAATGACATAATTATTCTTGACGCTGTTATTCACAAATGGGTCGGATGTCATTTGGGCGTCGATTTTGATTCTACTTATTTGTTATGGTACAGTGATGATAATACTGTTTTTGTTTTATGAAGTGCTGTAATTGTGAATATTTGTCGTTATTTTTTTAATTAATAGATCTTGATTTTATCAGGCACGTACTTCAGTAAACAATTACTGTCTGTTGTTGACGTATTAATGATTTGGTATTTATTCAATCATCAATATTAAGTAGCAATTCTACTGGTAGTTCTAGAAGCACAAATGTCAAACTAGCCGTAACATGTAGTTTGAGAAGAGAAGTTAATATAGTTCGATAATTCCTTTAGTATTATTATATGAAAAGTCAAATCGTTTAATATCGCAGCTTAATGTCATGTACCTTGGAACCCCGGAAGTTCCCTCGCTCGCGTACCGTGGCTCCGGTCGGTAGGAGGTGGCATGTCGTATCAACAATTCCTTTTCCAATATTCTGGAAACACTTCCGGAAATGAAGAAAACCGCTGCCCGCCGTTGGCTGTAGACAACCGGAAGTGCAGAGTCTGCGATTGTGCAATGCGACCAGAGGCGACGTCATCGAGTCATGCATGCACACCGACGCCTAAGAATTGTCCAAGCAAGTGGTGGATGAACGAAAGTGCCGACACGCATGAGACCAACAAAGGGAATGGTAATCAATATGTTTCAAGATGCAGAAGGGTTTTGCACATGTATTCCGTTTGGATGCGTTTCATATCGTTATTTAAAAGAAGACGTTAAATATATTTTGTTTAGCGAGTCCTTTATTGAGCATTTTGTTCCTTATCTTTGTCAATCGTATTTCGCGTCATTATTTCAACTAAACGTATTTTAGCTATTTTCAAAAGGATATGTATTATGTATGCCGTTTGCATTAAAAACAAAACTTGAGTTAACTAAGAAGATTAAGATCGATATTATTTACTTTACACGAACCAGGTGCACTTCCGATCAGCGGCGACACGTACCGAAAGTGCAAAGACATATGCATGTAGTCGTGCCACGATGGCTACACGCTAAGCACCACAACAGATGAGACTGGCTGTCAGACGTGCGCATGCGTGGATTCAGAGCCGTGTAGAATTATCGCTTGATCTGTGGTAGTGTTGGTGATGATGATGGTGGGGGTGATGTTTTTTTGAGCGGGTAATGTTTGTGGAAGTCATGATGCTGATGATGCTGACGAGGAATAGTAGAAGGATGAGAATAGATTTGTATGATGGTGCCGATTGATTATGATGTAGGTGGTGGTGCTACTGCTTCTGAGGCTGCTTCTAATGATGATGATAAGGTTGATTATAACATGTTGCTCATGATGTTGATGATGATTATGAAGATATCCATGATGATGATGATGATGTGTCGGTTGATGATGGTAGCGACGGGGATGCTATTGTATTTGATGATTATGATCATGATGTCGGTTCTGATAATGATGATGATGGTTATTATAATGATGATGATGATGATGATGATGATGATGATGATGATGATGATGATGATGATGATGATGATGATGATGATGATGATGATGATTATGATGATGATAATGATGATGATGATTGTGATAATGATGATGATGATGATGATAATGATGATGATTGTGATAATGATGATCATGATGATGATGATGATATTGATGATGATGCATTACATGTTTAAGCATTTTCACTTTAGAGAAAAAGTATAGACTCTCCACGAAAATCATTCTAGGATCTTCGCAACGTTCCGCGTCACAGCAAAATTTGGAACAAACCACAAAAGAACCAACCACTACAGCATCCGGTATGAGCTCTTCAAGCGGCAATGGGCTCTCATCATCCGGGAGCGGTGACGGCGCAATAGCTGGAAGAGACTCTTGGGGATCTGGTTCAGGAACCGGAAGCAGTGGCGGGGGTTGTGATCCCTGAAATGCAGCGTCGGTTTGAGACAGTGACGGGAGCGCTTCAGGTGGCGGGATGAACGCATGAGGAGCTATTAACGTCGTTAGCGGGCGTCTTCTAGTTGTTTCGGGCCGATGTGTCCGGGAAGCGGAGGTACTGTTATTTCGTTTTTTCATTTAACCTCATCAACAAATTATGAGGCTCGTTCTTGTAAAACGGAGTTTAATGCATAAATGATGTTAAAAGGAGTTCGCGCATGCTAATCAGGGACGACAGTTTCCGCTTTTAAGGAATTAACTGTTTAAAAGAAGTATCTTCTAGACGAAATTAGAGATCTACCAGTCTTGGCGGGAAGTGTCGTCCCTGTCTTGGCGGGAAGTGTCGTCCCTGTCTTGGCAGGAAGTGGCGTTCCTTATAAGCCTATGCGGACTGCACATACTGATTTGAGACGTTTATAAAGCATATGTATTAAACCCAATATTCAAAGAACGCGGCTAATATAGTGTCCATCTTTTGGTCGAGGGGTTCCGAGTTGTATCACCGCTTTCATAATTTCCACCCATAAAGAAATGGGTTAGCATTCAACTAATGTAATAGTGTCTTAATGCGGCAAATTTTAAAATACACTAATACGGTGTTTAAATAAAAAGACAAATAACATATGACCCCGTTGATGGTATCCTTATCAAAAACCTCAATATGCGTAGATGACATGTTGTACTTCATGTTATGGTATAACACATAGATGACATTTTGTACTTCATGTTATGGTAAAACACATAGACAACGCCCTT